>NW_011494922.1:769136-783803 GCF_000754665.1 Bison bison bison | reverse complement strand
GACATATACAGTCTTGACATACTCCTTTTCCTATTTGGAACCAGTCTGTTGTTCCATGTCCAGTTCTAACTGTTGGTTCCTGACCTGCATACAGGTTTCTGAAGAGGCAGGTCGAGTGGTCTGGTAGTCCCATCTCTTTCAGAATTTTGCACAGTTGATTGTGATCCACACAGTCAAAAGTTTTGGCATAGTCAATAAAGCAGAGAGAGATGTTTTTTCTAGAACTCTGTTGCTTTTTCGATGATCCAGCAGATGTTGGCAATTTGATCTCTGGTTCTTCTGCCTTTTCTAAAACCAGCTTGAACATCTGGAATTACTATTACACATTTTATTACACCCTTAAGAAAAATTCAGTTTTATTTTTAAATTCTGAGGAGCTTGATGAGAGAGTGTTAAATTTGAATCTTTCTCTCTCTTTCTCTCTTTTTTGTTTTCTATCTCTTTAAGATCAGTGATGGAGAAGGCAATGGCACCCCACTCCAGTACTCTTGCCTGGAAAATCCCATGGGTGGAGGATCCTGGTGGGCTGCAGTCCATTGGATTGCGAAGACTCAGATACGACTGAGTGACTTCACTTTCACTTTTCACTTTCATGCATTGGAGAAGGAAATGGCAACTCACTCCAGTGCTCTTGCCTGGAGAATCCCAGGGACGGGGGAGCCTGGTGGGCTGCCATCTATGGGGTCGCACAGAGTGGGACATGACTGAGGTGACTTAGCAGCAAGATCAGTGAATCACTGTGAGGATATTACTTTATCTTTTTTAACAATTTATCTTCTTAAAAAATTGTACATGATACAGTTTAGATACAGTAGGAGATAATTAAGATTATCTAATATGTTAATAATCAGGAATCATGCCTCACAACAACACACAGCTAATAAATATGGGATTTGCGTTCAGTTTCTCCTTTTAGAAAAGTAAAGGTAAAGGCAATTCTATTTTTATTCTTTAAGGAAACTCCATAATGTCCAGCGTGGCTGTGTAATTTACATTGCTTCCAACAGTGCTCAAGACCTCTCTTCCCCTCTCCCTTGCTATCACTTATCTCTTGTTTTTACTTGTTTCTTTAATGGTAGACATTCCAACAACTATGAGGTGATATTTCATAGCAGTTTTGAGTTATCTTTTCCTAATAATTAGTGATGTTGAAGATCTTTTCTTGTACCTGTTGGCCTCTGTAAGTCTGCTTTGGAAAAGCACCTCTTTAGTTCCTCTCTGCCCTTTTTTTTAAAATCAGATTTTTATTTCATTTTTGCTATGGATTTACATGAGTTCTTTGTAAATATATTTGCAAATATATTCTCATATTCTGTAGTCAGAGTTTTCATCCCACTGTTTCTTTTGCTTTGCAGAAGCTTTTCAGATTGATGTAATTCCACTTATTTTTTTCTACTTTTGTTGCTTGTACTTTTGATGTCACACAGGAAGTCACTGTCAGATCAACGTCAAGGAAGTTTATCCCTATGCTTCCTTCTGAAAGTGTTGCATTTTCATCTTGTTTAAACCTTTAATCTATTTTGAGTTCATTTTCATGAGTGATGCAAGATAAGGGTCTCATTTCATTCTTCTGCATGCAACAACCATATGAGTTTGATGGAGCACCTTTCCCCAGTATAGCCTCAAAGGAGATCCCATTTATGGCAAATAAATTGTTTGGATTCTTTTGAGGGATCCTGAGTGTCAAGCCATTCTTGGGTTTCTGACTCTCACAACTCTGAGATATTGAATAAGTGTTGTTTTATGCAGCTAAGCTGGCTCTGTGGTAAGAATCCACCTGCCAAGCAGGAGACATGGGTTTGATCTCTGGGTCAGGAAAATCCTCTGAAGAAGGAAATTGCAATCCACTCCAGTATTTTTTTTTTTATTTTATTTTGAAACTTTACATAATTGTATTAGTTTTGCCAAATATCAAAATGAATCCGCCACAGGTATACATGTGTTCCCCATCCTGAACCCTCCTCCCTCCTCCCTCCCCATACCATCCCTCTGGGTCGTCCCAGTGCTCTAGCCCCAAGCATCCAGTATTGTGCATTGAACCTGGACTGGCATCTTGTTTCATACATGATATTTTACATGTTTCAATGGCATTCTCCCAAATCTTCCCACCCTCTCCCTCTCCCACAGAGTCCATAAGACTGATCTATACATCAGTGTCTCTTTTGCTGTCTCATACACAGGGTTATTGTTACCATCTTTCTAAATTCCATATATTCTTACCTGGAAAATACCATGGACAGAGGAGCCTGGTGGGCTACAGTCCATGGGATCACAAAGAGTTGAACAGGACTTATACAACAAACAAGAAGAACCTGGAAGTGGAAGTGCTACTCTAATAAGTAACCAAACATGTGGGAGTGACTTTGGAATGAGCAGTGGACAGGGGGTGATAAATGTTTTGAAAGCATGATAGAGAAAATTTTAATATACTTGAACAGACACTGTCGATCAGAACTTTGAAGACATTGCCAGTAATGGCGCAGAAGGACTGAAGAACCTTTTATTGGAAAGTAGAGTAAAGGCGCTACATGCCATGCACCAGCAGAGAGTGGAATTAGTGAAATTCTATTCAGAAATTATGTGGAAAGGAGAACATGGAAACAACAAACTCGGTTCTTTCATTGGGAGGTCTCTAGGCAGGAGGCCCCAAGCAAAGCCTTGAAGATGCCACTTGGTTTCCTCTCTCTGCTTGTAAAAACATAAGAGGAGGAAGATGACTTAAGGAAAGAACTGTGAAAAAGAACTTGATAATTTTGAAAATTCTGAGCTTTTCCATATTAAAAAAAAAAGGTGCTAAAATTAAGGAATTGTTTCTAAGAACTGTCAAAAGGACACGATTTTTAGAAAAAACTTGGTCTAGGGAAAATACTGAGGATGTGACTATGCAACCTTTTCCTAAAACCTCAAAAGATCTATTGATTCTTTTAAAAGACTGAAGTTTTGTCTCAGATCCTCTAAATTTAACATTAGGACTTCTTGGAAGCTTCTAGGAAGCCTTCCCTCATAGTTCAGTTGGTAAAGAATCTGCCTGCAATGCAGGAGACCCAGGTTCAATCCCTGGGTCAGGAAGATCCCCCAGAGAAGGAAATCGCAGTCCATTCCAGTATTCTTGCCTGGAGAATCCCATGGACAGAGGAGTCTGGCAGGCTACAATCCATGGGGTAGCAAGAGTTGGACAGGACTTAGGGACTAAACCACCAGGAACCTTAATCATGTTGCCTCTACGTCCTTTCAGCATGTTCTAGGAATTATCTAGAAGCAATTTGTGGATATAGGTCTTGTCCTGTGAAATGAAATCCTGTGTAATCCTTAAAAGATTTACATCACTTTTGAGAAAGTTAATTTAGGGAATACAGGGCCAACTTAGAACAGAAAAAGAAGAGTGGAAAATGAAAAGAGACTTTCATACTTCTGAAATTCTTCAGGCAGGAAGCAAGCTGATGTAACTACTTAGCCACCAAACCAGACTGTTTTCATGGAACAAGAATGATGAATGGGATGCTGGAATGAAGTATACAGACTAGGGGCAAAAGTCATACAGAATTATTCCCAGGATTTGAAGTCTAATGAAAGAACATCTAACATGTTTTTACTTTAGTTTAAAATCACTACAAGCCAGTGAATTCTTTATACCTTTACTGTTACCTTTTTGAGCAGATGTGTGTATGTCTCTCATCTTGACTCTTTCACCACTGTGCATTGAATGAGTGTGGGAACATACAACTTTTTATTTAGTTTTACATTAATAGATTGACAGGTTGAAAAGAACTACACCCAGGAGACTCATCTTCACCTGGACCTAATTTTGGTGTTGAGTATCTGAATTTAGAGCAAATAGTTTAATGGTATGGGACTCATACGGACCTGGGGAAGAGGTGAATGCATTTTTCCTGTCACAAGGATATGGATCACTGGTGGCCAAAAGACGGACGGAGACAGAGAGACTCTACCATGTCCCAAACCATCCCTACCTCTTGGTATTCACACCTGTATTGATCTTCTCCTTTTAAGTAGGGGGGCAACCTGTGAATTATTTCTACTAGAAAATGGCAAAAATGATGAGATGTCATTTTATAAACTAACGTCTCCTACTTTGGTTTTCTGATTTGTTGATTGTGAATGGTTATTGGTGTCATTCAGTTCAGTTCAGTCACTCAGTCATATCTGAATATTTGTGACCCTCATGGACTGCTACATTCCAGGCTTCCCTGTCTATCACCAACTCCCGGAGCTTGCTTAAGCTCATGTCCCTCAAGTCAGTGATGCCAACCAACCATCTCATCCCCTGTGATCCTCTTCTCATCCACCTTCAATGTTTCCCAGCATCAGAGTCTTTTCCAATGAGTTAGTTCTTGGCATTAGATGGCCAAAGTATTGGAGTTTCAGTTCCAGCATCAGTCCTTCCAATTAATATTCAGTACTGATTTCCTTTAAGATGGACTGGTTTGATCTCCTTGCAGTCCAAGGGACTCTTAAGAGTCTTCTCGAACACCACAGTTCAAAAGCATTGATTCTTCAGTGCTCAGCTTTCTTTACAGTTCAACTTTCACATCCATACATGACTACTGGAAAAACCATAGCTTTGAGCAGACAGACCTTCATCAGCAAAGCAAAGTCTTTGCTTTTCATTGTGCTGTCTGTGTTGGTCATAGCTTTTCTTCCAGGAAGCAAGCATCTTTTAATTTCATGGCAGCAGTCATCATCTGCAGTGATTTTGGAGCCCCCAAAATAAAGTCTCTCACTGTTTCCATTGTTTCTCCATCTATTTACCATGAAGTGATGGGACCAGTTGCCATGATCTTAGCTTTTTGAATGTTGAGTGGCATCACTGGCATCATTAAAGGAACAGTAATATAAGAGTTGTATAGGTAGAGTTCATAGACATTCCAAGGACAACATCTTCAAATATAATGAATATTCAGTCAAGATTAGTGCTTGAATCCTTAAAAAAATTTATTTCCTATCCCCCAGAACCACCATACCTACTAATTACAATTTTATTTCTTTGCTTTCTAAGTTTGGCTTTTTAAGATTCCATGTATATGTAATACCATTCTTGTCTTTCTCTGTCCAACCTATTTCATTTGGTAAAATATTATCAGTTTGCATCCATGTTGCAACAAATTGCAGGATGTCCTTCATTTTCATGGCTAAACAATATTCTATTCTCTTTATATATAGACCACATTATCTTTATCCATTCAACTATTGATGAGAATTTAGGTAATTTTCATATCTTGGCTACTGTGAATAATGTTGCAATAAACATGGAAGTACAGATATTTATCAATATCCCATTTATTTCCTTTGGTTGCATACCTGCAAGTGAAATTGCTTACCATATGTGAGACCTATATTTAATTTTTTGAAGAACTGTTATATTATTTTACATAGTGGTTGACTCAATTTACTTTTCCATAAGACCCACATAAAATGCACAATTTAGCAAATATAAACAACAATGTTGAACTGTATCAACAAACTTGCTAAATGAACTGAACTTAAAGATTCCAACCACTAAATGGAAAGGACAGTCATATAATGTGATAAGGAAGCTAATTATTTCTACAATGGTAATCATATTACAATAAAAATGTATCAAATTAATATTCTGTAAGCCTTAAATGTATACATTGAAAGTGAAAGTCACTCAGTCAAGTCCTACTCTTTGCCACCCCATGGACAATACAGTCAATGGAATTCTCCAGGCCAGAACACTGGAGTGGGTAGCCTTTGCCTTCTCCAGGGGATCTTCGCAACCCAGGGATCAAACCAGGGTCTCCTGCAGTGCAGGTGGATTCTTTACCAACTGAGCTATGAGGGAAGCCCAAATGTATGCATTGCTCTATATCAAATATATATATTTATTTAAAAAAAAAAAGCCTAGCTGTTCTTTTTTGTATACATTGCTCTATGTCAAATATATTTTTATTTAAAAGACAGCCTAGCTGGTTTGTTTTATTTTTTTTTTTTACAGTTCATGCCATTATTATCATTATTATTAGGTTTATATTTAAGTTATATGCCATATTAGATGGATTAAAAATACAGACAGAAAGCTATAATTGAATAGGCATATGGGAAATGTCAAGACAGAAGCATAGCTAAATTTAGCAGGAGAATTTTGGTAGCAATCAGTGTTATTGGGAAAATATTCCAAGAAAAGTTACCATTTGTTCCAGAACTGATGTAATGCACTTCATTTAGAAACATGTTACCCTAAGGTGGGGGTGTTCCAAATGTTGGACATACAAAAAGCAAGTTCAGGGAAATAGCACAAAAATTGTAATGGAAAGATGATTGTGGAGGAGACTGAGAAGAAGTCCTAAAATATCAGATTAAGGATATGGATGTAATTTTTTTATAAAGTATAGAAGCATGTGACTTCCTTAGTTTCTATAGGAAATTCAAAACAAACGATGTCCATAGAAAATGGTTATTCAGAGTAATTTGAAGGTAAGATCAGGTGTATCTATCTTTGTATATCTCTGTTCTAGCACCCTCCGCACAGTATTTTAACTTTGGAAGCTTCTGTTTCTTTCAATAGAGCGTGAATGGCAGTCTTCTTTTCATTACTGTATTACAAGAGTGTGAAATTATTTCATTCTGAGGATACCATTGTAATATGTTAATGCTGAATGAAATTAGCAAGATTGTTGCAAACATGTTTATAAAGGATGATCACAATGCTTTGGAGTATCTAAGCAGTTAATCTACAATAATGTCTGAAAGAAAGTGAAAGTGATAGTTGCTCAGTTCTGTCCAACTCTGTGGGACCTCATGAACTGTAGCCCACCAGGCTTCTCTGTCCATGAAATTCTCCAGGCAAGAATACTGGAGTGGGTTGCCTTTCCCTTCTTCAGGGAATCTTCCCAATCCAGGGATTGAACCCAGGTCTCCTGTATTGCAGGCAGATTCTTTACTGTCTGAGTCACCAGGGAGGCCCATGGTGTATTAGTAGTGTCTAGTACACTAAAATAAAAATCTGCAATATTTGGAGAAATAAAGAGGATGGCAGACAACATAAAACTCCTCAATGGTCATGCATTCATCTGTGTACCCAGGGGACAGTATTTACATTGTCAGAAGAAGACGGTCAATTATAGTTTGGCTTGAACATGATGGACTGGGGCTCAGTCTAGTGGTACATGTAATATTCACCTAAGACACTGCTTAAGTGTCTTTACAATTCAAGTAAAAAGAAATGGGAGTAAATAACATGCATCGACTTTCAAAAAATGTATTATGGAATAAAAATGATATTTCAAAGCAGGCATGGCTTCTTGTCATAGGAAGAAAATTGGCAAACGTTATCCAGTTATCCTTTCTGCAATTTAGAAGATGAGGCTAGGCTTAACATTTGGCTCATCAGTTCCCTAATCTACTGATTTTACCTAGTCATTTTCTCATAACTATTAAAATATATCCATGAAGTTAGGTACCTTGAGGGCATTGAATTAGGGACTGTGGTTCTTTACATGTTATGAAGGGTTATGTTCCAGTGAAACTAATTTTATCAGATTTCATGAAACTGTCATTGTGTGTTATCCATCGATGACCATTATATAAAACTGAGCTAGGAGGTTGTATTGATCTAAAGATTTATTATCACTGCAAGCATTCAGCTTCAGCTTTATGACGTTAACTTCATTTTGACCCTTGCCCAGTTTGCCCGTGACTAACTTTCCTCTCTGATCTACCTGACTGAACTATACTTACTGTTCATTGCTTCACCTAAAACAATTATTTTTTTTCCAAATCTTCCTCATTACTTCATGTTTACTGTACAAATAATGACATATAAATGTGTTACTTTTATACCAGAAGTTACAGTGAGTCAGATTATTGGGGGTGGCATGTCTCTGTAACTATCTCATTCTTTTTTCTAAATAATGATATGAAAACCATGAAAGATACCAAACTGTGTTACTTACTAACATGGCACTCAGAAGGTCTTGGATTATTCATATTTGCCTTCCAAAATAATACTAATTACTATGTAGTGTAATAATATATCAAAAAAGAATTGGTTAATTGGTATTTCCAACCTGGATATTAACATTCTACTAAATAGCTAATGCATAATAAAAAAATCTCAGATATTGAAAATGTTCAAAATATCAACTGTACTAAATTGTTTCAAATAAATATCCACCCCTTTTATGGTATAGTCTATAAATATTAAAGAAAGAAAATGTTACAATTATATCATTAAAATAGACAATAATTTTATTTAATTATAAGTAAATATACCATAAAAGGGCTTTTTATTTCCTCTCTTATTTTAGCTCCTTTCTTCAACTGACAAGTTCCTTGAAACATCAATCTGTAGTCCCTTCTGCATGCACATTAAGGTATTAAGAATTTGTAACCTCCATTTTGTCTCTATCCCAATAAAACCTCTTTCTTATAGTATCTAAACAATTTTCATAGGTTTATATATTTTGATCTCTGCAGTTACCAAACCTTTTATGCAAACAAAATGTAAAAAAAAAAATTATGGTAGATTTATCTATGTTGTGAAATTCAGTAGCCTTTTTTGTATACTTCTGTCTTTAAATGGATAGAAAATTATATTCTTTTATTCATATTTACAGTGAAACTTTAAATGCATTATGAATTTCTTTTGGAGTATTATAAAATACAAATGTGATTTTACTCTTAGCCAACTGGTTTAACTGTTTTTTTAATATATAAATTTATTTATTTTAATTGGAGGCTAATTACTTTACAGTATTGTATTGGTTTTGCCATACATCAACATGAATCCACCATGGGTGTACTTGTGTTCCTCATCCTGAACCTCCGTCCCACCTTCCTCCCTATACCATCCCTCTGGGTCATCCCAGTGCACCAGCCCTGAGCATTCTATATCATGCATCGAACCTGGACTGGTGATTTGTTTCACATATGATAATATACATTTCAATACCATTCCCCCAAATCATCCCACCCTTGCCCTCTCCTACAGACTCCAAAAGACTGTTCTATACATCTGTGTCTCTTTTGCTGTCTTGCATACAGGGTTATTGTTACCATCTTTCTAAATTCCATATATATGTGTTCATATACTGTATTGGTGTTTTTCTTTTTGGCTTACTTCACTCTGTATAATAGGCTCCAGTTTCATCCACCTCATTAGAACTGATTCAAATGTATTCTTTTTAATGGCTGAGTAATACTCCATTGTGTATATGTACCACAGCTTTCTTATCCATTCATCTGCTGATGGACATCTAGGTTGCTTCCATGTCCTGGCTATTATAAACAGTGCTGCGATGAACATTGGGGTACATGTGTCTCTTTCAATTCTGGTTTCCTAAGTGTGTATGCCCAGAATTAGGATTGCTGGGTCATAAGGCAGTTCTATTTCCAGTTTTTTAAGGAATCTCCACACTGTTCTCCACAGTGGCTGTACTAGTTTGCATTCCCCCCAACAGTGTAAGAGGGTTCCCTTTTCTCCACACCCTCTTCAGCATTTATTTAAACTGTTTTTAGGATTAGTATGTATATGTTATAGAAAGGGGATTCAATACTTGTGTGAATTAATTATAAAATATAGTTTTTATATTTGTAAAACCATTGAAGAAAGAATTATGGTTATAATTTATAAAATATCCTATATTAATTCAAATCTGTTACCAAGTTTATTTCAGCTTCATTAGATCATTATGGAAAATAAGATTTTATTTCTTTTATAAAAGCAGTCAGATATTTACTTTCAATACAAATGGAAAAGTTACAAACAACAAAAGTTTCATTTGTTATGTAACCAAGAGCACTTTTCCTTGGTGTAGGTATGTAGCTGTTATATTTCTTGAACTGAATATCTAAAAGGTGCTATTAGTCACAGATAAATGTATAATTGAAAAGTATTACATTTAGAATAGGAGGAATTACAATTTTATTAAATAAAATAATATAGTCAAACATCATCCAAAACACTTAAAATTTTTAGAATTTGACACATTTTATTTATAACTAAATTTTTGTTCTTGTTTGAAAATACTTTTTCTGTTTTTCTATTGAGTCATTGTTCAAAGGTCAGTAAGTGAACTGATTTTTCTTTTCATGAGTTATAAATTAAATTAAAGCTTGTTTTTATATTTTTGTTTCATATTTTTGAAAGATGACATTTTAAAAAATGTTTAAATAGAAATATGATAAATAGATTGTTATTAAGATTAATTTAAATTGTTAGTTTATGGCTTTATACACAGCTAGATAAAACAAAATGTAGAAATTATTGAGGATATTGAAAGCATTAAATAATTATCAAGTTCATTATGTCTCATTGTTGTGATCATAAATTATTCTAAATGTATACCTATACATTAGCTACATGTACAGCAGTTCTAAATATAAGAATATAGAAATAAAAATATTATATGAAACCCCGGTTTTTTTCTTAGAGGTTTTACACTAAAGAGCAAGATTGTTTTCAGAAGTGGTGGAGAATAAACCACCTTCTGTATCCCCCATACACCATGTAAGCCCAGATGGTAGAAAGAAGGCCATTTATATGTAGATGAATATCCCTTGAAAATACATTTTTAGGTAAAAAGGCAGTAAATTTCAAGTGTTCCCTTTAGGTGACCTCTAAATTTCAAGTAAAGTACAACACAGGAACATTTCCAAAAAGAAATGGTAAAGATCATGTTTGACACCCATAGATAGTAGGAAACGTGACAGGTGGACAGGTAGAGATCAATGAAAGGATTTCTGAAAGTCAAAGAGAGGAGGTGATATGGCAAACATGAATCATTAAAAGATATGTAAAATAGACACATAAATAAATATTATAGAAATCAGTATACACTACTGCCTTCTCTTAGCTGTTAAGCAAAAATATTTTGTGTGTTTTCCTACAGAGGAGTTGTGGTTTAAAAGCATCTTGTCTTTAATTATGTGTGCATATTTGAGCTCCCTATAGAGAACAGTGGATTTAGCACTGTTTTCGAACATTATTGTCCTTAGCATTTGGCAGCAACATCCAATCAATATTGTGACAATGAACATTTTATTTCTAATTTTTATAGTAATTGTGGCTACTTTGAGTCAACTAATTATAGCAAAGATATTTACAGGCTAAAAAGGAATAAAATGTATTTACCATTGTGTGATTTTCTATGTTTCTTTTTGCTTATCACCAAGTTACACTTAAGTATTTCTTTGATGAAAGGAAGATGTGGTTTTCAGTTCCTTTGTAATTCTGTGATTGTTAACAGCATAACAGAAAAAATAAATGATTCAGTCACATCAAGTATATTTATTGCAATCTTTAAAGTTACACTTGCTCAGTATTTTGGAAATATTTTAGACAGTGAGAAATCAACAATGTTGGGTGTATGAAGTTAAAATAATAAAATATTGTTAATATTAATGTACATGTGCAAATTGTAGAGGTATTTTTTACATATCACAAGGTACTGCATTTTTAGAGCAAACTTTCACTTAGAAAAAGTGAAAAAATACAGACTTTCCATATACACTCTCACATTTTTATTAACTAAGTCCATATTTTCTTCAGATTTCCCTAGATTTTAAACAGTGCAGTTTTTGTTTTATCAGTTTCAGGACCTTACAGAAAACACCACATTATATTTACTTGCCATGTCCTTTAGACTCTTTTAAACTGTGGCAGTTGTCACAGATGGGATCAATGATGAATTCTACCAGTGTTTAAAGTAGAAGGAACATCAGTCTGTCTCAAATCATCCCAGCAAACAGAATGGGTAGGAAGTTTTCTAAACTCTTTCAGTGAGGCTAGATAGAACTTCCCTGATACAAATGAAAGAAAGAAAAGAAAACCTCAGGCTGATATCTCTTGTAACTATAGATGCAAATATCCTCAAATATATTTTAAACAACTTAGTGCAGCAGCATATTAAGAGAAAAATATACCCTGACCAAGTGGGATTTATTCCATAAATGCTGGGGCAGTTCAACATAAATGAACTACCTTAGTGTAATATACAACAGAAAGGAAAAAAACAAACAAAAACAAAAAGTGTTCACACAATTTATACAATTGAAGTATTTCAAGAAATCTATGTCTTCTCATAATAGTACACGTGTGTGCGCTCGGTCATGTCCAACTCTGCATCCCCATGGACTGTAGCCTTCCAGGCTCCTCTGTCCATGGGATTCTCCAGGCAAGAACATTGGAGTGGATTGCTATTTCCTCCTTCATGGGATCTTCCCCACCCAGGAATTAAATCTGTGTCTCCTGTAGCTCCTGCTTTGGCAGGAGAATTAGCTCCTTTCACCTTTTACAATTTGTTCAGTTGCTCAGTTGTGTCTGACTGTCTGCGATCCCATGGACTGCAACACACCAGGCTTCCCTTCACCATTTCCTGGAGTTTGCTCAACTCATGTACATTAAATCTGTGATGCCATCCAACCATCTCACCCTCTGTCATCTTCTCTCTTGCCTGCAGTCTTTCCTAGCATCAGAGTCTTTTCCAATAAGCTGGGTCTTCACATTAGGTGGCCAAAATATTAGAGCTTCAGCATAAGTAATTTCAATGAATAGTCAGGGTTGATTTCCTTTAGGATTTGCGGGTTTGATCTCCTTTCTGTCCAAGAGACTTTCAAGAGTCTTCTGCAGCACCACAGTTCAAAGGCATTAATTCTTTGGTGCTCCAGATTTTTTAATTGTCTAGTGCTCACATCCATACATGACTACTAAAAAAGCCATGGTTTTGACTATATGGATCTTTGTAGGCAAAGTAATGTCTCTGTTTTTCAATATGCAGTCTAGCTTTGTCACAGCTTTTCTTCCAAGGAACAAGTGTCTTTTAATTTCATGGCTGCAGTCACCATCTGCAGTGATTTGGGAGCCCAAGAAAATATAATCTGTGAATGTTACCATTGTTTCCCTATTTATTTGCCATGACAATGGAACCAGATGCCATGATCTTCATTTTTTTGAAAGCTGAGTTTTAAGCCAGCTTTTTCACTCTCCACTTTCACCTTTATCAAGAGGCTCTTTAGTTCCTCTTAGCTTTCTGCCATAAGGGTGGTGTTATCTGCATATCTGAGGTTATTAATATTTCTCCCAACAATCTTGATTCTAGCTTGTGCTTCATTCAATCCAGCATTTCACATGATGAACTCTGTATATAAGTTAAATAAGCAGGGTGACGATATACTTTGATATACTACATTCTCAATTTTGAACCAGTCCATTTTTCCGTGTCTGGTTCTAAATGTTGCTTCTTGATCTGCATACAGACTTCCCAGGAGGCAGATAAGGTGGTCTGATATTCTCATCTCTTCAAGAATTTTCCACATTTTGTTGTGATCCACACAAAGTCTTTTGCATAGTCAATGAAGCAGAAGTAGATATTTTTCTGGAATTCTCTTGCTTTTTCTATGATCCAATGGCTGCTAGCAATTTGACCACTTGTTCCTCTGCCTTTTCTAAATTCAGCTTGAACATCTTGAAGTTTTTGGTTCACATACTGTTGAGGCCTAGCTTGAAGGATTTTGAGCATTATTTGGGAGCATGTGTAACAAGTGCAATTGTGTAGTAGTTTGAATATTCCTTGATTTTACCCTCTGTGCAATTGGAATGAAAACTAACTTTTCCAGGCTTGTGGCCTGCTGAATTTTCCAAATTTGCTGGCATGTTGAGTGCAGCACTTTAGCAGTATCATCTGTTAAGATTTGAAATAGCTCATCTGGAATTTCATCACCTCCACTAGCTTTGTTCATAGTGATGCTTCCTAAGGCCCACTTGAGTTCACATTCCAGGATATCTGATTCTAGGTAAGTGATCACACCATCATGGTTATCCAGGTCATTAGGATCTCTTTTATATAGTTCTTCTGTGTATTCTTACTGCATCTTTTCAATCTCTTCTGTTTCTTTTAGGTCTATACCATTTCTGTCCTTTTTTGTGCCTATCTTTGCATGGAATATTCCCTTGGTATCTCTAATTGCCTTGAAGAGATCACTAGCTTTCCCCATTCTGTTGTTTAGCTCTATTTCTTTGCATTTTTCACTTAAAAAGGCTTTCTTATCTCTCCTTGCTATTCTCTGGAACTCTGCATTCAGAAAGGGTATATCTTTCTTTTTCTCCTTTGCCTTTCACTTGTCTTTTCTCCTCAGACAGCCATTTTGCCTTTTGCATTTCTTTTTCTTGGGGCTGGTTTTGATTACAATGTTACAAACCTCCATCCATAGTTCTTCAGGCACTGTCTATCAGACCTAAAACCTTGAATCCATTTGTCACTTCCACTGCACAGTCATAGGGGATTTGATTTAGTTCATACCTAAATGGTCTGGTGGTTTTCCCAACATTCTTCAAATTAAGTCTTAATTTTGAAGTAAGGAGCTCATGATCTGAGTCACAGTCAGCTCCCAGTCTTGCTTTTGCTGACTGTCTTATAGAGCTTCTCTATCTGGCTGCAAATAATATAATCAATCTGATTTCTGTATTGACTCTCTGGTGACGTTCATGTGTAGAGTCATCTTGTGTTGTTGAAAGGGGGTGTTTACTATGACCAGTGCATACTCTTGGTGAGTGTCTGTTAGCCTTTGCCCTGCTTCATTCTGTACTCCAAGGCCAAATCTACCTGTTACATCAGGTATCTCTTGACTTCCCACTTTTGCATTCCAGCCCCCTATGATGAAAATTATATATATATATATATATATATA
>NW_011494922.1:766490-769036 GCF_000754665.1 Bison bison bison | reverse complement strand
GGTTTGCCTTGTAAATGAACAGGATCATTCTGTCATTTTTGAGACTATACCCAAGTACTGCATTTCAGACTCTCTTGTTGACTATGAGGACTACTCCATTTATTCTAGGGGATTCTGGCCCACAGTAGCAAATATAATGTTCATCTGAAATAAGCTCACCCATTCTTTTCTATTTTAGTTCACTGTTTCCAAAAATGCCAATGTTCACTCTTGCCATCTCCTGTTTGACCACTTCCAATAAGATCCATCAATACACCAGGGATACAAAAATATTTTCTTAATATGATAAGGAGATTTTACAACAAAACTGACAGCTAATATCATAGTCAAGGATGAAAAAAAAATGATGAAAACATCATAGTCAATGATGAAAACTTTCCTCTCCCAAGATCAGGAATAGGACAAAGCCACCGACTTTGCCTACTTCTGTTCAACTTTGCATTGGATAATGAAACCAGAGAAAATTGGATGAAAAAAAAAAAAGCTATCTTGTTGGAAGAGAAGTAGGAAAACTTTTTCAATCCATAGTTAACATGATGTTGTATATAGAAAATCTGAAAAAACATACATATAAACACCAAAGAGCTAAAAACATATACAAAAACTGAAAGCTCATAGTCAAACGAGGCTCACTGTTAAAGCCAATAAACATAGTCAGCAAAGGTAAAGGATTTAAGACCAACACACACAGAGCAGATGCATTTTTTATATAGACTAGCAGTGTACAATCCAAAGGGATATTTTAAAGCTTTCCTTTCCAATAGCATCAAAATGCACAAGATAGTTACAAAAAATGCAATCCAGGAAGTGAAAGATATGTACAGTGGTAAATAAAAAAACCTATTGAAATAAAGTAAAAATCAAAATAATGGAAAGATATCCCTTGATTATGGATTCTAAAAATCAATGTTGTTAACATGGAAACACCCTCCAAATAAATACATATATTCAATCTAACTCCTATGAAAATTTTAATGGCCTTTTTTTTTCTGAAATATTAAAAATCTTCCTAAAATTTATAGGATATTGCAAGGTATGATGAATAGCCAAAATTATTTTGAAAAACAACTAAGTTGGAGGACTGACAAATCTCAAATTACAAAAGAATGTAGTTAGACCTTTATCTTACCAAATTTAGCTCACACTAGATGAAAGATCTAAATATGAGTTGAAACACTGTAATTTAAGAGAAAACACAGGGGTAAATTTTATGACTTTGGAATTAGTAACAGTTTCTTAGACATCATGTCAAAAGTAAATAACAAAAGAAAAAGTAAATAAGTTGAGTGTCCATCAAAATTCTATGCATTAAAAACATTATATAAATATAAAAAAGTATGAATGATTTTGATCATATAATGTAGTTTTAATTACAAAGAGTAAATTTAAAAAATATATGTTGACTTAAAGGACAATTTTAAAATAAACAAAAAAATATAGCACTTGAATCTATTTATGGATAAATATATGTATATTTTTAAGAACAATAAAACAAAAACACTTTGGTAATGCTATCCAGCAATGTCACAATGTTGCTTGTTCAAGGAAAAAAGAAAAAAAGAGAGAGATTTGTTTAGAAAGATTTTAAAAAGTTCCAGTGTATTTGTAATTGTTTTCCTTCAGTTCAGTCTCTCAGTAGTGTCCGACTGCGACCCATGGACTGCAGCACACCATGGCCTCCCTGTCCATCACCGACTCTCGGAGTTTACTCAAACTCATGACCCTTGAGTCGGTGATGCCATCCAACCATCTCATCCTCTGTCATCCCCTTCTCTTCCTGCCTTCAATTTTTCCAAGCATCAGGGTCTTTTCAAAAGAGTCATTTCTTCCCATCAGGTGGCCAAAGTATTGGAGTTTCAGCTTCAGCATCAGTCCTTCCAATGAATATTCAGGACTGATTTCCTTTAGGATGGACTGATTGGATCTCCTTGCAGTCCAAGGGACTCTCAAGAGTCTCCTCCAACACCACAGTTCAAAAGCATCAGTTCTTCGGTGTTCAGCTTTCTTTATAGTCCAACTCTCACATCCATACATGACCACTGGAAAAACCATAGCTTTGACTAGATGGACCTTTGTTGGCAAAGTAATGCTGCTGCTTTTTAATATGCTTCTAGGTTGGTCATAACTTTTCTTCCAAGGAGTAAGCGTCTTGTAAGTTCATGGCTGCAATCACCATCTGCAGTGATTTTGGAGCCCCAAAATATAAAGTCTGTTACTGTTTCCACTGTTTCCCTGTCTATTTGCCATGAAGTGATGGGACCAGATGCCATGATCTTCGTTTTCTGAAGATTGAGTTTTAAGCCAACTTTTCACTCTTCTTTACTTTCATCAAGAGGCTCTTCACTTCCTCTTCACTTTCTGCCATAAGGGTGGTGTCATTTGCATATCTGAGGTTATTGATAATTTTCTCGGCAATCTTGATTCCAGCTTGTGCTTCTTCCAGCCCAGTGTTTCTCATGATGTACTCTGCATACAAGTTAAATAAGCAGGGTGACAATACACAGCCTTGACGTACTCCTTTCCCTATTTGGAACCAGTCTGTTGTT
>NW_011494922.1:756049-766390 GCF_000754665.1 Bison bison bison | reverse complement strand
CATCTCTTTCAGAATTTTCCACAGTTTATTGTGATCCATACAGTCAAAGGCTTTGGCATAGTCAACAAAGCAGAAACAGATGTTTTTCTGGAACTCTCTTGCTTTTTCAATTATCCAACGGATATTGGCAATTTGATCTCTGGTTCCTCTGCTTTTTCTAAATTCAGCTTGAACATCTGGAAGTTCACAGTTCCTTTACTGTTGAAGCCTGGCTTGCAGAATTTTGGGCATTTTTGAAAATTTTGAGAATTTTTCCCCTTAGAATAGTTAAAAATAAAGCTTTAAAGGTAACTATAATATAATGAGTACCTCCAATATTACTCTTTCCATTTTTTCTATTTTTAAAGTATGTACAAATTTTTAAAAAATATTTTATTGAGACAAAACAGGACTGTGTATTATAGAAGTATTTTTTGTTTCCACTACAAGGACAAGAATATAGAAACTGAAACAAGAAATTGATATATATTCAATCCCTTAAAATTATATTACATACATTTTTAACTAAATCTAATCTCAACCTTAGTGCTTAATGTTAACATATATTTGTATGTATTATAAACGTATCTCAGTTTACAGCATTCATATAAAGTTAGAGATTATATGCACAATATTAAAAAAATGAAGTTCCCTATTGTGTTTAGCTATATGATCTCATATGTTTATCTCAGTAGGAGAAATCATTGTGTTTTATTGTTCTCTGCTTTGTTAACTTTTTAAACTCTACCTGAAAATCTTAAACTGCATTCCATGGATATTCTTATTTATTAATAATGATTTTTTTTTGATAAACCAAGTCTGGCAAATTTGATATTTATTACCTGTTGTCCTTGAAACTGAGTGTATTATGAATCAGTTATTTCAAAACTACAAGAAACACTATAAATCCCATGTGAATTAAAAACTGATTTTTATCTAGGCAATGCATTTACTTTGTTCATAGTTACTTTTGCGTTCTACATAAAAACACAGAAAAAAAGTTTAGAAATAAGTTAAGAGTTTATATAAGCTCCCTTCTCAGTTTTAATACATGTTATTTTGTGGTTGTAAATTTTAAGCTGATGAATAAAAATACCATAGCCTGCAGTCTGAGACCTATATGATAGGCATGCACTTATATATAATATGATAAAAATACACTGGCCTCTGATAATACATTATTTAAAAAATGTTCAAATTTATTTTCTTCTAACATTTAGAAAGATTTGTATTCCACATCAAATGTATGCTTTTTTCCTTCCAATTTTTGGGCTCAAGCCACATTTTAATTGAAATAAATAGATTCATGAATGGAAAACTTTGTAAGTGACCAAAAGTAACACTGAATGACATTTAAATATAAAGGGAGAAAATGACTTTCTGAGACCCTATATCAAGCTAAGTATATATCTAGGGAGTCATTCATTAAAGTAATTTTTATTTAAGATACCTTTGAACAGCTTCAAAAGAAAAAAAAAACAGCTTCTAAATATTATTGAAGTCAATTGGAAAGAGTTACTATTTAAGCTTATTAATTCATTTACCACAAACCTATTGGCTTTTATCCTGACCAGACCTGCAGCATACAACAGTATGCAAAAATGCTTTTCTTTCAAAGACATTCAACCATTGTTCCACAGTGTACTTGAAGGCTGGAGTGGAATTGTCAGATTTTGAACCTGAGTATTGCATCCAAACAATTGTTTCTCTAACTTTGTGTAAAATCGCTGTTGTTGTTCTGTTGCTCAGTTGTATCCAACTCTTTGTGACCCCGTGGACTGCAGCACACCATGCTTTCCTGTCCATGACCAACTCTCAGAGCTT
The DNA here is from genome assembly GCF_000754665.1 of Bison bison bison. Lineage (NCBI taxonomy): Eukaryota > Metazoa > Chordata > Mammalia > Artiodactyla > Bovidae > Bison > Bison bison. The sequence continues at coordinate 764,587 of NW_011494922.1, read as the reverse complement.
ACGCAAACTCATGCCCACCAAGTCAGTGATGTCATCCAACCATCTCATCCTCTGTCAGCCCTTTATCCTGCCTTCAGTCTTTCCCAGCATGAGGATCTTTTCTAATGAGTCACCTCTTCGCATCAGGTGGCCAAAGTATTGGAACTTCAGGTTCAGCTTCAGCATCAGTCCTTCCAATGAATATTTTGGACTGATTTCCTTTAGCATTCACTGGTTTTATTTCCTTGCAGTCCAAGGGACTCTCAAGAGACTTCTCCAACACCACAGTTCAAAAACATCAATTCTTCGGTGCTGAGCCTTCTTTATGGCCCACCTCTCACATCCAATCATGACTGATGGAAAAATCATAGCTTTGACTAGACAGAACTTTGTTGGCAAAGTAATGTCTGCTTTTTAATATGCTGTCTAGGTTTGTCATAGATTTTTGTCCAAGGAGCAAGTGTCTTTTAATTTCATGGCTACAGTCACCATGTACAGAGATTTTGGAGCCCAAGAAAATGAAGTCTGTCACAGTTTCCATTGTTTCCCCATCTATTTGCCATGAAATGATGGGACTGGACGCCATGATCTTTGTTCTTTGAATGTTTAATGTTGTCAGCTTTTACACTCTCCTCTTTCACTTTCATCAAGAAGCTCTTTAGTTTCTCTTTACTTTGTGCCGTACGAGTGGTGTCATCTGCAATTTTGAGGTTATTGGTATTTCTCCTGGCAATCTTGATTCTAGCTTTTGCTTCATCCAGGCCAGCATTTCTCATGATGTACTCTACATATAAGTTAAATAAGCAGGGTGATAATCTGCAGCTTTGATGAACTCTTTTCCCAATTTGGAAAATCAATTGCCTCCTTTTTATCCATGTGATATAACAATAAGTAGGCTTGTCTGTAAAATCTCTGAAAAGTAGTATAGATTAAAAAATATTGTATCAAAGTAAATATACAATGATGGACTAATGTAAAATAGTAAATCGGTAGCCAAGAAACAATAGTTCATTCATTAAATGATTACTGAAATATTCACAGTATAACTTTCTTGGCAATAAGAACTACTTTAAGTTATCATATGTATGGGGAAGTTTTAGTTAAAACAAAACAGGAACAAAAACTTGTAAGTTTCTTTATAGAGAATTACTCAGACTTCACCATTCTGAGAATGTTGAGGATCTTGAAATTCAGTGGTTATTTTTTCCCACAAACATGTTTTTGAAATATAGTCCTCTTATCTTTTATACACTTCTCTCATGAGTGACATATTTAATAGCATGTAGTCATTCAGGTTTGATTTTCCTCTGTGTGCATGTCTTACATTTTTTGTTTTTAATTTTTGTTTCATTGTGGTTTTATGCTTCTTCCTGTTGCTGTTGTAGTTTTGCTTCAAGTTCAGAACTTAAATATGTGGATCCTTTTAAATTCATCTTGCTTGGTACCATGTCTTAAGATTATTTTGAATACACATTCTGTTGCTTTTAGTATTTCCATCTTAACGTCAAAACATCCATGCATTTTATTTGATGTACCTTTTTGTGTCATTGAAAATGTCTAACCCATTAGGGCCAGAGTCAAGTTTTCAATGTGTCATTGACAGCAATTGCTCCAATTTTACAGGAAGAATTTAATGGGCAGCTCTTACATAAGTATAAGCCTTTTTTTTGTTGGCATCATCCTATCAATAACCCTCTGTTTTCTTCTCCGTATTATAAATTCTTTCATACCAGAAATATTTCTCTTTTTGAAGTTGAGTGTGACCTGGCCATAATACAGAGCAGGCAATGGCAAACCACTCCAGTACTCTTGCCTGGAAAATCCCATGGACGGAGGAGCCTGGTAGGCTGCAGTCCATGGGGTCGCTAAGAGTCAGACACAACTGAGTGACTTCCCTTTCACTTTTCACTTTCATGCACTGGAGAAGGAAATGGCAATCCACTCCAGTGTTCTTGCCTGGAGAATCCAGGGACAGGGGAGCCTAGTGGGCTGCCATCTATCGGATTGCACAGAGTCAGACACAACTGAAGCGACTTAGCAGCAGCAGCAGCTTGCCATAATAAAATTGTGAAATTGGCTTTGACACCAAGTAGCATGTGGTCCTTAAAAACTGATGAATGAATGATTAGCAAACAATGCAAAAGAAGTAAAAATAGTGTATGTAATTGGAATTAGGAAAAGTGGCATTAATAGTAGTGAAACAAATGCCAAAGATATTACCTGAATTATCTTAGAAGACATAAAATGTGCTAAAGAAATTAGATTTGGTTAAAGATAGATCCAGGTAGATTGCTGAAAGTGACAATTGGGTGCACAGAGCTGACTCTGATAAAGTGTTGCAAGAGAAACCTGAGCTAAAGAAGGAATGAGAGTTTTTAAGGAGAATTTAAATGGAATATAAGGGGTAGTTCGGTGGGTTTAGAAAATCATGTCTTTAATGCCTAGTTTTCTAAGTTGATAAGAGATTTTGAAGTGAAACAAGACCTGTAAGCAAGGATAAAACCAAGAGCATGATGATATGTGTCTTTGAAATAAGATGATAACTGTTCAAAAATGAGATGTCAGTGTGGCTTTTGATAGATGAAGCGAACTTCATTCAAATATATTCACACAAATTTCAAAAATTTTAGAATAGCAGTGTTAGTGGTTAAGAACCTACCTGCCAATGCAGGAGATGTGGATTTGATCCCTGGTTTGGGAATATTCCCTATTCTTGCCTGGAGAATCCCAGGGTCAGAAGAACCTGGTGAGCTACAGTGCATGGGGTCTCAAAGACTCAGACTTGACTGAGGGGACTTAGCACACAGCACACAGGGGTAAAAACCTTACTACTGACTTAGACTGAACGTGTCTGAGATAGTTCAAAATGTACAAAGGCTTCTGGACCCTAAGTATAAGTAAACAGAAAGCAGGATACTCATATACAAGCTCATATACATAGGCCAATTCTTTGATAAAATAAAACTACTTCTAGGAAGGCAGAGCCCAGAACCCTGGAGAAAATCTCAATGAAATCTGCATTAGGAGTTCATTCTCAAGAATTAAAGCTATTCTAAGAGCTATTCTCAGAGAGCAAAACTGAATCCTAATCAAGGAACATCCGGGTCCAGTTTTAAGGGATGTGGCAACATTCTCCTTTTGAGATTTCAGTCATTGCTATGGACCAATGACTGTTATATTTAGATTTGTCATAAACATTAAATAATTTAATATATGTAGCATGCATAGGATAATGTCTGCCACTTTCACTTGCAAATAAAAGCATTGCATTTATTGGTTGTCACTGTTCTCATGTATAAATGAGATGTCACAAATGAAATGCCCAGCCAGATGTCACAAACCTAAAAAAAAAAACAAAAAAAACTGTACCTTGTACCTCTGATGATATAACCAACTCACTCCAATTTCTTCAAAAACCTATAGATTAATCATATGCAAGCCCAGCTGTGTTTTTTTGTTTTTCGTTTTAACAAGAATCCAATCTTCATCAAAGATTATAATTTATCACCAATGGTGCATCTACATGCTGTTTTAATTACAGTTAAATGCACACATGAATGGGCTTTCCAGGTGCTACAGTGGTAAAGAAATTCCCTGCCAAGCAGGAGATGCAGGTTCAATCCCGGGGTCAGGAAGATCCTCTGGAGAAGAAAATGGCAACCCACTCCAGTATTCTTGCTTGAGAAAGCCCATGGAAAGACAAGCCTGGAAGGTTACAGTCCATGGGGTTGCAAAAGAGTCTGACAGGATATAGCCACTAAACGTCCACAGCCATGAAAACAAACTCAAACACACAGAGTTAAAAAACAAAAATCTGTAGTAATATCCAATCTAGGTAAACTTCCAGTCATGTCGAGCCACTTTATAAGAATGTAGCTGAGGAAAATAATTTATTTTGAGGCAAAACATTCAGATTAATATCTATCTAGGAAGATGTTATGCGCTACTTCAAGGTCCAATATAGTCAGTTAAATTAGTATGCAAGAAAATATTCCATTAATGTTCTGTGTAAGATGGTTCTTTTCCAACTCCTCTCTATTGATTTACACCATCCACATGTTTGATGATGAGAAATTTTCAAATAATATGCTGCTGCACTAAATTTGTGCAGAAATAAAAAAAGTCAAGGACAGGCTTCATAGGAAACTGAAATAAGATGGTCATAAGCAGAGTAGATGGATGATTAAAATCACACATAAATCAGCCAGTGCGTGTGACTGAGAAACTCCAGTGGCAGATATACTGGTAGAAGCATATTTTAAAATATTGAGCTAGTCTCCCTCAGTTGTCTATACAAGGAGGGGTGAAGTTTAAGTTTAGGAAACAACAAATAGGAAGAAGACAGAACTATATTGGTGACACATTTCAAAAAGATTGGAAAAGCAGCAGGGAGACCAAGGTGGAGAAATATGACTGTAAATTGAATTCTCAGAAATTATATTCTCACTCTATCTCTTGCATATTTACTTTTCCACCCAAGCCTACAAACATTCTGTTATTTAACTCTTCTCAAAAAGTTTAAAAAAAATTCCTGACACTAATTTCACCTTTTAGCTACCACTCCTACTTTTTTCTCTTTTTAATAATAAATCTCCTCATAATAATTGTCTGTAATTGTAGTATACAACTGCTTATTGCTTATTGACTTAATCATCCTCTCTAATTAAGCTTCAACCCTACCATATAATCAGCCTTCTCAGGTAGCTTAGTGATAAAGAACCTGGCTGCCAATGCAGGAGATGCAGAAGATGGGGGTTCCATCCCTGGATTGAGGAGAACTCCTGGAGGAAGAAATTACAACCCACTCCAGTATTCTTACCTGGAAAATCCCATGAACAGAGGAGCTTTTGTGCTATTTTCCATAGGGTTGCAGAGAGTTGGACATGACTGGCTACACACACACACATGCATGCACACCATATAATCAAAACTATACCTGTATAGGCCATCAATGACCTCTGGGTTGATAAACCAATGGTTTCTCAACATTCAGAAAACAAAACAAAACAAATTCTCAGTCTTCCAGTCTCACTTAACTAGCCACATATTTGAAACAGTTGATTGTTGCCTCCAAACAAAATGCCTTCTTCCTGTGGCTTGCAGGTTACCACAAATCTCACTTTTAGCCCATGTTAGAGAGCTCTCTATGGCCTCTTTTATTGGCATTTCTCTTTGTGACCATGAGTTTCAAAGTGTCCAAGCTTCAGTTATTAGGCATTTTCTATTTGCAATATAAATAATAATTGGACATACATGCTTGGAATTCAGAGAAATTCAAGCAGATCATATGTATATTTATCAGGTTGTTAATATATTGATGATACTTAGAATTAAGACAGGATGAGAGATGATCGATGAAGTAAGTTACATAATAAATACTATTAAGATTGCCGTGATTAGCAAATAAACATATTCTGCTATTTATTGAGGAAGACCAAAGCAAACAAACAACAAAAAGCTAGTTGAATTATATCACTTTTGGAATATATTACTTTTCTGGAATATACTATTAATTTTTATTTTTGAATATCTTTTATATATTAATTTTGAATGAAAAGCAAACATAATATGTCAGTTATTTCCAATATTCTAGGCTATATGGATGTGGCTATTCATCAGAAAGGGCTTCCCAGGTGGTGCAAGTGGTAAAGAATTCACCTGCTAATACAGGAGACTTAAAGAGACTCTGGTTCAATCCCTGAGTCTGGAAGATCCCCTGGAGGAGGAAACGACAACACACTCCAGTACTCTTGCCTGGAAAATGCCATGGACAGAAGTGCCTGGTGGGTTACAGTCCATGGGGTTGCAAAGAGTCAGACATGATTGAGTGAATGAGCACACACACACACTCATCAGGAAGTATTTTTTAGTTATTTCATGTAATTTTCTGAAGGGAAAAAGCAGTAGTAGCTTTAAAATGTTTCAAATAACAAGTATCAACATGAATATTATTATTGTATTAACTTACATGGTCTGATTGTATACGAGTACATAATTATAAAACAATATCTGATTATTATAACTGCTACTGAAAATCATTCTTTTATTGTGAATATCAGTAAAACTAAAACAAATAAGTGATAAATGAATGTGGAAAATCTGTAATTATTAATGCTTTGGGGATAATCTGGATTTTCAAGGGATGATGCCAACATATTAGTTTTTTTCTTTCTTAAATTTCATGCTCTGTGATCATCTTCGATTCTGCATTGTGTATTTATAGCAATCACTGAAGAGTCTGAAAATAACTTCTAACTGTGAAGAAATATTAGGCAAGGACACAGCTTCTGAGAAGTTGGCTGTCTTGGATAATATTAGCATATATCAAGACAAATTTTTGGTTGCCGTCAGGAGACATCAAGTGAACAAATAATGGCCTTATTTTTCACTCAGTTATCGTATCCTCTTTACCATGATCTGAAAGTTTAATTCAGACTCTTGCTGGCTTGATAGCTTTCCTGATAGCTCAGTTGGTAAAGAATCTGCCTACAATGCAGGAGACCCCAGTTCAATTCCTGGGTTGGGAAGATCTCCTGGGGAAGGGAAAGGCTACCCTCTCCAGTATCCTGGCCTGGAGAATTCCATGGACTGTGTAGTCCATGGGGTCACAAAGTGTCACAAAGAGTTGGACTGAGTGACTTTCACTTTCACTTGCTGACCTTTCACAATTGTTGGTAATTCTGTGAGTTGACAAGCTGTTTCATTCTCATGTGTACTGGAAATCTCCTTTCTTAGCTTTTCTAGTCCCTCTAACTGCAACTCAAAAGGCCTCTACCACAACTCAAAAGGCCTCTACCACTGACACCAATGACTTGGCACTCAAGGATGTGCAAGTCCCTGAAGCAGTCCTCAGGACACAGCAAGATCATCACAGCAGTGGCCTCTGAGTCAGAAACTGAGAGATGAATTTAGCACCATCCTTAGCTGTGTGGTCTGAGACTGTCACCTAACTCATCTCAGATGTTCCATTTAAACTGTCCACATAAACAAAAATAAGTAAAACACTAAAACAGAAAAATAGGATTGTAAGCTTCTTTATAGGTTCTACATCTTATTCCCCTTTCTCATCCCATTATGGATCAGAGCAGATGCATTATTAATTGTTGACTTGTTATTCATTATTTCTATTATATAATGATGAAATCGCTACAAAGACACAATTCTAGATCTTAGAAGATTAAATGCTGTATTTCATTATAGTAAGGCTATAAGGAGAGATAAGAAAGCCTTCCTCAGTGATAAATGCAAAGACAGAGAAGAAAACAACAGAATGGGAAAGACTAGAGATCTCTTCCAGAAAATTAGAGATACCAAGGGAACATTTCATGCAAGGATGGGCTTGATAAAGGACAGAAATGATATGGACCTAACAGAAGCAGAAGATATTAAGAAGAGGTGGCAAGAATACACAGAAGAACTGTACAAAAAAGATCTTCATGACCCAGATAATCATGATGGTGTGATCACTCATCTAGAGCCAGATATCCAGGAATGTGAAGTCAAGTGGGCCTTAGAAAACATCACTACGAACAAAGCTAGTGGAGGTGATGGAATTCCAGTTGAGCTATTTCAAATCCTGAAAGATGATGCTGTGAAAGTTTTGCACTCAATATGCCAGCTAATTTGGAAAACTCAGCAGTGGCCATAGGACTGGAAAAGGTCAGTTTTCATTCCAACTCCAAAGAAAGGCAATGCCAAAGAATGCTCAAACTACTGCACAATTGCACGCATTTCACATGCTAGTAAAGTAATGTTCAAAATTCTCCAAGCCAGGCTTAAGCAATATGTGAACTGTGAAATTCCAGATGTTCAAGCTGATTTTAGAAAAGGCAGAGGAACCGGAGATCAAATTGCCAACATTCACTGGATCATGGAAAAAGCAAGAGAGTTCCAGAAAAACATCTATTTCTGCTTTATTGACTATGCCAAAGCCTTTGACTGTGTGGATCACAATAAACTGTGGAAAATTCTGAAAGAGATGGGCATACCAGACCACCTGACCTGCCTCTTTAGACACCTGTATGCAGGTCAGGAAGCAACAGTTAGAACTGGAACAATAGACTGGTTCCAGATAAGAAAAGGAGTATGTCAAGGCTGTATATTGTCACCCTGTTTATTCAACTTCTATGCAGAGTACATCATGAGAAATTCTGGGCTGGAAGAAGCACAAGCTGGAATCAAGATTGCCAGGAAAACTATCAATAACCTCAGATATGCAGATGACACCACCCTTATGGCAGAAAGTGAAGAGGAACTAAAAAGCCTCTTAATGAAAGTGATAGAGGAGAGTGAAAAAGTTGGCTTAAAGCTCAACATTCAGAAAACAAAGATCATGGCATCTGGTCCCATCACTTCATGGGGAATAGATGGGGAAACAGTGGAAACAGTGTCAGACTTTATTTCTGGGGGCTCCAGAATCACTGCAGATGGTGATTACAGCCATGAAATTAAAAGACGCTTACTCCTTGGAAGGAAAGTTATGACCAACCTAGATAGCATATTCAAAAGCAGAGACATTACTTTGCCAACAAAGGTTCGTCTAGTCAAGGCTATGGTTTT
>NW_011494922.1:734000-755949 GCF_000754665.1 Bison bison bison | reverse complement strand
TGAAGTGTGGTGTTGGAGAAGACTCTTGAGAGTCCCTTGGACTGCAAGGAGATCCAACCAGACCATTCTAAAGGAGGTCAGTCCTGGGTGTTCTTTGGAAGGACTGATGCTGAAGCTGAAACTCCAATACTTTGGCCACCTCATGCGAAGAGTTGACTCATTGGAAAAGACTCTGATGCTGGGAGGGACTAGGGGCAGGAGGAGAAGGGGATGAGAGAGGATGAGATGGCTGGATGGCATCACCGACTTGATGGGCATGAGTTTGTGTGAACTCTGGGAGTTGGTGATGGACAGGAAGGCCTGGCATGCTGCAGCTCATGGAGTCACAAAGAGTTCGACATGACTGAGCAACTGAACTGAACTGAACTGAAGGCTATTCAGGGGTCTTTAGTAGGACTGACTAAAATTATGTATTTGTGTTTTTTTTCTTTATTCCATGCGTATGTGTTCAGTAGCTCAGTCATGCCCTACACTTTGCCACCATAACGACTGTGGCCTGCCAGCCTCCTCTGTCCATAGGATTTTCCAGGCAAAAATACTGAAGTGGGTTGCCATTTCCTTCTGCAAGGGATCTTCCTGACCAAGGGATTGCGCCCGGGTCTCCTGCATTGCAGGTGGATTCTTTACCACTGAGCCACCAGGGAAGAACCTTTGATTCCATAAGTTACCCTAATTCTCAAAAAGTATATATGCTTACTAGTAATTGTGCCATATTGACTCCCAAATTTTATTGAATCATGATGCCTTAATTAGCCAATCTGTTATATGTAGTTTTAAATCAAGATGTCTTAAAACTTACTAGCTTAGCAAAGGACACATTTAATGTATTATTTACTGAGGGTTTCATGAGGGCTTGGCTGGACTAGTTTTTAGGTCTATGGTATGGATTGAATCACCCAATAGTATGATGCTGGCAACTGATCTCTGCTGGAAAGTCACTGCTGGCTATGCTCACAATCCTGGCATCCTGGCAGGGATAGTTGTAAATGTGAGTCCTCTAGAACTCTATGTTTGTCTATGTAATATTAAGTTTTATTTACATAGCCTCAGCAGTGCAGCAGTTGTGTTTCATAAATAAGGGCTCAGGTAAAAGAGCAGAGTGGCTGATTGTGGTTACTCTATTGATATTTGTCAAAGGTGTCATAGGGTCAAAAGACAGAGAATGCAGACAATCATTAAGATGGAGATCATTCACAGAAATAACCTGTGGCCATTTTTTTAGCACCACATACATTTTTCCAGTAGTCATGGATGGATGTGAGAGTTAGGCTATACAGAAAGCTGAGTGCTGAAGAATTGATGCTTTGGAACTGTGGTATTGGAGAAGACTCTTGAGAATCCTTTGGACAGCAAGGAGAACCAATCAGTCAATCCTAAAGGAAATCAGTCCTGAATATTCATTGGAAGGACTGATGTTGAGGCTGAATAATTTGGCCACCTGATGTGAAGAACTGACTCATTTGAAAAGGCCCTGATGCTGGGAAAGATTGAAGATAGGAGGAGAAGGTGATGACAGAGGATGAGATGGTTGGATGACATCACCGACTCAATGGGCATGAGTTCTAGTAGGCTCCGGGAGTCAGTGATGGACAGGGAAAACTGGTGTGCTGCAGTCTGTGGTGTCACAAAGAGTCAAACATGACTGAGTGACTGAACTGAGCTGAACATATTTCCTGAAGCACTTTTAATTTGACTATTGTGACAAAATTAAGTCAACTTTCCAGTATGGGCTTCCCTGGTGGCACAACTGGTAAATCATCTGCAATGCGGGAGACCTGTGTTCAAGCTCTGGGTTGGCAAGATCCCTTGGAGAAGGGAACAGCTACCCATTCCAGTATTCTGGCCTGCAGAATTCCAAGGACTGTGTATCAGTGGGGTCACAAAGAGTCAGACATGACTAAGTGACCTTTACTTTCACTTTTCAATATCTATTTTTTTCAAGAACTTCTAACGAGGTTTTGCCTTTTAACTTTTGAATGTTAGACAATTCAGATCTAATTTTCTTAATGTTTATATTATTTTGACCCTTATAAACATGTAATAACAGCTATTTTAGTTCATCTGCCTAGCAAACCATATGTCCCCTTCTTCTCTTAGGCTCCATGAACAGTGCTCCAACATTTAGCATTGGTCAAAGTGGGTGACACACCTTTAGAACAGTTGGGATATTTTTAGTTAACAATGTCCAAGTTGCTCTACTCCATGCTAGAACCTAAAAATGAGCTTTCAAATAGTGTGTACATGCATATATGTGTACTTGTGTGTGTCTGTGTGGTTCAGTCACTCAGTTGTGTCCGACTCTTTCTGAGACCATGAACAGCAGTACAGCATGTGTCCCTGTCCTTGACTAGCTCCTGGAGTTTGCTCAAACTCATGTCCATTGAGTCAGTGATGCCACCCAACCATCTCATCTTCTATCACCCCCTTCTCCTGCTCTCAATCTTTCCTAGCATCGGGTCTTTTCCAGTGAGTCAGCTCTTCACATCAGATGGCCAAGTATTGGAGTTTCAGCTTCAGCATCAGTCCTTCCAATGAATATTCAGGACTGATTTCCTTTAGGATTGAGTGGTTTGATCTCCTTGCCATCCAAGGGACTTATGAGTCTTCTCCAGCACCACAGTTTGAAAGCATCAATTCTTCAGTGCTCAGCCTTCTTTGTGGTCTGTGTATTATGTGCAAACAAATGGCTTCAGGATTTTTCTTGCTTCATTTTTCTTACTTGTAATCACATGCCTTGCACTTCTAATTTCTCAAATAACCATTTAACCCTGATGGCTAATATGACTCATGTTGTTGTTCAGTTGCTAAGTCCTGTCCAGCTCTTTCCAACCCCATGAACTGAAGCATGACAGGCTTCAGTGTCCTCTACTATCTCCTGCAGTTTGTTCAAGTTCATGTCCTTTGAGTCAATGATGTTCTTCAATCACGTCATCCTCTGCAGCCCTCTTCTCCTTTTGTCTTCAGTTTTCCTCAGCATCAGAATCTTTCTCAATGAGTCAGCCCTTCCCATCAGGTGGCCAAAGTATTGGAGCTTAAGCTTTAGCATCAGTCATATGTTGTCATTAGCATATTATAAAATGATGTCATATCTATTACCAAAATTTAATTTAGGATGCTTATATTATCTCTAGGTGCAGACCAAATATCTTACTATTTCCAACTCTTCAATGAAAGATTTGTCTGAATTCTGAACATTCTACACGTTGTTCATACCCGTAACTCAAGGTGACACAACAGTGTACCTATAGTTCCAGTCTCACCTGTGGTATAATCATACATTCAGGAGTTTTGAATGAATGCAATTTTTGATGAAAATGGAAAACAAGTCAAATATTACTTATATATATATGCTATGTACCAAGATTTGTGCTAGGAATTTGATATTTAACAGTCACTACAAATCTGTGAATCTTCCTAGTTTGTGCTAATGGTAAAGAACCTGCCTGACAATGTAGGAGACACAAGAGATGCATGATGGATCCTGGGTTAGAAAATCCACTGGAGGAGGGCATGGCAACCCACTCCACTATTCTTGTCTGGAAAATCCCCATGGACAGAGGAGCCTGGAGGGCGACCATGGGGTCGCACAGAGTCAGACACTACTGTAGTGACTTAGCACGCACTCAGAAAATTGAATTAAAACTGTTCTGTACCATTTTCTAGTTCAATAAACTAACCACAATTATATTAATTCAATTTTCAATCTATGTTTGTTTGTCTTCATGGCCACTTACCTTATTTGGGGGACACAAACGTATAACATTTTTTTGTTGTTGTTGTTATTTTTCGGCTGCAGTACAAACCCAAGCACCAAGGCATTAAAATGACTTAATCATGGAAGAATCAGTATGTGAGAAATAGGTTTTCAGTATTTCAGCTGGCCAAATGCCTTCTTAAAGAATAAGGATTCGTTTGCAGTATAACTGGGGAATTATATTAATGCATGGCCAGCTTTCCAATACAGAAATAGTAGACCAAAAAATCCAAATTTTGACAAATGTATACATAGACAAAACTGGAGAAACATGCATGTACAGATATGTTCATCCAAGTGATGCAAATTGGAGAGTTTCTGGGGTTTTGAAATGCCTGTTCTTTAGCTGATCTGGGTCAATGAAATTAACAAAAATGTGCACTTGCACTTGCATATTCTACTAATTCATCAGTGTTGCTATGTGGAAGAAGCATGGGCTTAGATAAGGCATTGGCACTAATTCTTATGTCTTATATGAAATTTCCATGGAATTTAACAATCTAGTGTTGGATTGTGGTTTGGCAGATTCTTATACTTGCCATGACCTGAGACTTGAGACTCATTGAGAAGAAAACTAACAGAAGCATTAATATCACAATGTCTGAGTTGTTTTCTGCAAATAATATAGAGATATTGTTCAGCACACATGTTCAGTTAGGGAGATAGTAGGTCAGAAAAGTGTGCAAGGAAAGATACCAAGAGAATGGAATGCACACTTAAAATGAACAGTCCTAGCTAGACTTCCTGCTAGGTCAGCATGCGTTGGTTACAGTTGATTTATTATAGGATGACTTCAGGAATTGAGTTTTAATTTCTGGGCCTTGAAGAACCCTGGAAGCAAATATCTCTAAGAGTAGGTGTGAAGAGACATGGTAAAAGAAAAAAAGAAAATGATTCACAACCTGTAATACTGGGACTAAATAATCATGCTACAGTATTTGGCCAAGAGCTTGGGGGGATGTAAGTCCGTAAAGACAGCAATGCTTCCTTAATTTTAGCAGACATCACAAAGCACGCTTTTCTCCTTGGCAGTGAGAGGGAAGGGGTAGTAGTTAACCTAGCTAGAGTAAGAGCTGCAGGACTGAGGAAAAAAGTGTATGAAAAAAGGAATCCTCAGCTGTAACTCAGAGAAAGCTTGATTCCAGGAGCAGTAGGGAGTTGCAAGTGACTGGCACGAGAATCAAACTAATCATCTTTCACAGCTTCTGCCATATGTGTCAGGTCACTGTTCTGATTGCCTCCTATCCCATCCCACTGGTGAGAGAGGGATTCGTCACCCCCAGTAGCAAAAGATGTTCTAACACATGCCATTCAACACAGGACAGATGAGAACAGCAGCAGCTTACCATCACATACACTCCCTGCCCAGGTAGCTGGACACTGCTTACCACGCAGGTCCACAAGGTGTTACAATGAGGTACTCAGCAAACAAGAAGTGTTTAGAGGGGGCAAGCTTGTAATAACAAAAAGATAAGGTGTCCCTGGTTCCAACAGGAAAATGTGGTTTGCTTGTTGGAATAATTTTTAGGTACCATATTATTTTGGTCTTCCAAGTTTCCTGAAGTGACATTTTTCTAACCTTTATTTGCTGTTGATTAACACAAGCTATCATCTTACACTCAGCTCTGTGAGTTTTCTTGGACACGTGCCACATGTTTCCAAAGCCAATATTGCATGTTTTGTTTTCATAGGAAATAAATACCCACTTTTAATAGTGTCCTATTATTCAGCCATGTCTGCTGTAAAGCAAACCCACTCAGTGTTCAAAATACAGCATGTGTTTAACCTTCAGTCATGGGCTGTGGATTCCTTGGCTAGCCTAGATTTCTGGCTCTGAGCTCCTAGTTCTGGGACGTGATTCAAGTGTGCTCCACAGAGCCTTCACCCTCCCTGAACAAGCAATTAGTTACATAATAGTATCAAGTGCTTCCCCGGTGGCTCAGTAATAAAGAATCTGCCTGTACTATAGGACACCTGGGTTCAGTCCCTGGGTCAGGAAGATTTCCTGGGGAAGGACATGGCAACCCACTCCAGTATTCTTGCCTGGAGAATCCCATGGACAGAGGAGCCAGGTGAGCTACAGTCCATATTGTAAAAGAGTCAAACATGTCTTTATTGACAAAAATGTCTTTATTGTCAAAAATGTCTTTATTGACATTTAAAGAGTCAAACATGACTGAGTGACTGAGCACACACAGAAACACACACATGTGCTTCTAGTAGAGAATGACAAGAATGCAAAAGGGCAAGTGGAAACCCAGGATGCCTCCTGAAGGCTTCCCTGGGAGCTGCCATGCTGTCACTTCTTACAGTCTATTGGTCAAATAGGCCACAAGGACAATGATTTCATCAATGGAACAGAACTACACAGTTCACCTCTAAGTGGGAAGGATTGTAAAGTCACATGGACAAAGGGGGCATATTTACTTCCAGTGCAGGAAAGGCATAGGGAATGAAAATAAGAGATTCAATATGCCACATAGTTCAGGGTATGAGAATTTAGAATTTTTAGAGAAGAACTGGGTTAGTGTAACACAGAGTAATATGTGCATGCCTGAGGGCATGTAGGAAATTGGATTTCAGTACTAAAAAGAATTGCAAGAAAAACAAAGGATGACAGCCTCATAAAGCATATATATAAAATTCTCATGAAGTGGACTTTAAATTGAGCAAACCAGTTATCTCCAATAAAAACATGAACAGCAGTTTTTGTCTATATTCTGCTTTTCAGTATCTTTTTATGTAAATAGGCTCTATTGCCAATATGTCTTCACCAGGATTTGGAGATGCTCAAGATGCAATGGCACCCTACTCCAGTACTCTTGCCTGGAAAATCCCATGGGCGGAGGAGCCTGGAAGGCTGCAGTCCATGGGGTCGCTACAAGTCGGACACGACTAAGCGACTTCACTTTCACTTTTCACTTTCATGCATTGGAGAAGGAAATGGCAACCCACTCCAGTGTTCTTGCCTGGAGAATCCCAGGGACGGGGAAGCCTGGTGGGCTGCCATCTCTGGGGTTGCACAGAGTCGGACACGACTGAAGCGACTTAGCAGCAAGATCATTCTGGAGCAAAGTTTTTCAGCCTCACCAACCGCTGACATTTTAATCCTCATGATTCTTTGTTGTGTGTATGTGTAGGGGGATGGCTGTGCATTATTGGGTATTTCGCAGCGTTTCTGGCCTCTACCCACTAGATGCTAGATATGACAATAAAATATATCTCTAGTTATTGTCTACTGTTTCTTAGGGGGTAAACAAGATGATCTAATATAAAAATATAATATATGTATAAATATAAAATATATTGATGTACTCATATATTTATATACCTCAGAAAAGTATATATATACACACATCATATGTATATACTTATGTATGCACATAATTCTTATACGGTTAAAGGTGCATCTACATATATTGACCCCTAAGGTACATATATATAAATAAAAACATTTATGTATATATGATGTACTAAAATATCATTGTTGGTGTTGGTTTTAGCAATAGTAGTAACGTTGCTTTTGCTGTTATTTAGGAATTACTAAGAATCAGAAGAAGATGATGATAAATAGAAGGTAATACTTGTTTTAGAAAAGAAAATTAATCAAATATTATAAGCTTGATATTGCATAATTCTGAATAATGAAATTGGAGTTTTAAAATATATTTCTAAAGTAGGGAACAATAGGATTATTTAACAATGGAATATCTAAAGAAGTCATTAAAATATTTTCTTTCTATAATTCATAATATAGCCATCAAAATAGAAAAATATAGTTTGATAATAGATAACTATTACTAATTGAATATAATGGATGTTCAATATAAATGACCAATAAATAACTCATTAC
The DNA here is from genome assembly GCF_000754665.1 of Bison bison bison. Classification (NCBI taxonomy): domain Eukaryota; kingdom Metazoa; phylum Chordata; class Mammalia; order Artiodactyla; family Bovidae; genus Bison; species Bison bison. The sequence continues at coordinate 748,342 of NW_011494922.1, read as the reverse complement.
TATGAAGTGGAGACTTCATATTACTTACCAGCTTTGAAATATATGAATACTTATAGAGTAATTATTTAATGGGCACACTGAAGGTAAATTTATGAGCAACAGCACGTGCATGCCTGCTAAGTCACTTCAGTCTTGTCCCACTCTTTGTGACCCTATGGACTGTAGCCCACCAGGCTCCTCTGTCCATGGGATTCTCCAGGCAAGAATACTGGAGTGGATTACCATGCCCTCCTCCAGGGGATCTTCCTGTCCCAGGGCAATCCCAGTCTCTTATGTCTCCTGCATTGGCACATGGGTTCTTTATGACTAGCTCCACCTGAAAGCCTGAGAAACAGCACAGGGACTACAAAATGAATTTTAAATTCCATATATGATAGGCTGATTTGAGAGATTGTGAATTGAAATTAAAAATATACCTTGAGCAATCGATATAAGCTAGAAACTTTCAAATACTAAATGGTGTGATAAATACTATATTCAACAGGTTTTTGGATATCTCTGTTCTAGTCAGCATTGTCCAGATCAACCGAACAAACATTCCTTACAACAAAAAGAGATCTATTACAGTAAATTGGTACACACAGTTATTGAGACCTAAAACTCATAAGATGTGTACTCAGCAAGTTAGAGACCCAGGAGGGCTGAAGGTGTAGTTCCAGTGAGCATTGAAAGGCTGAGAATCAGAAGAGGAGGAAGCTCCAGTACAAAGGCTGTCAGGCTCAATATCAAAGTGAGAGTGAAAGTGAAAGTTGCTCAGTCATGTCCAACTCTTTGCAACCCCATGGACTATACAGTCTGCGGAATTTTCCAGGCCAGAATACTGGAGTGGGTAGCCTTTCTCTTCTCCAGGGGATCTTCTCAACCCAGGAGTCAAATCCACATCTCCCGCATTGCAGGCAGATTTTTACCATCTGAGTCACAAGCGAAACCCAAGAATACTGGGGTGGGTAGCCTATCCTTTCTCCTGGGGATCTTTCCCACCCAGAATTTGAACCAGTGTCTCTTGCATTGCAAGAGGATTCTTTACCAACTGAGCTAATATGAGCCAATGTTTGAGCTTGAGTCCAGAGGCAGGTAATTTTATTCAGAGGAGGATCAGTCTTTTTGTTCTATTCAGGACTTAAAAGGATTGAAGGTGGCCCACCTACAGTAGGAGGAGCAGTCAGCTTTGCTTTACTGATTTAAATGTTAAATCATCTGAAAAACAACGTCCTTAAAGAAACACCATAATATATTTGGCCCAATATCTGGACACCCTGTAGCTCAGTCCAGTTGGCAAAGAAAATTAGGCGTCATGATTTACGGTTTTTCATGCATTTGTGTTTATTGTTTCCAGGGCCAAAGAAAACACAATAATCAAAACCCATTTCATGTAGCATCCACTAAGCTTCGTTCAGAGACTTAAAATAGTATTTTTTAATTAACCTGCAGATATTCTCAAAAAAGGAAACTCTATTACTGTAATGTGAGGATTAAACTCATGTCCATGATCAAACCCACAGAGTTTGATGTGATTTTGGCTCCATATTTTCTTTTCTTCATTGTTCCCACATAATATATTTTATGAAATCAGTAGTGTGTCTCTATTATTTCTGTTTCTTCTTTTCCTTCTGCTTATTTTTCATAATTTCAAAAAATTTAAATAAGCATTGTATCTAAAGAAATGACAATTTCCATTTTAAATAAATCTCTTTCCATTAACACTATGCTGTATTCTAGAGCAGGCTTCTCTGTAACTCTTTTTCACTTTATAATTTGCTACAATATTACCTACAAAGACTGCAAGATAATGGACCATTATTAAAATTACCCAATTAAATTACTAATGCATTTATAAATCCTTATTAATACTTTTGATACAACCCTCTTTATCATTAAAAAGTCTTACTTTATAATGTGACTCAAATATAATACCTTAGCTCAGGGACTTGCCTGGTGGTCTAGCCATTAAAAATCTGCCTTCCAGTGCAAGGGATGGAGGTTAGATCCCTGGTCAGGGAACTAAGATCCCACATGCCACAGGATAACTAAACCTGTCTGCTTCAACTAGAGAAAGTCCACAAAATGTAACAGCAACAAAAGCCTGCGCACACTGCAATGAAGACCTAGTTAAGCCAAAATAAAAACAAACAAACAAAAATAGTAACAACAACAACAAACCCCAACAATTTAAGTTGTTTGTTTGTTTGTTTTTTTAAGGAAAAATATCTCAGGTCAGGTATGGCACTGCTCTGTTGTTCAGTCGCTCAGCCACGTCCCACTGTTTGTGACCCCATGGACGGCAGCGCACCAGGCTTCCCTGTCCTTCACCACCTCCCTGAGTTTGCTCAAATGCGTGTCCATTGAGGCGGTGACGCCATCCAACCATCTCTTCCTCTGTTGTCCCTTTCTCCTCCTGTCTTCCATTTTTCCCAGCATCAGGGTCTTTTCCAATGAGTTGACTGTTCGCATCAAGTGGCCAAAGTATTGGAGCTTCAGCTTCAGCATCAGTCCTTCCGATGAATATTCAGGACTGATTTCTTTTAGGGCTGAGAGGTTTGATCTCCTTGCAGTCCAAGGGACTCTCAAGAGTATTCTCCAACACCACAGATCAAAAACATCAATTACTTGTTGGTCAGCTTTCTTTATGGTTCAACTCTCACATCCATAATGGATATTAGTTTTTAAGAATATTATTATAAATGTTGTGTTTATGCCTTAATGTTTTTCTTTTGTTTTCCTTCTTTATTTTGTTTGACTTCTACATGGAAGAAAAAATTCCTGTAAGATTTAGTGGACAAAAGCAGTCTCTTTATTAATTTGCTTCACTTCAGACTTAGTGCTTAATTCTTAACATATTTTTTGAATAATTTTTCTTAGTCCCCTTCTATAGGGGATCTTCCTGATCTAGGGGTTAAACCTTGGTCTCTAGGATTGCAGACAGATTCTTTACTGTCTGAGCCACTAGGGAAGCCCTCAAAGAATTTAATACTTTTATATTTCAAAATAATAATAATATTCTCTTCACTTTTGCCAGATATAATGTAAAAATTCAAAATATTCTATTCTGCTGTTAAAAAATGTCTTCTTGGTTTATATGCAAGTTATGCTAATAGGATTCTTCACATATTCATATGAAGAATGTACAGATATTGTATGCTGCTGCTGTTAAGCCACTTCAGTCCTGTCTGACTCTGCGCGACCCAATGGACGGCAGCCCACCAGGCTCCCACCTCCCTAGGATTCTCCAGGCAAGAACACTGGAGTGGGCTGCCATTTCCTTCTCCAATGCATGAAAGTGGAAAGTGAAAGTGAAGTCGCTCAGTCATATCCAACTCTTTGCGACCCCATGGACTGCAGCCTACCAGGCTCCTCCATCCATGGGATTTTCCAGGCAAGAGTACTGGAGTGGGGTGCCATACAGATATTGTATACTAAGACAGATATATATATATATATATATATATATGCATACTCAATCACTTCAGTCATGCCTAACTGAGTCACTGAGTGAGTTTCCATGACCTCCTTCAGGGGATCTTCCTGATCCAGGGATCTAAACTGGGTCTAAACTTCCCTGGATCTAAACTTCCTAACCCAGGGATCTTATGTGTCCTGCATTGGCAGGCAAGTTCTTTACCACTAGCACCACCTAGGAAGACCATACAAATACATACCTGCAATAATACTTCCAGTATCAAAGCAATGCATGAGAAAGGGATTTAGTTCTATGCAACACAAAATAGTTCCTTAAAATTGGAAGAAAATATTTCTGTATATATTTTTCTAGAAAGCACTATTTCACTGCTTACTAAAATTTTCATTCCCCCCTACTTATGTAATTCTTTAATCATTGAGATCCCGTGCACACCTCTAGCATTATGTATTATACAAAGAAAAATATATAAATGGAAGAATCTGACCTGTTATCAATCTAAAACATCAAATATATGTTAATTGTTATAAGTTGCAACATGTTTTAGCAAAGAAGCTTCTTTAATGTTGCTTCACCTTGTATTTGGTATTAGAACATAAGGCAATCAAGATGAAATATTTTAAGATATCGGCTAAATGTTTCTATCTTTAAGGTCCTTTTTGATGATCTTAACTACGTCTGATTCTTATGTGTGTGTGGGTGCTAAGTCACTTCAGTCATGTCTTACTCTTTGCAACCCCATGGACTATAACCCCTCAGTATCCTCTGTTCATGGAATTCTCTAGGCAAGAATACTGGAGTGGGTAGCCATTCCCTTCTCCAGGGGACATTCCTGACCCAGGAATTAAACTCAAGTCTATTGCACTGTAGGCAGATTCTTTGCCATCGGAGCTACCAGGGAAGTCTGTGTGTGATTCTCAGTCACATGCAATTTAGGGATGAATTCATGGAAGACGTTATTCATTTTTATTACTCTTCTTAGTTTCCAGGATTTCTTCTGATGATTAGTTTTTATCTCTGCTTAGATCATCCATCTGTGCTTTCATGTTGTCTATTTTTTATTTAGGGTCCTGTACATATTAATCATAGTTATTTTCAACACTATATCTGATAATTCCAAAATCTTTGTCATGGATAATTTTGGTTTTGATAATAGCTTTGTGTCTTCTTTGAGATAGGAATGAAACTGAACTTTCCCACCAATCCCAAAGAAAGGCAATGCCAAAGAATGTTCAAACCACAGCACAGTTGCGCTCATCTCACATGCTAGCAAAGTAATTCTCAAAGTTCTTCAAGCCAGCCTTCAATAGTATGTGAACCGAGAAGCTCCAGATGTTCAAGCTGGGTTTAGAAAAGGCAGAAGAACCAGAGATCAAATTGCCAACATTCACTGGATCATGGGAAAAGCAATAGAGTTCCAGAAAAACATATACTTCTGCTTTATTGACTATGCCAAAGCTTTTGACTGTGTGGATTATAGTCAGTTCAGTCCAGTCACTCAGTTATGTCCAATTCTTTGCAACCCCATGTACTGCAGCATGCCAGGCTTCCATGTCCATCGCCAAATCCCAGAGCTTGCTCAAAACTCATGTCCATCGAATAGGTGAGGCCATCCAACCCTCTCATCCTATGGAAAATTCTTAAAGAGGTGGAAATACCAGACCATCTTACCTGCCTCCTGAGAAATTTGTATGCAGGTCAAGAAGCAACAGTTAGAACTGGACATGGAACAACAAGCTTGTTCCAAATTGGGAAAGGAGTATGTCAAGGTTGTATATTGTCACCCTGCTTATTTAACTTACATGCAGAGTACATCAAGTAAAATGCTAGGCTGGATGAAGCACGAGCTGGTATCAAAATTGCAGGAAGAAATATCAATAATCTCAGATATGCAGATGACACAATCCTTATGGCAGAAAGTGAAGAGGAATTAAAGAGCCTCTTAATGAATGTGAAAGAGGAGAGTGAGAAAACTGGCTTAAAATTCAACATTCAAAAAACAAAGATCATGGCATCACTCCAGTTGCCAGCATCTGAAATTAAGCAAAATTTCTTTTCCACAAACCTGCCCTGCTCATTGGCTTTTAAAAGGTGATTTGCAAGATCCCACACCTTTAAGAAACGCCTATAGGCACATCAGTTCCGTTCAGTCGCTCTGTTGTGTCTGACTCTTTGTGACCCAGTGGACTGCAGCATACTGACCAGGTTTCCTTGTCAATCACCAACTCCTAGAGCTTGCTCAAACGCATGTCCATCGAGTCAGTATTGCCATCCAACCATCTCATCCTTTATCCCCTTCTCCTCCTGCCTTTAGTCTTTCCCAGCATCAGCATCTTTTCCAGTGAATCAGTTCTTCACATCAGGTGGCCGAGGGACTGGTATTTCAGCTTCAGCATCAGTTCTTCCGAAGAATATTCAGAACTTATTTCCTTTAGGATGGACTGGTTTGATCTTCTTGCAGTCCAAGGGACTCTCAAAAGTCTTCCCCAACACCATAGTTAAAAAGCATAAATTTTTCAGGACTCAGTTTTCTTTATACACAAACTCTCACATTCATACATGTCTATTGGAAAAACCACAGCTTTGACTAGGTGGACACTTGTCGGCAAAGTAACATTTCTCATTTTTAATATGCTGTCTAGATGGGGAAACAGTGGAAACAGTGTCAGGCTTTATTTTTGGGGGCTCCAAAATCACTGCAGATGGTGACTGCAGCCATGAAATTAAAAGACACTTACTCCTTGGAAGGAAAGCTGTGACCAACCTAGATAGCATATTCAAAAGCAGAGACATTACTTTGCCAACAAAGGGTCTGTCTGGTCAAGGCTATGGTTTATCCAGTGGTCATGTATGGATGTGAGAGTTGGACTGTGAAGAGGGCTGAGCACCGAAGAATTGATGCTTTTAAACTGTGGTGTTGGAGAAGACTCTTGAGAGTCCCTTGGACTGCAAGGAGATCCAACCAGTCCATTCTGAAGGACATCAGCCCTGGGATTTCTTTGGAAGGAATGATGCTAAAGCTGAAACTCCAGGACTTTGGCTACTTCATGCGAAGAGCTGACTCATTGGAAAAAACTTTGATGCTAGGAGGGATTGGGGGCAGGAGGAGAAGGGGACGACAGAGGGTGAGATGGCTGGATAGCATCACTTACTCACTGGACGTGAGTCTGAGTGAACTCTGGAAGTTGGTGATGGACAGGGAGGCCTGGCGTGCTGCGATTCATGGGGTCACAAAGAGTCAGACATGATGGAGCGACTGAACTGAACTGAATGGAACTAGATTAGCTACAGATTTTCTTCCAAAGAGCAAGTGTCTTTTAATTTCATGGCTGCAGTCACCATCTGCAGTGATTTTCAGTTCAGTTCAGTTCATTTCAGTCGCTCAGTTGTGTCCGACTCTTTGCCACCCCATGAACCACAGCACGCCAGGCCTCCCTGTCCGTCACCAACTCCCGGATTCCACCAAAACTCATGTCCATTGAGTAGGTGATGCCATCCAATCATCTCATCCTCTGTCCTCCCCTTCTCCTTCTGCCTTCAATCTTTCCCAGCATCAGAGTCTTTTCCAATGAGTCAACTCTTTGCATCAGGTGGACAAGTATTAGAGTTTCAGCTCCAACATCAGTCCTTCCAGTGAACACCCAGGACTGATCTCCTTTAGGATAGACTGGTTGGATCTCTTTGCAGTCCAAGGGACTCTCAAGAGCCTTCTCCAAGACCACAGTTCAAAAGCATCAATTCTTTGGTGCTCAGCTTTCTTTTTTTTTTTTTTAAATTTTATTTTATTTTTAAACTTTACATAATTGTATTAGTTTTGCCAAATATCAAAATGAATCCGCCACAGGTATACATGTATTCCCCATCCTGAACCCTCCTCCCTCCTCTCTCCCCATACCATCCCTCTGGGTCATCCCAGTGCACTAGCCCCAAGCATCCAGTATCGTGTATCGAACCTGGACTGGCAACTCGTTTCTTACATGATATTTTACATGTTTCAATGTCATTCTCCCAAATCTTCCCACCCTCTCCCTCTCCCACAGAGTCCATAAGACTGTTGCATACATCAGTGTCTCTTTTGCTGTCTCGTACACCGGGTTATTGTTACCATCTTTCTAAATTCCATATATATGCGTTAGTATACTATATTTATGTTTTTCCTTCTGGCTTACTTCACACTGTATAATAGGCTCCAGTTTCATCCACCTCATTAGAACTGATTCAAATGTATTCTTTTTAATGGCTGAGTAATACTCCATTGTGTATATGTACCACAGCTTTCTTATCCATACATCTCCTGATGGACATCTAGGTTGCTTCCATGTCCTGGCTATTATAGATCAATGGAATAAAATAGAAAGCCCAGAGATAAATCCATGCACATATGGACACCTTATCTTTGACAAAGGAGGCAAGAATATACAATGGATTAAAGACAATCTCTTTAACAAGTGGTGCTGGGAAATCTGGTCAACCACTTGTAAAAGAATGAAACTAGACCACTTTCTAACACCATACACAAAAATAAACTCAAAATGGATTAAAGATCTAAATGTAAGACCAGAAACTATAAAACTCCTAGAGGAGAACATAGGCAAAACAATCTCTGACATACATCACAGCAGGATCCTCTATGACCCACCTCCCAGAATATTGGAAATAAAAGCAAAAATAAACAAATGGGACCTAATTAACCTTAAAAGCTTCTGCACATCAAAGGAAACTATTAGCAAGGTGAAAAGACAGCCTTCAGAATGGGAGAAAATAATAGCAAATGAAGCAACTGACAAACAACTAATCTCAAAAATATACAAGCAACTCCTACAGCTCAACTTCAGAAAAATAAACGACCCAATCAAAAAATGGGCCAAAGAACTAAATAGACATTTCTCCAAAGAAGACATACAGATGGCTAACAAACACATGAAAAGATGCTCAACATCACTCATTATCAGCTTTCTTTATAGTCCAACTCTCAGATCCATACATGACCACTGGAAAAACCATAGCCTTTTCTAGATGGGCCTTTGTTGACAAAGTAATGTCTCTGCTTTTTAATATGTTGGTTAGGTTGGTCATAACTTTCCTACCAAGGAGTAAGTGTCTTTTAATTTAATGGCTGAAATCACCATCTGCAGTGATTTTGGAGCCCAGAAAAATAAAGTCAGCCACTGTTTCCACTGTTTCTCCATATATTTGCCATGAAGTGATGGGACCAGATGCCATGATCTTCGTTTTCTGAATGTTGAGCTTTAAGCCAACTTTTCCACTCTCCTCTTTCACTTTCATCAAGAGGCTCTTAGTCCTTCTTTATTTTCTGCCCTAAGGGTGGTGTCCTGAGGTTATTGATATTTCTCCCGGCAATCTTGATTCCAGCTTGTGCTTCTTCCAGCACAGTGTTTCTCATCATATACTCTCCATATAAGTTAAATAAGCAGGGTGACAATATACAGCCTTGACATACTCCTTTTCCTATTTGGAACCAGTCTGTTGTTCCATGTCCAGTTCTAACTGTTGCTTCCCGACCTGCATACAGATTTCTCAAGAGGCAGGTCAGGTGGTCTGGTATTCCCATCTCTTTCAGAATTTTCCACAGTTTATTGTGATCCAGACAGTCAAAGGGTTTGGTATAGTCAATAAAGCAGAAACAGATGTTTTTCTGGAACTCTCTTGCTTTTTCCATGATTCAGCGGATGTTGGCAATTTGATCTCTGGTTCCTCTGCCTTTTCTAAAACCAACTTGAACATCTGGAAGTTCACGGTTCACATATTGCTGAAGCCTGGCTTGGAGAATTTTGAGCATTACTTCACTAGCGTGTGAGATGAGTGCAGTGATTTAGGATCTCCTCCAAAATAAAGTATCTCATTGTTTCCATTGTTTCTCCATCTATTTGCCATGAAGTGATGGGACTGGATGCCATGATCTTCATTTTTTGAATGTTGAGTTTTAAACCGACTTTTTCTCTCTCCTCTTTCACTTTCACCAAGAGGCTCTTTAGTTCCTCTTCATTTTCTGTCATACGGGAGGTGTCATCTGCATATCTGAAGATATTGATACACCACGTAGTTGTGTAATAATCTTACATTCCTTGTTCATGACACAAAAATATTTTCTCCTAATGGTGTTTATGTTGAAATAATCATTCTAGAAAAGTGCTCATTATAATGTAGTTACAATACATTGAATATATGCAAACTAAATCATCCAGCTTTGCTTTACTTCTTAAAATGGACATTCCATAATACTGGTCTTAATACACTGATTGTGCCATTGGATGTTCTTCCTTTTTATCTAGAAACGATTTGTTGCTTCATAAATGTATAAGCTGTTGCTAAGTCACTTCAGTAGTGTCTGACTCTGTGCAACCCCATAGACGGCAGCCCACCAGGCTCCCCCATCCCTGGGATTTTCCAGGCAAGAACACTGGAGTGGGTTGCCATTTCCCTCTCCAATGGATGAAAGTGAAAAGTGAAAATGAAGTCGTTCATTCGTGTCCGACTCTTAGCGACCCCATGGACTGCAGCCTACCAGGCTCCTCCACCATGGGATTTTCCAGGCAAGAGTACGGGAGTGGAGTGCCACCGCCTTCTCTGGAAATATATAAGCTAGCATCGTTCTATTCTATGCACAGAATTCAATTTTTTCCTTCATGTTTTCTATTATCCAGCTTCTTGTATTCCTTTGTTCATGGAATACTTTTTAATGTGCTGCTTCATTTATGTTCATTTCCATCTTGATAGACTGAGGCCTTCTGCCAATCATTTCATGGCAGTCTCAAAATTAGCATTAGCAATTTAGATACAGTATGAATAAAGAGCATCCAACTGCAAAGAATCACAACAAAGGCAGAGAATGAAAATGCTAACTGTGGGCACTAATGCAGCACAAATTTTATATTTTACTCAGGGGTGAGTGTTATGCCTGGCATAAACAGCAAACGGGGGTATGAGCAGTTTATTTCTGAAATTTTACAATAGGTTTATAAAATAAAAAAGTATAGCTCAATGGGAGATACACTATATAAACATTGAACTTATAAAATGATACTCAAAAAGTTGGCAATTTTTACTCCCAAATATTGCAAAGGATAGTCCTATTAGATGGTCCCAAGTTGATGGAATATGACATAAGGTAACTTTTGTTGTTACATAATCAAGATTGAGTCATAAAGATGTCATATAACAAATAAATATAAGAACTTTCATATTCCAGAATTTCAAAATTCATTAGCTGAAAGTTTGTAAAATTTTTCATTTATAAAATCTACTAATATAGAAGACACCATTATTTAAAATGTTATGGTAGAGTAAAACAAAGTTTCCAAGTATGTGTTACCGCTAAAGCTAGTTCTGTTTAAAGTAAACTAGTATTGTATTATTTCCTATGCTGAAACTTAGGAAAATAATCCATTTTAATAGATTCCTATACCTGATCAAAAATGAAATCAAGAAAACAGTATAAATAAAGTATACTTTATACTTTAAAATATATATGGGATAAATATATGGGGAAAATATAATTTCTCCAATGAGTTGGAATAGTACTTAAAATGATAAGCTAATCAATGGATTTGTGTATGTGTGTGTATGTTTATGTGTGTGCATGTGGTGATATATTTTTCTGTTCTTTACAAGGAAAATGTAGCTACATAAAGATGTCTATTTTCTTTTTATTCCTTTTTATTTTCAAAATTTTACTTGAGCTTTAAAGGATCTCGAGTTTTTACAAATAAAATGTACTAAACCACATAGAAAGTTTTAAAAGTAATGTTAAAAATTTACACAGTATGAATACATTTTTACCCAAAATGTAGTAATCAGCACATTTGCAAGCCATTTATTTCTGAAATCAACATATAAAGCAACTAGCACTATTTCAAGTGAGTGCAGAATGTATGGATCTTTATTTAACATTGGATTGTAATCTTCCTGTTGAGAGAGTCATTAAATCCTGGCAATGGGAATTTCACCATGGCCTTGAAAATGGCTTACCCACAACCTGCCACCTTTATTATTCCTGACAACATGGACTTTGTCAGCAATATTCCCTTCTCTATACTGAAGAATACAGAAACACCAGAATGAGACAATTAATGCTTATCCTTTTACAAAAACTTCTATTTAAATCTTTACTTATTGAAAATAATGGACTCAGGTTTCCCTCATTCAGGGAAAAGTGAAAGTAAGGGTTATCTTTCTACCTACATAGTGATTTTTCTTTTTTGTTTAAATTTGTGCATTATACGGGCTTCCCAGGCAGCTCTAGTGGTAAAAAACCCGACCGCCAATGCAGGAGACATAAAAGATGCAGGTTCAGTCCCTGGGTGGGGAAGATCCCCTGGAGGAGGGCATGACAACCCACTCCAGTATTCTTATCTGGAGAATCCCATGGACAGAAGAGCCTGGTGGGCTACAGTCCATGCATCTCAAAGTGTTAGACACAACTGAAGCGACTTAGCACCACGTGACTTTATAGCTTATATTAATGTAATTTTTGGAGAAGGCACTGGCGACCCACTCTAGTACTCTTGCCTGGAAAATCCCATGGGCGGAGGAGCCTAGTAGGCTGCAGTCCATGGGGTTGCTAAGGGTCGGACATGACTGAGTGACTTCACTTTCACTTTTCACTTTCATGCATTGGAGAAGGAAATGGCAACCCACACCAGTGTTCTTGCCTGGAGAATCCCAGGGACAGGAGCCTGGTGGGCTGCCGTCTATGGGGTCACACAGAGTCAGACACGATTGAAGCAACTTAGCAGCAGCAGCAGCAATGTAATTCTAAAAGCTAGACTGAAATAATATTCACAATTAGAAGAATAAAATATATGAATCTTTTTCTAAAGAGGCATGCCGGTTTTGTGGGGCCTGAATTCTTGTTTTGGGAGTCCTCTTTTAAGAAAAGAATACAAAATATTTCACTTTGGCAAATTTTACAAATTTTGTGCTGATTGAACACTTCCAAGATAACTTCTGTTTGTTTAGTAACTAAGCCGTGTCCACCTCTTTTGCATCCCCATGGACTGTAGCCCTCCAGGCTCTTTCTCTGTCCATGGAAACTCCTGGATAAGAACACTGGAGAAGGTTATTTCCTTCTCCAAGGATAATTCCAAGATAACTTTAAGGCTTTGGAATAAGTCATATGTGTAAAGAGTACTTGTCTTTAGGATTTATTAGCTTCATACCAAGTCTATCTCTGAATTCTTTGTACAAATGGACCTGTAATAAGAACATAGTTTGTAGTGGGTTGTATTAGAACATGAGAGGAAGATTCATATTTAAGTGATTTATTGAGGAAGAAAGGATGGAAAACACACAGGACAGATCAGGGGACTAACAAGCAAGAATGCAGTCTTGGCCAGAGACCAGCCCAATCCCAAAGGTAACACACAGAACTGGTCTCATCTCAAGGTCAGGGAACACGCTTCGTTCCCCAGATCAGTCATTCCTGTCTATGAGCTGCTGGAGGGGAAAAAACCATATTCCCTCTGTGAAGACTTCTGTTCTTATAGGCAAGTCTCCAGAAAAATGGAAGTTCTGAGCTGTTTACAGCCAACATTCACAGCAGCTAGGGGATGAACCTGGCAAGACACAAATAGCACCCACCAGAGGACATCTTTGTATTTAAAAATATTTCAAAGCACCTTTCAATACTAAGTGAACTTTTAGTATTGATATACTAATATGATATAATGATCCAATGATATAATAATAATTTTGGTGCCATGTACTCAACTCTTTGTGACCCTATAGACTATAGCCTGCCAGTCTCCTCTGTCCATGGAATTTTCCAGAATACTGAACTGGATTACCATTTCCTCCTCTGGGGGACCTTTCCAACCCACAGATTGAACCTGTATCTCCTGTGTCTCCTGAATTTCAGGCAAATTCTTTACCCTCTGAGCCATCAGGTAAGCCCAATAATTATTACTGAACTAGTATTAACTGAGGGGACTTCCCTGGTGGCTTAGAAGGTAAATTGTCTACCTGCAATGCAGGAGACCTGGGTTCAATATCTGGATTGGGAAGATCCTCTGGAGAAGGAAATGGCAATCCACTCCTGTATTCTTACCTAGAAAATTCCACTGACAGAGGAGCCTGGTAGGTTATAGTCCATGGGGTTGCAGAGTTGGACATGACTGAGGAACTAACACACACAACACTTTAATAAGTGATAGTTCTAGAAAGCATCAGGCATCTATCTTGTTATTTTTGCCAACATTCACTTAACTTGCACAAAACTGTGCAAGTTGGGTATTCCATAACCTTCTAGGAAGTCATTCAGATCTCAAACATTGAAAATAAATTATTTGTTTTAACATTTTCTCCAAAGACAGACATACAGTAACTTGAGACAACAGCGTCTTTTTCCAGCTGGATCAGAGCTGCCATCTAGGCTAGCAGTAAGCCTGATCATTTATAATTATGATGTCTCTTTGGGTACTGGATATAATTATTATCTGGTAACCAACAATGTTATAGAGATCATGCTGGTGTTCTATCACAGGAGTTTATCACAGGGTAAGCTTTCTTCCATTTTAAGATAAAGTCAAGTCTATCAGAATATAGTATTGAAGTTCAATTGCTATGCAACGAAGTACCTCAAACTTAGCATCTTAAAACACCTCCAGGTTTTTGGGTCAGAGGTATTGGCTGGACTCAACTGAATGTTCTTGAGGTCACACACACTTAAGCTATATATTCCTATATATAGGAATTGCAACACTAATCAAATTTTATGTGATATACACACATTCAACATTTAATCAACAACAATTGTAATTTTTCCACTAACTTAATTATAGTTTGTCCAGGCACTGTTTTAAAATTTGGACATATAAGTGCAAATATATAGAGAATTAGAGGTATAAGTAGATATAGAGTTAGATAAACAAGTAGATATAAAGACAAGGTATGATATATCTATTTTATA
>NW_011494922.1:725056-733900 GCF_000754665.1 Bison bison bison | reverse complement strand
TATATATGTATGTATGTTTTATTACTAAACTGCCCTCATGAACTTATTCTTCAGTCCTCTTCCTCTTACAGGCTTTTCATGATTAGTAAATGGAATTATATGACTAAATGTATCAGAGTCATTTCAACTAATCTTTTCCCCTTCTGTCTCACAGTCAGTCTGCAAAACTTCCTGGCAGTAAGATAGTTTCAAAATATACTCAGACTTCAGCCCCTTCTAATCACTTGAATTGTTACCAGGTCAATGTAACCATCATTCCTCATTTGACAAATTGAAATAACTTTATCTTCCTGTTTCAACCCCCACCCACACCTCAACCACAGTCTACTGTCTACACAGCAGCCAGAATACTCCTGTAAACATGAAGACACATCAGGTCTGTCCACTCAAAATGCTGCAATGGTTTTCCACCTGATTGTACTGAGTTAAATCATCCTCCATTTAACAATCTTTGACCATCCCCATTATACCCTCTCTGTCCCCACCACTCTCTCATCTAGCTCTGACCATCATAGCCTCTTCATGTCTTTCCTCTGACATGCTAAGCAATGCTTTTCCTTCAGGACTTTTGTACCTGCACATCCCTTATCTGGCGCACTCTTCCCCAGATATACATATCTAATGATTATCTTTTTAAAATCTTTGCTCAAATATACCTTCACAATTAGACCAACCAGTCCAGGATATTTGAATTTGAAATTGCACTCCCATCCTGAAGCCATTTTTATTGTCCTTTTTGTCTCACCATAGCATTTATTGTCATGTAACATAGTATGCATGCACACTTAGTCACTCAATCGTGTCTGACTCTGCAATCCTGTGGACTATAGCCCATCAGCCTTCTCTGTCCATGGAATTCTCCAGGCAAGATTATTGGAGTGGGTTGCCTTTTCCTTCTCCACTAACATAGGATATAGTTTTATCATTTGGAACTTATCACCTGTCTTTAACTTTAGAATGAGAATAGTTACATGAGAATAAGGGATATTGGCTTTTTAAAATTCAGAGCAGCTGATACAGCACTTTGAAAAATGACCTTTCTCAATCTAGTTATATTAAAAAATATGTAATTGATTTGTTGATCAAATAAGCATAAATAGAAAGCTATAATTATAGTGATATAGCATACTGTTATATTCATGAATGACTCTGTTTTCAAATTTTTTATTTTCTAAATCAGTTAAGTAAATAGTGAGTGTATGGAAACCAATTTGAAAAGTAATGATTCAAATGGGTCTTTTAAACACACAAGTCACTGAGTTTTTTTTTTTTAATATCAAATGATATAATACTAAATTAGTTGCAGAAAAACAATATTAACTCTCTAGTAAAATTAGTATTTGGATTTTTTTCAAGAGAGAATTGCAATTCATTTTCATAAAGTTCAAACATTTATTTATTAAATTCTAAACAGATATATGGGTTTCCCTGGTGGCTCAGACAGTAAAGAATCATCTGCAATGCAGGACTGGGTTCCATCCCTAGGTTGGGAAGATCCCCTGGAGAAGAGAATGGCTATCTACTCCAGTATTCTTGCCTGAAGAATTCCATGTACAGAGGAGCCTGGCAGGCTGCAATCCATGAGGTTGCAAAAATTCAGACACGACTGAGCAACTAACAGTTTAAGTTTTTTTTTTAAACAGATGCATACACTTTAAACCAAACAAGTACTGATAAAAATATCTTCCTATTGAAACCATCCAAACAATTTTAAATCTTTGAATATAGAAAGTGAATTACACATCTGCAGACTTTATCTAAAATCACTTTCTAAATTAGGAAGTAATTGAAGTAATGAAATCTTTCTATCTTTATGATGTACTTACATTTATCTCAGTTTTAAGTATAGCATAATGTTTTGTAAAAAAAAAAAAAAAAAGCGCTAATGAATTAAACCTTTGCATCTATATACAACATGTCAGGGGAAAATGTATATGTACCCCAAAACTATCTGCCATAATAAATGCCCCTTATTTGCCAAATTTGCTATCTCAAAAAATGTCCAACCGTCTTCCAGAATTGCATGTCACAGTGGGCTGGCCTTTCAATTATCAAGTCTCATGTTTGCAAGATCATAATGCAAAGGGAATACTTGGACTTTCCTGACTTGTAATGCAGGTGACAGTTGATGAACCCATTTCTACTGCAAGTTGGGTAATGTCTTTGTAAGACCATACTGTGTTAAGAGTTCACTTGCGTACACCAGCTAAGGCTAAGGTAGGTTAATGGATGATTGAGGAGAGTGGCTTTTATGAAGTTTGGTGTTATATATTTATATATATATATATATGAAGGAAATGACAACCCCACTCCAGTATTCTTGCCTGGAGAATTCCATGGGTCAAGGAGCCTGGTGGGTGGCAGTCCAAGGAGTTGCAAGGAGTCAGACATGACTGAAGCAATGGAACACAGCACACACACACAATCACACTCACACTCACACACACAGACACACACACACTCACACATATGGGCTTCCCTGGTGGCTCAGCAGTAAAGAATCTTCATGCCAATGCAAGAGATGTGGGTTCAATCTCTGAGTCAAAAACATTCCAGTATTCTTGAATGGGAAATCCTACAGACAGAGGAGCCTGGCAGACTACAGTTCATCGGGTCGTGAAGAGTTGGATATCACTTAACAACTAAGCAACGACAAAGTATACACACACACACACACACACACGGGGAAATACTAAGAATATATCAATCAGTTGTAATTGAATATCTGACATAAAAATCACAATTCACATTAAACAAATTATACTCGTGCATTTTCAAATATTGCAAAATATCAGAAAAAGATGTTATTAATGAAAGTAAAACACCCAGGTTTCATTTGTATATAGAATAATCCTTGTTCCACAGGTCAAAGCAGCATTAACAAACATTGTTCACAAAAGATGCTTTGTGAATTTTGCAAGTATTAATACTTAAAAATAAATTTTTGAAAACATTCATTTTTGATTTAATATTGTCAAGTAAGTACATGACACAATTTGAATTATTTCTTAAATGACATTAGTGAAATAAAATTCACATGATGAAGACACTTTAAAAGGCCAATTTTAGTCCCTTGGACTTCAAGGAGTTCAAACCAGTTAATTCTAAAAAATCAACCCTGAATACTCATTGGAAGGACTGATGCTGAAGCTGAAGCTCCAATATCTGGCTACCTGATGCAAAGAGCCAACTCATAGGAAAAGACCCTGATGCTGGGAAAGATTGAAGACAAAAGGAGAAGGGGTGACAGAGGGTGAGATATTTAGATAGCATCACTGACTCAAGGGACATGAATATGAACAAACTCTGGGAGCTAGTGGAGGACAGAGGTGCTTGGCCTGCTGCAGTCCATGGGGTCGCAAAGAGTTGTACACAACTTGGCAACTGAACACAACAGCAAATAAAATACAGAAGATGAGACTGGTTACACATCAATGAAATAAAAGTGAAAGGGAAAGTGAACCTAACACTAATGTACACATAAAAATATTTAAGATGTTAAATTTTATATTGTACTTATCATAATTAATTACATTTTTCATAAAGAAGGGGATTAAAAGAGAGACAAAGAAGAGCAAAGATAGAGACACACTACTAGGAACAGGCAATGTGACCATAGTGGTTTAAGTATGGAGCTAGGAATGTCAGGTAAAGTCCGGAGTCCACAGGAGCTGGAAGAAGCAGGAAGGACCCTCTCTGAGAGCATCAGAGGGAGTATGGCCCTGCTGACACCTTGAGTTCAGACTTCCAGCATCCAGAGCTGTGAGGAAATAAATTTCTGTAGTTATAAGATACTCAGTATGTAACAATTTACTGTGGCAGCCATAGGAGATAGTATACCCTTCGAAACCAATTCTGCTTTGATTAAACAGGGAAAGGAAATAATGAAAAAGGTAAACAGTTCTTCCCTGGTGGCTCGGATAGTAAAGAATCTGCCTGCAGTGCAGGAGACCAGGGTTCATTCCCTGGGTTAGGAAGATCCCCTGGAGAAGGGAATGGCAACCCACTCCTGTACATGATGTTGCAGAGTCAGACACAAATGAGCGACCTTCATCACTACTATACAATAGCTCAAGGAATAACTGGGATGGCTGGAGAACCAGTTTGGAAAACAAGCACTTGCTGAGAACTAAGACCACAGACTTAATCACTCGACAGGAAACATCCAGAGAGGGAGTGTGTTAGCTGGCAGAATTCACACAGGAGGCAGAATTGGACACTGGAAAATGGACACTGGACAAATACCTTGGTAGAGTACTGACCTCAGTCCTCAGAAACTGCTGCAGCAGTGGCTGCCTACCTAGTTCACATATACAAACTGGGGACCTCCTCAAAAGCAAATTGATTAAAAATTGAAGTCCCTTCTTATAAGCAGAATATTGTCTCTTACAAAAGGAAGTAAATTAATCCATCCAGCTTTTCACATTATGATAAATCACACCTAGGTAATACTTCATTACTCTTGAATCTCTAAGAGAGCATTAATCCTATAATTATAATTGATGTCAGATTTGTACCCTTCATAGACCCCAGACTGAAACTAGTCCAATTTGCAGTGTGCAGATCTAGTTACAACTGCTTTCAACACTGTCAAACATCCTCATTTATTCTAAAAGGTAAAAATGAAATTAAAAATAACACACTATAAAAAATTTGTTTATGTGGCAATCTGTAGAGATGGCTGAGAAAGTGAGTGATTTGAATTATATATTTTAATTAATTTATTTATTTTAATTGGAGGCTGATTGCTTTATATATATTATAGTGGTTTTTTTGCCATACACTGACATGAATCAGCCATGGGTGTACATGTGTCTCCCATCCTGAACCCCCCTCCCTCCCCATCCCATCCCTCAGGGTCATTCCAGTGCACTGGCCCTGAGCACCCTGTCTCATGCATCGAACCTGGATTGGCTATCTATTTCACATATGATAATATATGTGTTTCAATGCTATTTTCTCAAATCATCCCACCCTCGCCTTCTCCCACAGAGTCCAAAGGACTGTTCAATACATCTGTGTCTCTTTTACTGTCTCGCATATGGGGTCATTGTTACCATCTTTTTAAATTCCATATTATATGTGTTAATATACTCTACTGGTGTTTTTCTTCTGACTTCCTTCACTCTGTATAATAGGCTCCAGTTTCATCCACCTCATTAAAGCTGATTCAAATGCATTCTTTTTAATAATTGAGTAATATTCCACTGTGTATATGTACCACAGCTTTCTTATCCATTCATCTGCCAATGGACATTTAGGTTGCTTCCATGTCCTGGCTATTGTAAACAGTGTTGAGATGAACATTGGGTACACGTGTCTCTTTCAATTCTGGTTTCCTCAGTGTGTATGTGCAGCAGTCAGGTTGCTGGGTAGTATGGTAGCTCTATTTCCAGTTTTTGGATGAATCTCCACACTGTTCTCCATAGTGGCAGTGCTAGTTTGCACTACCACTAACAGTGTAAGAGGTTCCCTTTTCTCTGCATCCTCTCTAGTATTTATTATTTGTAGACTTTTTGATAGCAGCAATTCTGACTGGTGTGAGGTAGTACCTTATTGTGGTTTTGATTTACATTTCTCTGAAAATTAGTGATGTTGACCATCTTTTCATGTTTTTGTTAGCCATCTGTATGTCTTCTTTGGAGAAATGTCTGTTTAGTTCTTTGGCACATTTTTTGATTGGGTTGTTTATTTTTCTGGCATTGAACTGCATGAGCTGCTTGTATATTTTTGATATTAATTCTTTGTCAGTTGCTTCATCTGCTATTATTTTCTTTCATTCTGATGCTGTCTTTTTACTTTGCTTATAGTTTCCTTCATTGTGCAAAAGCTTTTAAGTTTAATTAGGTCCCATTTGTTTATTTTACTTTTATTTCCATTACTCTGGGAGGTGGACCATAGAGGATCCTGCTGTGATTGATGTCAGAGAGTGTTTTGCCTATATTTTCCTCTAGGAGTTTATAGTTTCTGGTCTTATATTTAGATCTTTAATCCATTTTGAGTTTATTTTTTGTATGGTGTTAGGAAGTGTTCTAGTTTCATTCTTTCACAAGTGGTTGATCAGTTTTCCCAGCATTACTTGTTAAAGAGCTTGTCTTTTCTCCATTGTATATTCTTGCCTCATTTGTCAAAGATAAGGTGTCCATAGGTGCGTGGATTTATCTCTGGGCTTTCTATTTTGTTACATTCATCTACATTTCTGTCTTTGTGCCAGTACCATACTGTCTTGATGACAGTAGCTTTGTAATATAGCCTGAAGTCAGGCAGATTGATTCCTCCAGTTCTGTTCTTCTTTCTCAAGATTGCTTTGGCTATTGGAGATTTTTTGTATTTCCATACAAGTTGTGAAATTATTTATTCTAGTTCTGTGAAAAATACCATTGGTAGCTTGATAGGGATTTCATTGAATCTGTAGATTGCTTTGGGTAGTATACTCATTTTCACTATATTGATTCTTCCAATCCATGAACATGGTATATTTCTCCATCTATTTGTGTCATCTTTGATTTCTTTCATCAATGTTTTATAGTTTTCTATATGTAGGTCTTTTGTTTCTTTAGGTAGATTTATTCCTAAGTATTTGGTTCTTTTCATTGCAATGGTGAATGGAATTGCTTCCTTAATTTCTCTTTCTGTTTTCTCATTGCTAGTGTATAGGAATGCAAGGGATTTCTGCATGTTAATTTTATATCCTGCAACTTTACTATATTCATTGATTAGCTCTAGCAATTTTCTGGTGATGTGTTTAGGATTTTCTATGTAGAGGATTGTCGAGACCACCTCAACAAGCAGGGTTTCCAAAAGTGCAATACAGCAAGAGAATGAGAAATGAGACGCAAGAATACAGAGAAAAGCGAGGATCAGGGGACCAACACCACTCCAAGGTGAAGGTGTGGAAACTGAATCCAAGCCAGCTTTATTATATTTTCAGCCGAGAATGAAAGAATATGTGGGGAGTTAAACTATGACTCATGTGGCCTTCAGGGCCAGAGAACAAAATGATCATTAACCATTAAGTAATTAGGAAACAGTAATCAATAACAAATCAGTAACTAAGACTAATAGTCTTACCTATAGATTTTCCACCAGATACGTAAAACATGTGACACCAGTTGAGAAACAGTCTGGGGTCAATTTTACGACCCCAGGATCATATCTTGTTTTCAAGATTATGAACTGTTCCCTCTGGACTTGTTCCAAGAGTCTCATGCCTTATAGCATCCAGTTTATCAATAATTATAAATTTCTCTTGTGGCCCTTGCTGGGGCCTGCTTTTCTTTTATGCTTCCTGTCTTCTACAGAGGATCATGTTATCTGCAAACAGTGAGAGTTTTACTTCTTCTTTTCCAATCTGGATTCTTTTTATTTCTTTTACTCCTCTGATTGCTGTGGCTAAAATTTCCAAAACTATGTTGAATAGTAGTGGTGAGAGTGGACACCCTTGTCTTGTTCCTGACTTTAGGGGAAATGCTTTCAATTTTTCACCATTGAGGATAATCTTTGCTGTGGGTTTATCATATATGGCCTTTATTATGTTGAGGTATGTTCCTTCTATGCTTGCTTTCTGGAGGACTTTTATAATTTTAAATTAAATTACCTTCCTATTAATTGTAGTTTGTTTTGTAATTCAGTCATGTCTGACTCTTTGTGATCCCATGGACTGCAGTATGCCAAGCTCCTCTGTCCTCTTGGAGTTTGTTCAAACTCATGTCCATTGAGTCAGTTGCTTGTATTAATATTTCTGGGAAAGAAAAAGCAATGGAGGCAAGACATGTTTAAGGTTGGACACTTTTCAGCATGTCAAGAGCATATTAAGAGGATTCCTATTCACTTAGGAAATATATCTGTATCATGTTTTACAAAAGCATAGTTAATGAAACCATGAGAGGGAACTAAGAAAGGTAAAACAACATTACTAAATGATCTGATGCCATATTAACCACCAGAATATCTGAAACCTCCATCAATGTTACCATTACTATGTATTTAATTATATGTAAATTATACAATTACTTTGTATTTCTTCAGAAAAGGGAGAAAATATTATTGCTTATTTTCAAATATTCTTATAAGAATCATCTACTGTCCACACATCAGTTCTTATCTTCATTCTTTCATTGAGTTTGCAGTATATCACTTTAATTGCCATAAATATATATATAGATATAGATATATATACATACATATGAATAATCACAAATAATTCTTCCAGACTAATAAAGACAGTTATGTAAATAAACATTTGCTATGCCATAGATGGGTGTTAAATTAGGGCAAGCTTAGATAACTTGAGAAGCCAAGAAACACATGGATCCACAGCATGAGGAATCCAAATTAAAAATCTCTCTCCATGCACAGTGTGACCAAATGGATCTCAGACTCCTTACAATTTTATCAGCAAAATTGATGAAGTCTTTTTCCTAGAAAAAGTGTAATGGATGGTTAGTGTAAAAACACAACTTAATATTATACTCTCCCCTCTTTGAAATATTAGCAATAGTAAGATGACATCTATCCTTTTTTTTTTGCTCTAAATCCATTGCAATTAAACCTAAGCCTATTTTCAGTTATTTGAATAGTAGCCTC
This sequence comes from Bison bison bison, assembly GCF_000754665.1. Classification (NCBI taxonomy): domain Eukaryota; kingdom Metazoa; phylum Chordata; class Mammalia; order Artiodactyla; family Bovidae; genus Bison; species Bison bison. The sequence continues at coordinate 725,314 of NW_011494922.1, read as the reverse complement.
ACGAGAGAAAGATAAAAATTTGGGGGGCACAACCTGTGTCTGTTTTTTAGATGACCAATCCACTAGCAGCCACCACCTCTTCCTGGTACTATAAACCATTCCTTCAAAACAAAGAAATGAATTAAATAATTCATTTAATTCATTAATTAAATAAATATTAAAACCACATTTTAAGACAGGCCAACAATTCATTTCCTACTCTACCTCTTAGTTAAATTTTGGCCATCTCATCCAAGTTTTTAAGTAGTTGTTATTTAA
>NW_011494922.1:722575-724956 GCF_000754665.1 Bison bison bison | reverse complement strand
ATAAATACAAATGACAATATTGAGTATGCAAATTATACCACCACCTTCCTACTGGTAGAAAATTTCTAGGAACAGTAGTTAACAATAATTACTAAAATAAGTTGGTTTTAGTCTTCCACCCTTCTTAGCTTTAACTTCTATTTAAAAAAATATAAACCACAAGCTTGTATTCATATAATCTAAATGGAGCCATATTTTTACCAGCTATATATTGGTATTCTTCTATTCACAACTGTATACTTCTTTCAGCATTTGCAAAGCTAAATTAATACACTCTGTGGCTGCCATGTGTCCTATTATTTTGAAGAAACACAATTTTCATGAAAATGATTACTGGGACATCAGACCCATAGCAGGAAAAAAAAAAAAAAAAAGCCACGGAAAATCATCAATCTCTGAAATAATTTTCTGAATCAAAATTATGTTTCTCAAACTCAGAAAAGAATTCAATCAAAATACCTATTTCTGGAAGTTGCCAAGTATATTAGAACAATTTATTTCTATTTGAAGGAAGGTAGGCAAACAGAAAATAACAGGAGAAAAGAAAAACATTTTTCTTGATTTCCATTTCAGTAGTATGTAGGTCAGAAATCCAAATACTCACAACACAGATGATGCTGGAAAGAGTCTCCCATCATACGAATATTTCTCCTTCCAGTAAAATTGAAGACATGCCTCTACTCAGATGATTTAGGCAATTAATAAAAGTACATCATTCAGGCCTTAAGTCCTTTTGTTTCCCCTCAGGGAATTAAATGTCCAAATTTCCATTAATAATTTGATATCTGACCTTCTGCTTTTTCAGAGCTGAATCTAGTGCAAGTTTATCTAGCAACAAACTTGTTTTTTTGACACAGTGCCACACTTTTCCAAGTACATTTCCAAGTAATCAGATCAGATCAGATCAGTTGCTCAGTCGTGTCCGACTCTTTGCGACCCTGTGAATCACAGCACGCCAGGCCTCCTTTTCCATCACCAACTCCTGGAGTTCACTGAGACTCACGTCCATTGAGTCAGTGATGCCATCCAGCCATCTCATCCTCTGTCATCCCCTTCTCCTCCTGCCCCCAATCCCTCCCAGCATCAGATTCTTTTCCAATGAGTCAACTCTTCTCATGAGGTGGCCAAAGTACTGGAGTTTCAGCTTTAGCATCATTCCTTCCAAAGAAATCCCATTCCCTTAAATTCTTCTCTGTTTCAATATCCTATTTGAAGGTACATCAAAGAATATGGCTCTACATTTTTCATAGTGAGTAGGAGTCTATAAAAAGTCATCTATCTATCGGTGGCATTACCAACTTCTTTCTGAATTGCACAATTCTACTCAGGATATATGCTACTATAAATTCAACACCTATCCCAAGCCTTGACAACAGCATATCCTCCAATTCTTTCCCTCACGGACCTGACCCCATATATTTATTGGCATGTTCCCTCAAAACGCGTGACAATTCTGTTTTGGGATCCATGAATACTATGCATTTTTTATCTTTGTAACAATAATAACACCATAATAATGCCTAAATGCTCAGAACTGAACTTCTATTCACTCTCTCAAACATTTGTAAGAGTCTCTTATACTGTATTTTGGGGAAATTACTTGAGATTTCTTTGAAAGAGCTTCTTTTTAATTGTTTTATTTAGCTTTCCTAGGCTCTCCTCTTCCCTCTAGATAGATTTCCATATTTCCTTGGAATAGTTTGTATTTTTTTCTGACTATAGGGCTAAAACATTTTTAAAAATAGGTTGCTACCTTTCAGTTTCTCTCAGTGAACTTGATTCCCAGTAAAAATATGTTTAAGAGCAAACACTTTCCCTTTGTAATATTTGGTTGTTTATGGGAGTTGGTGATTGACGGGGAGGCCTGGCATGCTGCGATTCATGGGGTCGCAAAGAGTCAGACACGACTGAGTGACTGAACTGAACTGAACTGACTGAAGTTCATTAAAATTGCTATCTCAACTCAATAGAAATGCAAGGATTTGTTCAGAGTAGAAGAGTTACAGATTGGCATCAACAATGGTAGATGGTGGTTTAAAAACTGATGCTTTTTAAGATTCAGGGGTGTGGAGTGTATTCAGATGTTCTTGAGAATGATCTAGTTTAGAGTTGTAAATATCCTGAAGTCATGATGTAATTGAGGTCCTAATGGGGAAACAGTGCAAACAGTGTCAGACTTTATTTTTTGGGGCTCCAAAATCGCTGCAGATGGTGATTGCAGCCATGAAATTAGAAGACGCTTACTCCTTGGAAGGAAAGTTATGACCAACCTAGATAGCATATTTAAAAGCTGAGACATTACTTTGCCAACCAAGATCCATCTAGTCAAGGCTATGGTTTTTCCAGTAGTCATGTATGGATGTGAGAGTTGGACTCTGAAG
>NW_011494922.1:717388-722475 GCF_000754665.1 Bison bison bison | reverse complement strand
GGACTGATGTTGAAGCTGAAACTCCAGTACTTTGACCACGTCATGCGAAGAGTTGACTTATTGGAAAAGACTGATGCTGGGAGGGATTAGGGGCAGGAGGAGAAGGGGATGACAGAGGATGAGATGGCTGGATGGCATCACCAACTCAATGCACATGAGTTTGGGTGACTCCGGGAGTTGGTGATGGACAGGGAGGCCTGGCGTGCTGTGATTCATGGGGTCACAAAGAGTCAGACGCGACTGAGCGACTGAACTAAACTGAATCTCCTAAGAAAGCCAAATATGCCATCTAAAGTATAAAAGATTGGTCACAAATTAGAATTCTTTCTAAGATGTTAGAGGGGGAATAAAAAATGAATGTAACTTAAATCTTTCTTTGAGGCTTATTAACTGGAAGGGAAGATATACCCGTCTAATAATTTACATTTCTATCTACAAATGAGAAAGAAGGCACAAATTACTATGAACAGGAGTTAAAGATGAAGCATCACTACGGAACCTTCAGGCATTCATAGAATAAGGAAATGTTCAATTCCTGAGGTGGAAGGATGCTCTGGAGTAGGTATGACAATCCACTCTATACTCTTGCCTGGAAAATTGCACCAACAGAGGAGCCTGGCAGACTGCAGTCCATGGGGCCGCAAGATTCAGACACAACTGAGCAACTGAACACACACAAGGAAATATAGTGAACAGCATTGTGACCAAAAAAAAAAAACCCCAGCAACACTGATGAAATTGACAAAAAGCACAACTTGCTAAAATGAAGACAGAAGAAATAAGAATTTTTGAATACCTTTCTATGTATCAGTGATGTTATATTCATACTTAAATCAGCGTTCAAAATAGATTCAGTCTGATAAACATTCCCAGGTGAATTCCTTGAGTACAAAATAGTGCCAACCTTCCATGAATGTTTTGAAAGTATCATGAAGTGACAAATAGTTCTAAACTCGTATGAGACATGATATACCACAGCACCAAAAATATACTTAGATATTAAAAAATGAAAGACATAGATAAATGGCCTTCCAGATTATTTACACAAAATTTCTTAGCAAAATATACTTGTATTAGCAAAGCATTTCCAAAAATATATAAGTAGGATAGTTCATTGTGACTAATTAGATTTTATCTGAAGAATATTAATTTAGTTTAACATTTGAAAATCAAGTTTATACTTGAGTATAAGTTTATACTTATCAGAATAAAGAGAAAACAATAAAACCTTTTCAATGGATATAAAGAAAGCATTTTCCTAGATGTTACAGCCATACATAATATAACCTCTCAGCACGTTAGAAATATAAGGGTGTTTCTTCAGCCTAATAAAGGATATCTACAAAAATCTTACAGCTCATATAACACTTAGTTGTGAATTAAATGCATCAAGAACAAAGAAGGTCAGAGAAATCATCCCATATACTGAAAGTTTTATCTCTTGATTAACATAAAGAAACAGTAAAAAAATATATACAGCATACATATATGGGGACATAATCAAATTTTCTTTCTTAAAATTAACATGATCATTTGTTTAGGAAATCTTAGGAGGAGGAGTTGTGTTCAAAACTAATTAGAATGAATAAAGTTAAGAAGCTAACTTTACTTCTATATACTATCAACTCCCATCTAGAATTGAAATTAAAAACTCAACACTTTCAATGGCATCAAAAACGTAAAATGTTTAGGATCATATTTAAATACATGAAGATTATACTCACTGAAGAAATATTGTAGAGAGAAATTAAAGGATATTTAACTAAGTGGAGTTACAAAATGATGAATAGGAAAACATTGTTTTATAGCTTGCTCTCAAACATATAAAATCATGGAAATTCTGTGAAGAAAATGTTATATTTTTAACAAAATGCTGAAAAATGCTTTTACTGGAGGAAAAAAAAAAAACTTGCTCTGGGACACAAATAATGCATAAGTTAACTTTAAATGGATTATAGACCTAAAGATAAAATGAAAACAATAAGATTGTCAGGAAAAATAGTGACTAAGTCTTCACAGCTTTAAAGTAGGCAAATTTTACTAATACCAAAGAAAGCACTAAGTCTCAAATGAACAAAACATAATAAATTGGATGTTCATACAAAGTTAAACACTGTTCTTCAAAAAATACTCATAAGAAACGGAAAATGTAAACCAGAGACTGGGTAAAATATTATAAAACACATTTCTAACAAAAAACTTTTATCAAGAATTCATATATGTGTATATATTTTTTAAATAAGGAAAATATTTTATAAAATAAGACATGAATGACTATCATGGGCATGTAATGTTCTTTAAATGATCAGTATCTTTAGTTAAGTAAAAATTAAAATCACGCAGAAATACCACTTTACATTCATAAAGTAGCTAAAATATAAATTCTGATCAAGTTGATGAAGAATTTCTGCAATTGAAATTCACACATTCCTGGTGAAGGTGCAAAAGTACAACCACTTTGTAAAACAGTTTGGCAGATACATATATAAGCATATGCTTACCATATGACTCAGATTAATCCTACACTTTAAGAAAAACCAAAGCAAATCTACACAAAGTATATACACAGTAATGTATGGAAATTTATCACTTTTTTCATAATAACCTAGAACTCAAAACAGCTCAAATATCTGTTTACAGAAGAATAGATAAAATAACTTGTAGTATATCCATACAATGAGGTCTTACTCATGAATAAAAGTGAATGAATTTCAAACACAAAAAATATTAAAAATATTTTGCTTAAGTAAATAAGGCAGTCACAAAAGAGTACATAGTATAGTTTCATTTATATGAAATCCGATAACAGGCAAAAATAATAAATTAGCATAGAAATCAAATATTGGTTACCTGTGGTTGGCAATGGGAATGATTGATTGCAAAGCTCTTGAGGAAACATGATTGGTGATTGAAATGTTCTGTATACTAATTGGGATGGTGATTACGTGGATGTATATGTTTGCAAAAATCTGAATTATGTGCTTAAAATTTGTACATTTTAAGTAAATTATGCTTAAATTAGTTGATTTAGAGAAGTCCTGACAAATTCCAATACTGGTGAGGATGTGAAGCAACTGGACATCTCATACACTGCTGCTGGGAATAAGATTTGGTGCAGATATATTGTAAAATGATTGGGCATATACATTATAATTATGTATATTCATGCAAGAGATGCAGATTTGATCCCTGGGTCAGGAAGATACCCTGGAGGAAGGCATGGTAACTCACTCCAGTATTCTTGCCTGGAAAATCCCCTGAACAGAGGAGCCTGGAGGGCTATGGGCCATGGGGCCACACAGCGTTGGACACAACCTAGTGACTGAATAAAGCAAAACTGCATATGCATAGTTACAGTCTACTGTCTAGAAATTCTAATCCTTGATATAAATGCAAAAAATGGCAGCACATTTGTACAAAAGATGAGTTTATAGTATTGTCATAAATTAAAATCCATGATTAGGAATTGTCATTAAAATGCTCTGCTGTGCTGTGCTTAGTTGCTCAGCTTCTCTGTAGCTCAGCTAGTCAAGAATCCTCCTGCAATTCAGGAGACTCCACTTCAATTCCTGGGTCAGGAAGATCTGCTGCAGAAGGGATAGGCCACCCACTCCAATATTCTTAGAGTTTCCTGGTGGCTCAGACAGTAAAGAATCCACCTGCAATGTGGGAGACCTGGGTTTGATCCCCTGGTTGGGAAGATTCCTTGAAGGAGGGCATGGCAACCCATTCCTTTATTGACTGAAGGATCCCATGGACTGAGGAGCATGGTGGGCTATAGTTCATGGGGTTGCAAAGAATTCACCATGACTGAAGCAGCTTAGTACACACTGTGGAGTAATATACAGAATTAAAATGAACAACTACTGCTATACAAAACAACCTGTGTAAGTCTCTCAAATATATGCTGAGAGTAAAAAAACAAAAGCAAGACAAGATAGTACTATAAAATTAAAATTCAGTTCAGTTCAGTTCATTTCAGTCACTCAGTCATGTACAACTCTCTGCAACCCCATGGACTGCAGCTTTCCAAGATTCCCTGTCCATCACCAACTCCTGGAGCTTGCTCAAACTCTTGTTCATTGAGTTGGTGTTGCCATCCAACTGGCTCATCTTCTGTTATCCCCTTCTCCTCCTGCCTTCAATCTTTCCCAGCATCAGGGTCTTTTCCAATGAGTCAGTTCTTCACATCAGATGGCCAAAGTATTGGAGTTTCAGCTTCAGCATCAGTCTTTCCAATGAATATTCAGGATTTATTTCCTTTAGGAAGGACTGGTTGAATCTCTTTGCAATACAAGGGACTCTCAAGAGTCTTCTCTAACACCACAGTTCAAAAGCATCAGTTTTTCAGGGCTCAGCTTTCTTTATAATGCAACTCTCACATTCATACATGACTACTGGAGAAACCATAGCTTTGATTAGACTTTGTTGGCAAAGTAATGTCTTTTAATTTCATGGCTATAATCAACATCTGCAGTGATTTTGGAGCCCCAAAAACTAAAGTCTGACACTGTTTCCACTCTTTGCCCATCTATTTACCATGAAGTGATGGGACCAGATGCCATGATCTTCGTTTTCTGAATGTTGAGCTTTAAGTCAAGTTTTTCACTCTCCACTTTCACTTTCATCAAAAGGCTTCTCAGTTCCTCTTCACTTTCTGCCATAAGGGTGGTGTCATCTGCATATCTGAGGTTATTGATATTTCTCCTGGCAATCTTGATTCCAGTTTGTGTTTCTTCCAGTCCAGCGTTTCTCATGATGTACTCTGCATATAAGTTAAATAAGCAGGGTGACAATATACAGCCTTGACGTACTCCTTTTCCTATTTGGAACCAGTCTGTTGTTCCATGTCCAGTTCTAACTGTTGCTTCCTGACCTACATACAAATTTCTCAAGAGGCAGATCAGGTGGTCTGGTATTGCCATCTCTTTCAGAATTTTCCACAGTTTATTGTGATCCACACAGTCAAAGGCTTTGGCATAGTCAATAAAGCAGAAATAGATGTTTTTCTGGAACTCTCTTGCTTTTTCCATGATCCAGCGGATGTTGGCAATTTGGTCTCTGGTTCCTCTGCCTTTTCTGAAACC
>NW_011494922.1:691554-717288 GCF_000754665.1 Bison bison bison | reverse complement strand
TCTGCCTTTTCTGAAACCAGCTTGAACATCAGGAAGTTCACGGTTCACATATTGCTGAAGCCTGGCTTGGAGAATTTTGAGCAGTACTTTACTAGCGTGTGAGATGAGTGCAATTGTGTGGTAGTTTGAGCATTCTTTGGCATTGCCTTTCTTTGGGGTTGGGATGAAAACTGACCTTTTCCAGTCCTGTGGCCACTGCTGAGTTTTCCAAATGTGCTGGCATATTGAGTGCAGCACTTTCACAGCATCATCTTTCAGGATTTGAAATAGCTCAACTGGAATTCCATCACCTCCACTAGCTTTGTTCATAGTGCATATTTAATGTTTATTTTAGTCAACCAAAAATCTAATCAGATAAAAGACTATGACCAAAGATAGCTCTCAGATAACTGATTCCTTAGGTAATATTAGAAGAAGAATGCTAAGTCATTCCCTAATTGCACGCTGTTATCTGCTTTTTGCCCTGGAGAAGGAAATGGCAACCCACTCCAGTGTTCTCGTCTGGAAAATCCCACGGACCGAGGAGCCTGGCAAGCTACAGTCCATGGGCTATAAGAGTTGGACATGACTGAGCGACTAAACCACCACCACCACCACCATCTGCCTGTTGGTTTCCCAGGTGGTTCCGTTGTAAACAATCTGCCTGCCAATGAATAAGTTAAAGATTCAGTTCCTGGATTGGGAAGATCCTCTAGAGGAGAAAATGGTAACACGCTCCAGTATTATTACTGGGAAAACCGGTGGACCAGGAGCCTACTCCATGGAGTTGCAAAGAGTTGACATGACTGATTGAGCACAAACACACACCTTCTTTCTAACTGATGAAGGAAATGAAGCACATTCTATAATAAAGAAAACAACAAAAAAGTTATAGGATTCATTATTGTTAAACATTAGCCCTTATACGGCCTGATCTCAGAATAAAGTACATTCTTAAATAATAAATTCAATTTGCTTTTACTGGAAAAAAGTGTTGGTTGTAATATTAGATTTATATAATCTTTTTAAGCCCTATAGCTGGTCCATAGTATATTATAATGACATTTCACACTTTGTACACTAGTCTCAGAAATTTCAGGTAAAACTTTTATTGGTTTATCTTTAATTTCTTAATTCACTGATTACATCCATTGTGTTGAGATTAAAAATTCAGCACATATCTTTATATGTTTAGAACTTGTAGCTATTTTAACATAAAATATGAACTAAGGCATTTCATCATAAAGTATAAAGTCACTTATAACTTTCCTTTTTATCTCATTCTTTGGATTAAAATAAAGAATTGAATTTCACTGAATCATAATAAATTAGACTACATTGAATTCAGTATTAAGATAGATATTTTCATATGGAATTTTGCTATATCTACATATAATGCATATATATCTGTAAAAGACTTGCTTCTGTAGGATTAATAATCTTCCCAAGACTTTTGATTATTTTACAGTTTTGTTTTGAAATGCAAACCCTGGATCATTTGCTTTGTGATTTATACACATTTGGATTTCAACTAGCCAGGATCTTAAGCATGCATTTGTAAACAAGACAAAACTTAAGGATGCAGAAATGTGTTTAAAGTTGTTATATTAGTTAATATATAATCTTAATAGATTATATAAAACTGAGTGCTCTTTGTTTCTTATAAGATGGTATATGTGGTTATCAATGAAATAGCTAAACAAAGCTCATTATTAAGGAACATATGTAATTATAATGTGCTTTTTATATCATTAAATCTGAATCTTTGAATGGATTAGTTATTTATTTGCCTGTGTTAGAATAATTTTTATATTAGTATTGTCTATGAATGACCTCTACTCATTTATAAGATTTTTTTGGGTGTGGGGGATTTTTTTTAACGACAAGTTACATTTGTTATTCTGCTTTGGCTTCAGAGACAGAAAAAGTAAATTAAACTTAAATTTTGATGGGAAAATATGCCCTCAGGTAAGGCCATGAGACCCAATTTTTTGCTCAGTGAAGTTTCTTGAAAATTTTATTTGAAACAAATGACTTGCTTTTCACAATCTATGGTTTTACACTTTTATCACTTCATGACCCCTCTTAATGAAAATTAGGTATGATGATTTTACGTTACTGTGGAGGATTGTAATGCCTCAAAACATTTTGAATGTGGTCAGAATTTAAATTTCACCTAAATCTAAATACTTTAACTTTTGTATATTTCATCAATGCACCTTTAAGCCAAGCTTGTAGATGAACTGATACATATTCTGAATAAGATCAAGATTTATGAATTTTCACTGTTTTTACACATGTCTATTAGGCTTCCCAGGTGGCACAAGTGGTAAAAAACCTGCTTGCCAATGCTGGAGACTCAAGAGATAAGGCTTCGATTCCTGGTTTGGGAAGATCCCCTGGAGGAGGAAATTATAACCCATTCCAGTATTCTTGCCTGAAGAATTCCAGGGACAGAGGAGCCTGGCAGGCTATATTCCATGGGGTCTCAAAGAATTGGACATGACTGAGCACACACATACATCAAAAGTTGGTTTCATGGTTTTGACAGGCAAACTAAAACACAGAGTTGAGGCTGATTGATAAAAGTTATCATGACAATAGCAACTAAATCAGTTCGAGGAACATTTCATCAGGCTTTAACCAGGTAGGAGAACTATCACCAATGTGCTTCAGTGTATCAGGTGGCTACTCAGCTACAGGCAGCAGAGTCTGTCACCAAAACGTGCTTGAAAGTTTGGATTTGCCCACCAGGAATAAAAAGAGGACCTTGTGTGTGCATGTGTGTGCCTCATCTGACTCTTTGCAATGCCATGGACTGTAACCCACTGGGTTCCTCTGTATGTGGAATTTCCCAAGCAAGAATACTGGAATAGGTTGCCATTTCCTTCTCCAGGGGATCTTCCCAGCCCAGGGATGGAACTTGTGTTTCTTGTATCTCCTGCATTGGTAGGCAGTTTACTTACCAGTGCACCACCTGGGAAGACCCCCCCAAAAAAACCTTTATATTTGGTAATATATTAGTTAAGATAGAATGATTCTGGGTTTGTATAAGAACTTCTTAAACTCTTCCTTTCCATTACTACAGAATAATGATTTGAAAGAATGGACAGAAATAAACTTGCAAAAAAATAAAAAAGATCAGATGATCAATTATTGTAAGAGGAGGAGGAGTTTTTTTTATACAAGATAAAGTCAGAAACTGGGTACACATTCAGATTCTTTTTTTTTATTTAATTTTATTTTTTAACTTGACAATATTGTATTGGTTTTGCCATATATCAAAATGAATCTGCCACAGGTATACATGTGTTCCCCATCCTGAACCCTCATCCCTTCTCCCTCCCCATACCATCCCTCTGGGTTGTCCCAGTGCACCAGCCCCAAGCATCCAGTATCGTGCATCAAACCTGGACTGGTGACTCGTTTCATACATGATATTATACATATTTCAATGCCATTCTCCCAAATCATCCCACCCTCTCCCTCTCCCACAGAGTCCAAAAGACTGTTATATACATCAGTGTCTCTTTTGCTGTCTCATATACAGGGTTATTGTTACCATCTTTCTAAATTCCATATATATGCGTTAGTATACTATATTGGTGTTTTTCTTTCTGGCTTACTTCACTCTGTATAATAGGCTTCAGTTTCATCCGCCTCATTAGAACTGATTCAAATGTATTCTTTTTAATGGCTGAGTAATACTCCATTGTGTATATGTACCATAGCTTTCTTATCCATTCAGATTCTAGAAATGAAAGAGAAGGGAAAGTTTAGATGTAGGGGTCTTTTCTTTTGACAGTTGCCCCTCTCTAACCCTCCAGTCATTCCACTTAGCTTTTGCAAAATACACATTTTCAGTTGTTTTAATAAAAATAAGCTTATTCAAGGCAGAAATCTTTTGGTACAGTTTTGTTATCATCATGTGCAGGACTCTCAAATGTTGGACTCCAGTAAAGTCAGCAAAACACCCTTAAAAGTTTAGAACCAATATATTTAGATCAGAAGCCTAATTTGGATAAATGATGAAAGAAAAATTAGTTTTCTGAAAAAATTAACAGCAGTATTAGGGGTTAAGCCTGATGGATGCATATGCAGAATAAGTGAATGGAGATGTTATTAATTGAGGGCTAGCTAGAGGCAAAGGGTTGCAAAAAAAAAAGGAACATATGGAATTCTGAGTAAAAAAAAAATATAAAATTAATTTTAGGCTGCTGATGGTATCATGATATACCCTGAATGCTCTGTCACTTCAAAAGTTCAATAAAAGTTCTTTGCATAAATAAGTAGTATTTCCACAAAACTGTGGGGGCAGTAGAAGCACTGAACAGTATAAAGAAAAGTTGCATAGAAAGATTCCTAAGTCAGTGAAGTCAATCCTGTAGCAGAATTCAATGGCAACAAAATTTATAGTAATAATAGTGAGTGTAATTCTTCTGAGGATGCTTTTGAATAAAAAATGATTAAAAACTGAGTTATTATATTTGGACATTAAAAGGAATGTTTCACTAAAACAGATTTCTTTAGGCACCAAAATCTTGGGTAACGTATGTGCACACATACATAATGGCATATTTCTATATATGTTATTGAATAACATATCTACCACACTCACTGCTGTAGAAAAAGGACTTTACAAAAGATGTACCTGAGTTTTTAATACAAAGAGATGGTCTTAGGAAAGAATGTTGTTGCTATGCAATCACTATGTCCTGTCTGACTCTGTGATCTCATGGACTGCAGCACACCAGGCTCCTCTGGCCTCCACTATCTCCCAGAGTTGCTCAGATTCATGTCAAATTCATTGAGTCAGTGATGCTACCTAACCATCTCATCCTCTGCCACCCTCTTCTGTTTTGCCTTCAATCTTTCCCAGAATCAGGGTCTTTTTCAAACAGCTGGCCCTTTGCATCAGTCCTTCCAATGAATATTAAGGGTTTATTTCTTGTAGATTGACTGGTTTGATCTCCTTGCTGTCCAGGGGACTCTCAAGAGTATTCTCCAGCACCACAATTTAAAAGCATCAGTTCTTCTGCACTCAGCCTTCTTAATGGACCCACTCTCACATCTATATATGACTACTGGAAAAATTGTCTCTGTAACTACATGGACCTTTTTCAGCAAAGTGATGCTGTCTAGGGTTGTCATAGTCTTCCTTTCAAGGAATAAATGTCTTTTAAGTGTCTTTAAGTGTGATTTTTGAAGTCAAAGAAAATAAAATCTGTCACTGTTTTCACTTTTTTCCCTTCTATTTGACATAAAGTGATGGGACCAGATAACTTGATCTTAGCTTTATGAATGTTGAGTTTTAATCCAGGTTTTTCACTCTCCTTATCCACCTTCTTCAATTCCTCTTCACTTTCAACCATGAGAATCGTATCCTTTGTATATCTGAGGTTGTTGATATTCCTCCTGGCAACTTTATCCAGCTTGTGATTCATGCAGCCTGGCATTTCATATGATGTACTCTTTATATAAGTTAAATAAATAGGGTGACAATATACAGCCTTCTCTTACCCAATTTGGAGTCAGTTGTTCCATGTCCGGTTCTAACTATTGCTTCTTGACCTGCATACAACGTTGTCAGATGACAGGTAAGGTGGTCTAGTACTTCCATCTCTTTAAGAATTTTCCACAACTTGTTATGATCCACACAGTCAAAGGGTGAAGCAGAAGTAGATGTTTTTCCTGAAGCTCCCTTGCTTTCTCCAGTCTAGGAACAATTAATTATTGCTCCTCTGGAACCTTGTAACTTAAAGTGTGGTCTGTAAAACAGAATCACTGACATCAACTGGAAGCTTGTATAAAATGTAAAATCTCCAGCCCTGGCCCCATATCACTGAAACATAATCTGTAATTTGTCAATATAGCCAGGTGACTCAAATGCAAATTGAAGTTCCAAAAGAACAATTCATTTCAGTTGCCAGTGGTTGGTGTAATAAGTTATTCCAATGATTAATGGCTTAATCTAAGATAAATTACATTACTCCTTATGTTCTTTTTATTAGTAATTTTATTGGAGTATAGTTACTTTACAATGTTATATTAGTTTCTTACTCTACAGCAAAGTGATTCAGTCATATATATATACATATGTCCACTCTTTTTTAGATTATTTTCCCATATATGTCATTACTAAGTATGGAGTAGAGTTCCCTGTGCTACACAGTAGGTTTTCATTTATTTTATACATAGCAGTGTATATATCGGAGAAGGCAATGGCACCGCACTCCAGTACTCTTTGCCTGGAAAATCCCATGGATGGAGGAGCCTGGTAGACTGCAGTCCATGGGGTCGCTAAGAGTAGAACACGACTGAGCAAATTCACTTTCACTTTTCACTTTCATGCATTGGAGGAGGAAATGGCAACCCACTCCAGTGTTCTTGCCTAGAGAATCCCAGGGACAGGGGTGCCTGGTGGGCTGCCGTCTATGGGGTCGCACAGAGTCGGACACGACTGAAGTGACTTAGCAGCAGCAGCAGCAGCAGTGTATATATGTCAGTCCCAATCTCTGAAGTCAACTCATTCTCTTCCCTCTGCCCCTTAGTGACCATGTTTGTTCTCCACATCTGAGACTCTATTTTTGCTTTGCAAACAGGTTCATCTCTATCAATTTTCTAGATTCCACATATAAGTGATATTATACAATATTTTCTTTTCTCTTTCTGACTTACTTCACTTTGTATGACAGTCTCTAGTTCTATCCATGTCTCTGCAATGGCACTATTTCATTCCTTTTTATGATTGAGTAATATTCCATTATATACACACACACACACACATATACATATATACACCTCATCTTCTTTTATCCATTACTATGTCACTGGACTTTATTTATTTTGCATTGATTGGTCCTCCTGCCAGACTTTTTGGTGTCTTTTGTGCCACTGTGGTCAGATAAAGACTTGTCCTGGAACATGTAATATGGTCTCACTGGTGAGTCTTGTACCTTAGTGGGAACAACTGGAAGCCTGAAGTGACTCTCTGTCCCTCTTGGTCCCATCCTGTGGTTCATTTGGCTTATTTTTTTAAATAGTTCAATCCTAAGAACATTCTAGGGAGAAAGCAATGGCACCCCACTCCAGTACTTTGCCTGGAAAATCCCATGGATGGAGGAGCTTGGTAGGCTGCAGTCCATGGGGTCGCTAAGAGTCGGACACGACTGAGCGACTTCCCTTTCACTTTTCACTTTCATGCATTGGAGAAGGAAATGGAGAATCCCAGGGATGGGGGAGCCTGGTGGCTGCCATCTGTGGGATCACACAGAGTCGGACACTACTGAAGTGACTTAGCAGCAGCAGCAGCAAGAACATTCTAGAGGAGAAAAAGTCCCAATGTAAATATAAATGTGAAATTCTTACCAAGTTTCCACATATACCATGTTTATTTTTCATTGCTCAAAGCCAATCACAAGACTAAGGGCAGTGTCCTTGTAGGAGGTAGAAGTTCTTGAATTTCAATGTCATTGTTCATTAAGAATCACTAAATTACAGTCCACCCTATTGCTCTTAAGAATTTCAGTTCACTAGTTCCCATGCTTATTTGTGAAGCCAGTGGAAGTAACAATGGCATATGCCCATTACAGACCCTCCTTTTAGTTAAGTCTGGAATACCAAGTGAATGAAATATCTTTATTGACCAAATCCTAAATGACCACAAGTAATTTTGAGGACTAGCCCTACTTTCTTATGCAACCTAGAAATCTAACTCCAAACAAAAAACACAAACAATAAAAATAAATGGAGTCACAGCAATAAGTAAATATCAAGCTTTGTGTCACTGCTTCATCAAATTAGTGAGCTAGTCTCCTTGACTTCATTCTGCTGATTACTGTTAGATCATAGCCAACCAGGTGGCAATACTTGAAAGAGGAAGGCATATTGGCTAAGATATTAATTTTCAATTAATACATGGCATGCTTCATGAAAATATTATTCTTAGAGCTAAAATGCACGTATCAATTTTCTAAATGATAGATATTGAACTTTGGCAATCAAAGTAATGGGAACATGAAAATCCCTGCTTTCTCAAGGCAAGGAGATATGATTGAGACTCAAAAGGGCCGTGTATAAATACATTCAGGAAACTGTAGAAGTCTTCTGTCCTTTTAGCAAGTAAATAAATCTGAGTTTGACTGGAAAAATTAAACCATTCTGAAACAAGCACAGCTAGTTGATATAAAATTAATTATGCATTCTGGATACTCATTTGGTCTGCAAATGTAAAATAGATAAGATAAACAGAGCTCTCCACAATTATTGATCACAGAGTCTAATAAGTAAAGGGAAATAATATGGCATTTTTTAACAGAATTTGACTTCCACATAAGGAAGTCATTAAATTGAGTTTCCTCTAAGCCCAAGCAGTGAGAACATGAATTCGTCAATGACCCAGCAATAACTTTGCATTAACGTCTATAAGTAATTTGGCAAGGCTGTCTGAGCACTAATTTCAGCTAATATAAAGTCACAACTATAATATATTTTTGGAAATTTTAATATTTTGTAATCAGATCTGAGGACACTAATGGGTCAGTGGTGAGAAGCCTCAGTTTTTGGCATATTCATTGTTCCATTACCAGAGATAATGCATTAAAATTTGTATACATGGGATAAGAACAGATTCATCCATCTCTGTAGTCGTAAAATTTACTTAACAAACAACACTCCTTCACAGAAATATCTCTGGGAGTTTGGCCAATTTTTCATTCTTCTTAAGACCTGAATATATGGTTGTATCTCCATACAATCGCATTACAAAATAAGAAATCAAATACTCTAAACATTATAATTTCTCAAACAATGGGTATTTCAGTTCTCTCAGAAGCTGAAGTGCAATGTATGGCATTCAATAATGCAGAATAAGAACAGAACTTGTCAAGATGCCAAGGTCATACAGAAAATTGGTAGCAAATGCTCAGATATTGAGATGAAAGTAGACAGAGTTGTAGTTCTGTGGAAACAAGGGAAGTCCTTCAATGTGAAAAACATTGACATTTGCTGTTTTGCAGCTGCTGCTGCTGCTGCTAAGTCGCTTCAGTCGTGTCCGACTCTGTGCGACCCCATAGATGGCAGCCCAGCAGGCTCCCCCGTCCCTGGGATTCTCCAGGCAAGAACACTGGAGTGGGTTGCCATTTCCTTCTCCAATGCATGATAGTTAAAAATGAAAGTGAAGTCGCTCAGTCGTGTCTGACTCTTAGCGACCCCATGGACTGCAGCCCACCAGGGTCCTCCATCCATGAGATTTTCCAGGCAAGAGTACTGGAGTGGGATGCCATTGCCTACCTAAAGATCTGTTATGATTTTAACAATGCTTTGAGGGTTTTGGGGAAGAGAGACACTGAAATTGATGAGCTATAATATGTCTGCATGACTGTCCTGAAAAGTTTATACATTTGTTTGCCTGATGTAACTGAACTCTGTGAAATTTACAGAAGAAAAACTAGAAAATCTAAGATGATGTATATGATATATAACAAGTAAAAGGAACACATTACTATTATTATTTTCAATTGCAACAGAGAAATTCCCAGCCAGGTGGCTTCACTGGTGAATTATGCCAGGTGTTTAAACATGAATTAACATCAATGTTTTAGAAATTGTTCTGAAAAATTGAAATGCAGACAGTACTTTTAAACTCATTCAATGAAGCCAGTATTACCTGGATACCAAGCCAAATGAACATATCACAGTTCATCACAGGATTTTATCTTGTGTCTCTTTCTCCAAATTTGGTAACCACTTCCCATAATACGGGCTTCCCTGGTGGCTCAGACAGTAAAGAATCCACCTGCAATGTGGGAGAGCTGGGTTCAATCCCTGGGTTGGGAAGATCCCCTGGAGAAGAAAATGGCAACCCGCTGCAGTATTCTTGCCTGGGGAATTCCATAGACAGAAAAGCCTGTTGGGCTACAGTCCATGGGGGCCTAAAAAGTCAGACATGACTGAGCAACTAACACTTTCACACTTTCACTTCACTTTTCCATAATATAGATCAGTTCTCAGTCAGAGTCTAGGGGTCTCCTGTAGAGATCTCTCTTGCTTTTACCTCTATGGCTTGATCCTCTCTACTCCGGGCTGAAAACTAAGACAATCTGACCCTTCTGGACTTGGACTATGAACTCTTTATTCAAATCAGCAAGACCACAAGGCTCTTTTGATTTACTCTCTTCATTGACATCAGGAAGTTCTCATTAAGAAACAGTCTAGAACAGTCCTCTCAGCAATCACCATCCTGTGCTTTTGTTAGTACAATGTCTGAAAACCATCATTTTTTAGATTTTATTCGGTTTTCTAGTTGTCTGAAAAAAGGGTAAATCTAGTATCTACCATCACTTTGTTTATAGAAAAGGAAATCTGCCCAAATTTCTCCAATTTTTGCCCTCTTGTTCTTCAGAGAGGGTAGTTTCTTTCAACCAGTCTTCAAAGTTACACTTAAAAAAAATCCCTAATCTACTATAAGCATAAATAGCTTTTTTTTAAAAAAAAATTATTTGTTCTACTTTGTTTTCCTTTAATGTTAAAACTACTGCAAAATTGCACTCACCAGTGGCTGACTTTATTTTTCTGGGCTCCAAAATCAATGCAGATGGTGACTGCAGCCATGAAATTAAAAAACACTTGCACCTTGGAAGAAAAGCTATGATCAACCTAAGCAGCATATTAAAAAGCAGACATTTTTTGCCAACAAATGTCCATCTAGTCAAAGCTATAGTTTTTCCAGTAGTCATGTATGGATGTGAGAGGTGGACTATAAAGAAAGCTGAGCACCAAAGAACTGATGCTTTTGAACTGTGGTGTTGGAGAAGACTCTTGAGAGTCCCTTGGATAACAAGGAGATCCAACCAGTTCATCTTAGAGGAAATGAGTTCTGAATATTCATTGGAAAGACTGATGCTGAAGCTGAAACCCCAATACTTTGGCCACCTGATATGAAGAACTGATTCATCCAAAAAGACCCTAATTCTGGGAAAGATTGAAGGCAGGTGGAGAAGGGGACAACAGAGGATGAGATGGTTGGATGGCATCACTGATTCGATGGACATGAGTTTGAGTAAGCTCTGCAAGTTGGTGACGGACAGGGAAGCCTGGCATGCTGCAGTCCATGGGGTCTCAAAGAGCTCGACATGACTAAGGGACTGAACTGAACTGAATTGATTTTCCTTTATTTTAAAATATATTTTCCTTTAATTATTTAAATATATGGATAGTAGCTGTTTTGAAGTCTTTGCTAAATCCAGTGTCTGGACCTATATGGTCTGTTTTCCTTTTCTCTTTTTTGTCAATGTATGACTCATTTGTCTATTTCTTTGCCTGGCTAATAATTTTCAGTTGAAAATTGGACATTATTGAACATCACTTTAGCAACTGCTCTTCTAGATGGAAGTTATCATTTTTCTGAACTCTAATAGTAAAATTTTTCTTCCCTTCATTTCACAGAAACAGATCTATAGGCTGTTCTTATGGTTTCCCACTACTGCTATTTATCCCAATACTCTGGGTTTCTCCCCCCTTTCTGTGTTATTTACACCACTCTAAAAGCTTCAGATTGTCATCTTACATTATAAAACCAGAGGGCTTCTGCTTTCTGAGCTACAGACTTTGGGAATGCATTCAGAGAAGCAAAATCTCTCTGATCTCACCCCATATGGCTCTGTCTTTCAAGCTTCCAGTCTCTTCCTACATATTCTGCTGTGCCATTGGGTCTCACTAATGTGCATAATTCATATAATATCAAGAGATTTATGAAAGCTATCTGCTCAAAATCTGTGGTGTTCTGCTGTGATATGCATGCTACCAGAATTTTCTCTTTAAATTCTCCACTGTAAACAGCTATTTCTGGCACCTTGAATGACTGATGTTATGGTTTCCAATGTTGTATTTCATAGTCTTAGAAAAAAAAAAAAAAAAGACAATGGCTCTTCAGCTGGAAAGCCTCAAAATTCTCTTTTCCTTTCAGCTGTATTTTTATGAAAGCAAACTCATGCTGACTTCTAAACCTGGCATTGGGTGCTACCTACGGTCTGTTTTTCTTTAATTTCTTTTTTTTTTTAAGATGCCACGTAGCTTATTTCATCCAGTTCCCGATCTTACTTAGAATACTACAAAAAATTAAATTTAATTCGAGTATGTCAGTCCCATCTTACTGCATAAGAAGTGGCTTGTTATGAGAACTAAAAAGGAGGGCTTGTGTTAGGAATCTAGAAAAAGCAGAACAATGGAAAGGAAACTAAGATGAGGGAATTACTAGAAGTAATAGTGAAAGTAATGAATCCTCACAAAAATGGTAGACTAGACAAGTAATAACCCATTACTTTGAAAAACCAATTATTTATTAGATGAACTGCTAATGAGCCCAATGTAAGAATGTAAAATCATGCAGGAATACAAATGTTGAAAGAGATCAACGACAAATGCATGAGTATTACTACTAATTATTACTATTCAATCCCATGGTGACATGTTGGAAACTTGAAAATATGCTTTGTAAAATATAAATTACTACAAAGAATCCTCTGTACTATATGTCATTTTACAAAAAAAAAAAAAAAAATCAGAACGATTTAGCATGCTAAAATACACATAAGAATTGGACAGACACCTGGTGGCTCAATTGCAAAGAATTTGCCTGCCGAGCAGAAGACACAGGTTTGATCCCTTGGTCAGGAAGGTCCAGTGGAAAAGGAAATGGCAACCTACTTTAGTGTTCTTGCCTGAAAAATCCCAAGGACAGATGAGCCTGGCGAGCTACAATCCATGGGGCCACAAATGACTCAGCCACTAAACAGCAACAACGAACATGCATCTGGACCAGAGAACTTTACAACAAGCTTAATTGGAATTTTAAGAAGCAAGAAAGTAATTGAATATTCTCCAGTTTATATCCAAAGCTAGGAGTCTCCCCAGTCAATTTTATAATGTTAAAGCAGTTTTAAAGTATGATAGATAAGGTAGCTTAAGCAGAGGTCATAAAGACAAGAATTTTATCCCCCATTTTATTGGCAAAACTGAACCTCAGGAATGGTTATCCCACCTTGCTGGTCCAGCTCTTTCAGCTTAACAGAAAAAACTTGAAGCTCAAGAGAGACTCAAGGACCTTAAACCTAGAAGACATGTTAATTAGTGGAAGAAATAGGAGGAGGAAGAATTTCCAACCTGGTTCTACAGCACAGGTGCTTCTGCTCCACTCAGGTTTGGTTATCAGCTGGAAGCAAAGAATGGAGAAGATGCTCCCATCATTCTGAATTAATCATTTCCATGGCAGCAAGAAGCTACAGATATCTTCTTAATAGAAGATACAGGGAATTTTCCGAAGTTAAGGTGTATGACATCACCCATTTAAAAAGCAAATTTCTTCAACGTGTATCAGACTCTTAACCAAACTTCACACCTGGCCCTACATTTAATGTGCATAATTTAAGGGAGAAACAAAAAGACTGAGTATAAGAGAAAGAAAGATCAAATGTGTTCCTTCTAATAAACTAGTGTTTGGGAATTAAGTGCTTGCCTTTCTGCTAAGGCAGGGATGTGTGTGTGTTCAGTTGCTCAGTCGTGTCCAACTCTTTGGGATCCCAGGAACTGTAGCCCGCCAGGCTCTTCTGTCCTTGGGATTTCCCAGGCAAGAACACTGGAAAGGGTTGCCATTTCCTTTTCCAGGGGAACTCTCTGACCCAGGAATCTAACTCACACCTCCTGCATTAGAAGGTGGATTCTTTACCACTTTACCACCTGGGAAGCCCCAAGGCAGGGATATTCAATAAGAAAAAACAAATAAACGAAATAGTACCTAATCCAAATATATAATTAACCTTACAGTGCAATTGAATTACTCTTTTGGTTACAGTGAATATTGTTTACTCTTTTTTCAGAGTTGGACATTCAAATTCACAATGGGATGTCCTATATTAACAAAATTTATCATTAAATAAATTTGGTACTATACTACTCAAACTAGTATTGCAATATTTCAGAGATTTATTTGACATTACCTAGAAAGATGTTTCACCCTTTGAAACTAATTTATGAGCACATGAAAAGCACACCGTGTATTTCTTATCACATATTCAGCTCCCCTCTGTGAACAGAAGATCTTTTTTTGAATGAAATACTATGGAATTACTCTTATAACTACTCAAAAAGCAGAACAGCTGTGCATGATTAATATTATTATAATAAATACTATAAGAATGTATAACAAGTTGTCAACTGCCATTATCTGTGACCAAAATAGTTTATTGGTTTTTAATTTCTTAATTCATAATGTATAATTACCAACCTAATTAATGCCTCTTAAGATTATTCAGTTCATTAGCAGATTTGTTTGGTTCATTGGTCAGGCCCCAATATGTGTAAAAAAGCTACATTTTAAGTCTTTTCCTTTGCAACAATGGCTTTTGACTTAATATGTTATTCATGTAAATATTTTGTGCCTATTCTTATGAATTTTAATTAACCTTACTGAGATTTAGGGATAAAAATTAACAATATCTTTATCCTAATATATCCAATAAGTGTGCATTACAGAAACTTTTATCCAGAATGCCAACAGGGTACCTCATTCATTTTCTAATCTTTTTTTCCCTTTGCAATGATATAGACAAGGTGCAATTTTTTCTAGCTTATGTGAGAAGTGGTAGTGGAAAGAAAGCTAGCTGCCCTGTTGTTTACTTTTTTGAGACATTATATTATCATTTAACTATCATAATTCAATTTTGAAATTTAAATATCTATAATACATACTAGGGTAAAATATTTTATTTATTTATTTATTTATTTATTTGCCACTTTGTTTTAATTGAAGGATAATTTCTTTACATAATTTTGTGGTTTTCTGTCATACATCAAGAATCAGTCATAGGGGCACCCATATTCCCTCCCTCCCAAAACTCCCTCCCATTTCTCTCCTCCTTTCTCACAAATAATGTGTGATATGGGTCACATATCTTTTTTCTACTGCATTCCCCAAAGATATATATACATATACTAAAACAATTTGTTTTTTTTCTGAGGCTTTTATGAGTTTAAAAAACAATTTGTTTAAAAAACAAATTAATATAAATTTGTACAAAAAAGAAGTACAAAAAAATCAGATTTTTGATGAGATTTCTGAAAAATTGTCACAAGGTGTGAAGTAATTATGCAAAACAAGGAAAGAATGTTAAATAGTTCTCTATTTATGTACGAAATATTTGACTTTTAGTGTAAATTTTCTAACATTTAAATATGATCCTAGGATCTTCCAGTGTAAAAAATCTGCCTGCAATGCAAAAAATGTAAGAGACATGGGTTTGATCCCTGGGTAAGTAAGATCCCCTGGAGGAGGAAATGGCAACCCACTCCAATATTCTTGCCTGGAGAATCCCAAGGACAGAGGACCCTGGAAGGCTACAGTCCATAGCGACACAAAGATTCAGACACAACTGAAGTTACTGAGCAAGGATACATCATGCAATATCTTATTTATCCTGGACATCAAATTTCTGACAAAAACTCTCTTCTGTGGTTGGATCATGTAATTATCTGCCTCTACATGACACAATTGGAGGATGTCCAACTGATACTTGGTATTAATTATAGCAAGTAGTTGGACTATGGGCTTTCCTGATAGCTCAGTTGGTAAAGAATCCGCCTGCAATGTAGTGCAATGTGGGAGACCTGGGTTCAATCCCTGGATTGCGAAGATCCCCCAGAGAAGGGAAAGGCTACTCACTCAGTATTCTTGCCTGGAGAATTCCATAGACTGCATAGTCCATGGGGTCGCAAAGAGTTGGACATGACTGAGAAACTTTAAAAAGAAAAAAAAAAAGGACTATATGATTTTCCATATAGTCCAACTATTTCCTATAATTATGTATCATGTACATAATTATACTGTGGTTTTCCAGTAGTCATGTATGGATGTGAGAGTTGGACCATAAAGAAGACTGAACACCAAAGATTTGATGCTTTTGAACTGTGGTGTTGAAGACTCTTGAGAGTCCCTTGGACAGCAAGGCGATCAAACGAGTCAATCCCAAAGGAATCAATCATGAATATTCATTGGAGGACTGATATTGAAGCTGAAGCTCTAAAACTTTGGCCACTGATGTGAAAAGCCCATGCACTAGAAAAGACCCTGATGCTGGGAAAGATTGAGGGCAGGAGAAGGGGCCTACAGAGTTTGAGATGGTTGGATGGTATCACTGACTTGATTGTCATGAGTTTGAGCAAACTCTGCGGGATGGTGAAGGATAGGGAAGCCTGGTGTGCTGCAGTCCATGGAGTCACAAAGAGTCGGACATGTTCAGTCAGACTGAGCAACAACAAATTGTACTATATATAAACATGTTACTCCCAGGTTGGCAAACTGTGGGGCTTTCCACAATTCACTAAAACCACATATTTACTTTTTCTTTTAACTTTTCTACATCTAAATCACACAATATTTGTGTAGTTACAAAATAGCAGACTATTTGATCCCATTGCATGTAACATGCTGATAGGTTGGTGTTATAGCAGGAAAGCCCTGATATTAGAGTTGGGCCAGAACTCTTCATCTGTTAACATAGCCCAGCATGGTGTTGGATTGCTGGAAGGAAATATGGGTAGTGTGGGGTGGGATCACAGCTCTTTTCCTTTCCACTGTGTTCAATTAATACAATACGCTTCAGAAATTGGGTAAGAATATGAAATGATACATGAACCATGACATTCCAGATGTTCAAGCTGGATTTAGAAAAGGCTTTTCTAAATTAGAAATTAGAAAAGGAACCAGAGATCAAATTGCCAACATTCGTTGGATCATAGAAAAAGCAAGAGAGATCCAGAAAAATATCCATTTCTGCTTCATTGATTATGCCAAAGGCTTTGACTCTGTGGGTCACAACAAACTGTGGAAAATTCTTAAAGAGATGAGACTACCAGACCACCTGACCTGCCTTCTGAGAAATCTGTATGTAGGTCAGGAAGCAACAGTTAGAATTGGACATGAAACAACAAACTGGCTCCAAATAGGGACAGGAGTAGGTCAAGGCTGTATATTGTCACCCTACTTATTTAACTTATATGCAGAGTACATCATGAGAAACACTGGGCTGGATGAAGCACAAGCTGGAATCAAGAGTGCTGGGAGAAATATCAATAACCTCAGATATGCAGATGACACCACCCTCATGAAAGAAAGTGAAGAAGAACTAAAGAGCCTCTAGATGAAAGTGAAAGAGGAGAGTGAAAAAGTTGGCTTAAAGCTCAACATTCAGAAAATGAAGATCATGGTATCTGGTCCCATCACTCCATGGCAAATAGATGGGGAAACAGTGACAGACTATATTTTTGGGGGCTCCAAAATCACTGTGGATGGTGATTGCAGCCATGAAATTAAAAGACGCTTCCTCCTTGGAAGAAAAGTTATGACCAAACTTGACAGCATATTAAAAAGCAGAGATATTACTTTGCCAACAAAGGTCCGTCTACTCAAGGCTATAGTTTTTCCAGTAATCATGTAAGGATGTAAGAGTTGGACTATAAAGAAAGCTGAGTGCCAAAGAATTGATGCTTTTGAACTGTGGTATTAGAGAAGACTCTTGAGAGTCCCTTGGAATGTAAGAAGATCCAACAATTTCATCCTAAAAGAGCTCAGTCCTGAGGGGTCTTCTGCATTGCAGGTTGATTCTTTGCCAGAAGAACTACTGGGGAAGCTATGAGTGGGCTTCCCTCATGGCTCGGTCTGTGGGGAGTCTGCTTGCAGTGCAGAAATGATACCCTGCTCCAGTATTCTTGCCTGGAGAATCCTATGGGCAGAGGATCCTGGCAGGCTACAGTCAATGGGGTCACAAGAGTTGGATGCAATTTAGTGACTAAACCAACAAACAGATCAGTAGATAAGCGTACAGCTTGTTCAAAACACCCTCTGCTTCAGTGAGTGAGTCTGCCTTATTTGTTGCAAAATAGATACCCTCCAAGCTTCACATAGCTTAGGAACCTGGGGTCAGCTCTTGTCCAGTTCAAGCCAACATACACTAGTTGGGATACTAACCCGAAACCTGAGCCAGCTCAAGTATCTGATGTATGATTTTTTGATGACAGAGGGCCACAAACTTCACCCTCATATCATGCTAAGCATCTCCATTTTTTGAACATACATCTATGAAGAAGAATGTCACTCAGATACATCTGCACAAAATACCAATTGCCTCACCTTTTCTCTACCTCAAATTATCTTTTCTTACCTTATTTATACCACTGTTTTTATTTGGAGCACAAAGACCACCCTGCTTATTTATCCCATAAATATCTCAAATCCCTCACCTTCAGGGACCTGGAACTGAGTTTTATTTCTGGCGCTGAGATTTGTTCTCCTCTACAAACCCTGGCGTATTTGTGCTTGGTTTATTGCACGTCAAGCAAATGAAACTGATTTGGTAATAAATTTGGGGAGCCAGACAGACTCTTTATCCATGATTTGTTGATTCTTTGCAGGCATTATGAGCCTGTGGATGAGTCCAAGCAGCTGCCTGGTCCATTTGTTCCAGGGACCATTCCCTGGATTTCCTTTGGCATGATGCTGCTGACCTTTGGTGCATTATTTTTCATGGCAGGTCAGAAAAAATTTCTGGGTCTGGAAGATACTTGATGCTGAAGCTGAAGCTCCAATACTTTGACCACCTGATGCAAAGAACTGACTCATTTGAAAGGACCCTGAACCTGGGAAAGATTGAGGGCAGGAGGAGAAGGGGGAAACAGAGGATGAGATGGTTGGATGGCATCACTGACTCATTGGACATGAGTTTGAGCAAATTCTGGGAGATAGTGAAGGACAGGGAAGTCTGGTGTGCTGCAGTCCATGGGGTCACAAAGAGTTGGGCTTGACTGAGCAACTGAACAACAACAACCTGATTAAAAAGTACCTGTACTTAAATTTTCCAGATGGTGGGTTAGAGGCCCAGATGGTGGGAACTTGGTAGGATCATGGGCTAGAGGCCTACACTAACAGGGACAATAAAAATGTTATACCTACAGAGTTCTTCTAAACCTGGGTTAATGTCCTGAGGTTTTGGTTTTAGTTTGTTTTATGTTTTGGCCTTAGTTGTCTTGTCTGTCTAATATCTGATTGTCTTTTTTGTTAAACATTGGCTATTTGGAAGCTGAGAATTTGGAACTACTTTATATTCAAATGAAAATTTAAAAAAAAACCATGAAATGGAAAAAAAAAAGAAAGGAAAGACTGATGTTGAAGCTGAAACTCCAATACTTTGGCCATCTGATGTGAAGACCTGATTTATTTGAAAAGACCCTGTTGCTAGGAAAGATTGAAGGCAGGAGGAGAAGGGGATGACAGAGGATGAGATGGTTGGATGGCATCATCAACTCAATGGAGATGAGTCTGAGTAAACTCCGGGAGTTGGTGATGGACTGGGAGGCCTGGCATGCTGTGGTCCATAGGGTTGCAAAGAGTCGAACACGACTGACTAACTGAACTGAACTGAACTGATGAAATGATGAGATGCAAAATGGCTTCCATTTGTTCTCTTTCTGAATCCATGAATTTACACAAATTGAAGACAAAAATAAAACAAAATTTCAAGTAAAGTTGAGAAGAAATTTAGTGTCTGATCCTCATTAAAAGTCATACTAAAATACCTGTATATAAGTCATTTTATCAATTATTTAACTTGCAGAATGATTTTATGACATTAAAAATATATTTTGTTTCTATTTGTTGCTGTTTATGTTCAAGTTAAAGTGTCTATAAGCACTGCATTTCCCTGAATATATTATTAAAATGAGATTAATGTTTCTCTCATTAGTATGACGATGAGGACATCTAGGATTTTTTGCTTGATATATTTGTCATTAAACAATAATTTAATATTCATAAGAAGCATTAAAGAATTCCCCAGACACTATATAGCGTAATGTTATGGAATTCCAGTTTAAAAGCATGATGGGCCTTAATTAGGATCATATAAATCATATGATACCCATTTATATCATTTTATCAGATTTATTCTGAAGTAAAGTTATTATGACCAAATACATCATTCTTTTCTTAGTTAAAAAAAAAGAAACAAAATTCAGTTTTAGTTCTGTGTGTGTGTGTGTGTGATTGTGTTACGTAGCACAAATCTTAGGAAATACTTTCTGATCATTACCCAGGAGTGGATCAATTAGCATTTCTTTCACTAATACTTTGTGTTCTTCAGTCGTGAAGTCATGTCTGACTCTTTATGACCCCATGACCAGCAGCACACTTTGCTTCCCTGTCCTTCACTATCTCCCAGAGTTTGCTCAAACTCATGTTCATTGAGTCAGCGATGCCATCCAAACATATCAACCTCTTGTCCCCTTCTCCTCCCCCTCAATATTTCCAAGCAACAGGATCTTTTCCAATGATTTGGCTCTTTGCATCAGGTAGTCCTTCCACTGAATATTCAGGATTGATCTCCTTTAGAATTGACTGGTTTGATCTCCTTGCAGTCCAAGGGGCTCTCAAGTGTCTTCTCCAACACCACAGTTCAAAAGCATCAATTCTTCAGCACTCAGCCTTCTTTATGACCTAACTCTCACATCCGTACATGACTACTGGAAATACCATAGCTTTAACTATACAGACCTTTGTTGGAAAAGTGATGTCTCTTCTTTTTAATATGCTGTCTCTGTTTGTCATCAGTTCAGTTCAGTCGCTCAGTCGTGTCTGACTCTTTGCAACCCCATGAATCGCAGCAGGCCAGGCCTCCCTGTCCATCACCAACTCCCGGAGTTCACTCAGACTCATTGTCCATCAAGTCAGTGATGCCATCCAGCCATCTCATCCTCTGTCGTCCCCTTCTCCTCCTGCCCCCAATCCCTCCCAGCATCAGAGTCTTTTCCAATGAGTCAACTCTTGGCATGAGGTGGCCAAAGTCCTGGAGTTTCAGCTTTAGCATCATTCCTTCCAAAGAAATCCCAGGGCTGATCACCTTCAAAATGGACTGGTTGGATCTCCTTGCAGTCATAGCTTTGACAAAAACTCATGAAATCACAAGTCTCATTGCCCATGAATACTTGGCAACATTTTGAAATATCTGTTGCACTTGAGTGGTGTTTTCTATTTAATTTTTACCCCACACAATTTTTCTTATAATTTCGTGTATTTTTAGTTTAACTTCCTAGCATTATACAGAGAGAGGTGTTTAGTAAGAGCATATTCCCTGAGTTATAGGAAAATTTTAAATGCTGAATGGAGACAATAAATCACTCTTCACATTTCCTGCAACTGTGCCCTTTAAGTGTATGTGGTTTTCTTTTCAGATCTATACTCTGGAATTAGGATGTTGCCTTGCTGAAATGACATTTTAAAAACAGCATATAAGATATTTTTCTCGAGGTTAAATTTTGACTTCATGGAAATAAAGTAATGACCAAACCATTTATTAGTATGTGTTTGGAGGACTTTAAAGGAGTTAAGGACAAGAAGAAAAACCTCATTTCTCAGAAAGTTTCATGACTGTTCTAATGAAAAAACCATGTTGCAGTGAATTTGGTCAATAGGAATGTACCACATATCTGGCCATAGATAGACACTATTTGCTGGACATTTTTGGCAAGATATTTTTTACTCTTAGGAAAGACATTTGGGAAGTCAGAAATTCGCTTCTTGCTTGATGCATGGTAAGTTGTTTTAGTCGTGTCTGACTCTTTGCCACCCTATGGACTGTAGCCCTACAGGCTCCTCTGTCTATGGGATCTGCCTAAAAAGAATACTGGAGTGGGCTGCCATGACATCCTCCAGGTCTTGCTAAATGAGAAAGCAGGCATTGTATGTCTTGATCACCAATGGTGACCATCAAGTGAATTTATCTTATGAACTGGAAAAGTGGCTGATAGTTCCGATAAAGGACAGCATGGATAAACAGAGGTAGTCATTAATCCTGAGAAAGCTATAATATCTTGGAGCTATTTGTCATGGTCAAACTCTAAAACTAATTCTCAAAGTGAGCTTAACAACCCCTCACTTAGGAGGTAACTAATTTAACTTAGTTCTAATTCTGCAAAGACTAACAAATATCTTTCCATTGCCTTCCCATAGAGATCTTTCTCAGTTCAGTTCAGTTCTGTTGCTCAGTCGTGTCCGACTCTTGGTGACCCCATGGACTGCAGCATGCCAGGCCTCCCTGTCCATCACCAACTCCCAGAGTTTACTCAAACTCATGTCCATTGAGTCAGTGATGCCATCCAATCATCTCATCCTCTGTCATCCCCTTCTCCTCCTGCCCTCAATCTTTCCCAGCATCAGGGTCTTTTAAAATGAGTCAGCTCTTCACATCAGGTGGCCAAAGTATTGGAGTTTCAGCTTCAACATCAGTCCTTCCAATGAACACCCAGAACTGATCTCCTTTATGATGGACTGGTTGGATCTCCTTGCAGTCCAAGGGACTCTCAAGAGTCTTCTCCAACACCACAGCTCAAAAGCATCAATTCTTTGGCACTCAGCCTTCTTTATAGTCCAACTCTCACATACATACATGACTACTGGAAAAAACATAGTCTTGATTAGATGGACCTTTGTTGGCAAAGCAATGTCTCTGCTTTTTAATATGCTGTCTAGGTTGGTCATAACTTTCCTTCCAAGGAGTAAGTGTCTTTCTTTATATTATGCTTCAATTATTATTTTGTATTATAAAAGCATATTGTCTATCGAAAAATGGTTACTTTTTTTTTCCTTAGAAAAATATAGGTTCAGTGGGAATAAAAGTTGAAAATCCATTTCTTTAAAAATGACTTTGCAGTGTCCTGTAGGTGTTTTTGTTTTATGTTATCCTCACCACCACAATTCTTAGCTGAGTTATTAACTTTTATTTAACATTAAGGAAAGTAAATTTCTCCAAGTTATTTATCAAGTCAGTGGCATTAATAATTTTAATGTATTTACATTTTTACCTTATTTGCATAAAATAGCTTTCATCTCAATCACTGACCATGTTCTACTCTACTCTGACAATGAGAGTTGAAAAGAACCCTATGCTTTGTGGATTCTGTGTTCTTTGGTTCTTATATTTCAGGGTTTTTTTTTTTTTCTTTTTTCTTTTTTTAAATTTTATTTTCTTTTTAAACTTTACAATATTGTATTAGTTTTGCCAAATATCGAAATGAATCCACCACAGGTATAGGTTTTTTTTGAAATGGGTAGCTATTATTGAATTTCCATTAAACTCCACATAAGTCAATATCTCCATCCTATCATTTAGCTCTGTTTAAACTGTAAATATTACTCATAATAAAAGGTATTGAAATAATAAAGTCAGGAATAGTGATGATGTAAAAAGAACAGAAAATGAAATTCTGTACATTATTTAGGAGCTTTTGATTGTAATGAAATTTATCATAAGTAGAAAATCATTCAATTGTATAGATTTTTGCATTTTTACTGTGTGGTTTTGGAAACAAGTTAAGGGCATAGCCATTAATATTAGTTGACTATATCATGACATAAACAAGCATTTTTAATATCATGTAGCATCCTGTAATACATGATTTTAAGGGCTTTGCTTAGTTTTTAAATTCCTTTTTCCTAAACAATGGTCCTTTTTTCCTCATACATCTCTCTGAAGATATACTGAAAATGGCACAGCATTTCCCTGGATAATGTTTTAAAGTATTGCAGTGGCTAGAAATTAGATATAATTGCCAGCACAATGATTTCTGATGCAAAAATAAATATACCATACTGTCTAGTGGAAGATATATCACTGCAGCAGCCACACCAGAGTCATTAATGTCTTCATTTATTTATGCAACAAAAATAACCTAACCAAGGGCTGAATATATATCAGAAACTATTTTCAGAATTAGTGATAATGAAAAACAAGGTGAAGTCAATAACCTCATAAAATATTCTGTGGTAGAGTTGACAGCATAAATGAATAAAACAATGCACATTTAATGCAGGGTACCTGCAAGTGGTATAAATAAAAATAAATCTGGATGGTAATTGAGAAACTAAGACTTTGAGAGTGTTGGAAGATATTTTTTTTGAGAAATTAATAAAAAAATGAATCTCTGATTCTATGGAAATTGAGTAAAGAACTATCTGAGGTAACAAATTGATCAATAGCAATGTGTAAATATTTTAGTTCATGCTTTTGGGTTGTTTTTGTTTCCCTATGTACAGCCTCTCCATGAAAAGAAAAAATTCTGTTTTGACCCCTGGACAAGGCGTAATCTCATGCTTTCCTCTAGCTGACAAATACTTTATTTTTTAAAATAAAAACTACTCTAGACGAAAATGAAATGTATATATTTCATGAAGAGATGGAATGTGTTCAACACCAAGTTATATCTTTCTTGAGAGGTGAACTAGGTGTATCTGTTGCTCATTTTTGTTACTTAATAATATTACCTCTATTTTGTTTTCTAAGAACACTTTTTCATTGAAGCATCCTTTACTTCCAAGTACTCCAGATTTATTGAAAATATTTTCTACCGGCCTGCTGAATTTCTCTCCATTAGAACTTTCACAATGATTTTGGTGAGTTGATGAGTCACATGTATAATCTGTTCAACAACTTGTCTCTATTTCTTGACCCCTCATTTTCTGGTAATTGACACTTATTCTCTATCAGTCATTCACTTCTTTGGGCCTCATATACAGCCTCCAAAAATCTTGGCCTCAAAGTTCTACTCTCTTAACATCATCTCATATCTTTACAAATAAATATATGCACACAAACTTCATCATGCCTCAAGATTATCTAGACAATATGCTATTAATAAAAAGAGATTTCTGAACCTTTACGTCAGAGTTCAGTAGGTCTAGTGTAGGACCTAAGACTTTGTTTTCCTAAATGTATCTAGGTGATATTAATACTTCTGGTTCATAGACTATATTTTTTAAATTTATTTTTAATTGGAGGATAATTGTTTTATAATATTGTGCTGGCTTCTGCCATATAACAACATGAATCAGCCAAGTGTATACATATATCCCCTCCCTCTTGAATTTCCCCCTACTGCCCAACCCATTCCATCCCTCTAGGTTGTCTCAGAGCACCAGCTCCCTGGGTTATACAACAATTTCCCATTAGCTATCTATCTTACACATGGTAATGTATATGTTTAATGTTACTCTCTAAATTCATCACACATTCTCCTTCCCCTGCTGTGTTCAAAGTTTGATCTTCATGGCTGCATTTCTATTCCTGCCTAGCAGATACGTTCATCAGGACCATTTTTCTAGATTTCATTTATATGCATTAATATATGATATGTTTCTCTTTCTGACTTACTTCAATCTGTTTAACAGGCTTTATCCATCTCACTATAACTGACTCAAATGTGTTCTCTTTATGGCTGAGTAGTATTCCATTGTATACATGTACCACAACTTCTTTATCCATTCATCTGCTCATGCGCATCTGGATTGTTTCCATGCTGCAGCTATTGTAAGTAGTGCTCTTCATTGGAGAAATGCAAATCAAAGGGGTATCACCTCACAGCGGTCAGAATGGCCATCAACAAAAAATCTACAAACAATAAATGCTGACAAGGGTGTGGAGAAAAGGGAACCATCTTGCACTGTAGGTGGGAATAAATTGATACAGCCAATATGGAGAAGAGTATGGAAAGGATGAGATATTTGGGTAGTATCACTGACTCAATGGACATAAGTTTGAGCAAACTCTGGAGATAGTGAAGGACAGGGAAACCTGGTGGGCTGCAGTCCATGGGGTCGCAAAGAGTCAGACACTACTGAGTGACTGAACAATAGCAAGATGGAGATTCCTCAAAAAAAAA
>NW_011494922.1:629902-691454 GCF_000754665.1 Bison bison bison | reverse complement strand
AAAAAAAAAAAAAAAAAAAAAAAAAAGGAATAAAACTACCATATGACCCATGGATCCCATTATTGGGGATGTACCCTGAGGAAACCATAATTGAAAAAGACACATGTACCTCAGTGTTCATAGATCACATTTTGAGAGCAATTGCTCTAGACATAACCCCTTCTTACTTCATAAACACACACACTTCAAACATCCATCACTTGCTTCAAATATCCACAGCCCTTTCCTTTTCTGTAAGTGCTTGGCATAACATCACTCCTACTGCTATGTGAATACCTGTGTTCTCTAAGCTTCACCTGAGCAGCACAAAATGACAAGTGAAACTGTACAGTTCAGCTTCAGTTCAATTTTTTTCTACTCGACTCACTCTCCTACTTTCCTAAAATGTTGGCTTCTTTTCTTTTCTCAATCCCTTGCTTGAACTGCTAGTTGTTTCTGCAAAAATAAAATTATATTAAGATTTCTGCAGCTTTGAAGTCTAAGGTAGGGTTCAATCATAAAAAATGAGCATAAAGGTCTGGAAACTGCAGATCTCTGAGTGTAAAGATAAGTGTAACATGGATTCCAAAACCACAGAGATTTTTCTTACTAAAGACCCCATGTAATGCTTCATTAGATACTCTGGGGAAATTCAAGTAACTTTCAAATTCTTGAAGCCTCTTTCAAATTGAGAGAAAACTGAATTAGGGAGTGGATTTCTAACACAATTTGACTGCATTTGATTCTATCAAGTACTGGTTAATATTAATCTAAACATCTTAAGAAAATTGAATAATGTCAAACTATCTAATCATTTCAAATAATCTGATTAAAAAAAACCCAATACAATATTGTAAAGTAATTAGCCTCTAATTAAAACAAATAAATTTAAATTAAAAAAAAACACTGATTTTTAAAAAAAGTTGGAATCCCAAAAATTGAGCCATGTAGGATGACAGTTTGTCCTTATGTCATCATGAATTTTATCTAACTTAAATTGGCATGTGCTTAGTCATTCAGTCATGTCCAACTCTTTGTGATGTCATGGATTGTATCCTGCCAGGTGCCTCTGACCATGGGGATTATCCAAGTAAGAATCCCCTAGTGGGTAGCCTATTCCTTCTCCAGGGCATTTTCCCAGCCCAGGAATCAAACCTGGGTCTCCTGCATCACAGGCAGATTCTTTACCAGCTGAGCTACCAGGGAAGCCCTAAATTGGTATACTTTTACAGTAAAATATTACATCTTGATCTCTTAAGATGCATATCTGATGTATATGAGATGTGCAGCATTTGAAATACATTCAAGTTACATTCAACATACAAATCAAAGTTAGTGACATAAGAAAGTCATTAAACTGCAAGTGTTAATTCAAACCATCATTTCAAAACTCGTATGTGAACTTTGACAATATTGATTGTCTGCTTTCTCTGTCTCTTTTTATTTTTTACAGCACATTTAAATCATATAAAACCAATGATTGTGATTTACATTTTTAAAAATGAATCAAGATCAGCAATAAAATTATTGATAATTAACTTGAACATAATAAAATAGTGTGTAGAGTGACATGTAATCAGAAATGTATGCATTCTCCTAACAGTGACTTTGTCACTATACTTATCTATGGTGTATCAATACGCAAATGAATACTCTGTACATTCCAGTTTACAAAATCCACTATCTCTAATTCTCTCTGTAAGGACAATATATATCAAGTATTTTACTCAAGTATTAATATTTACCACCACTGTACCAAGCATTGTACATTCAGACTCTCATTCCACTCTAATATTTTTCATGTGTGTGTTAGTCACTCAATCATGTCTGACTCTTTGTGACCCCATGGATTGTAGCCCACCAGGCTTATTCTCTCCATGGAATTCTTCTGGCAAGAATACTGGAGTAGCCATTCCCTCATGCAGGGGATCTTCCCCACCCAGGGATCGAACCTGGGTCTCCTGCATAGCAGTAGGATTCTTTATTGTCTGAGACATCTGGGAAGTTTTTTCATGAATACAGTGTAATTTTTTTGTTGTTGTACAGTAAGACATTAATATCATAAGAACAACAATCAAGTCATTAGACAAACAAATATTCTCCAAAACTTGGTTTTGCTTTTTTTGTCTGAGAATATTTGTCAAAACTTTTCAACTCATTTTATGAGCCTCTCACCATAACTGTGGCTTTTTCCCACCTTCACAGAGGAGAGCACCCTAATTTTGAATGATAGCACCCTAATTTTATTCTTTTTCTTCTTTAGCTACTACACTGAATGCTAATATAACAAAACCAATACAATATTGTAAAGTTAAAAAATAAAATAAAATTAAATTAAAAAAAGAATAAACAAAAAAAATCATGATTTGACTCTTATCTTAGGAAAATTCAATAAATTAATGAAAAAGAAATCTTGTTTGAGTGTTACATAAAATCTGAGGGTTTTTTTGTAAAACCTAACTACTATCATGTCAGACTTCTGACAGGTCCCAGAGTCACTTTTGCATTAAATTTTTTTTTCTTACATATTCATAAAATTTTCATAGTTTTCTGGTTCTTCAGCATCCCTTTATTAGCAGGTTCACTTGTTGACAATTACATATTTGCATTCTGTCATATTTTAAGCCTGTTTATTTTTAAAGTGAATTGTTATTTAAATAAACATTAGTGATACATAATGCTTTATTTCTTTGACTTTAAGATGGCATTTAATACTTGTCGCTACCTGAAAAAATACTTTCAGTTAAAAATATATACTGCTTGATGTCAGAAATGTTAATATGATGGACTTTTCTGGTGGTCCAGTGGTTTAAGATTCTGTGTTCCCAATGCAGGGAGCATGGGTTCAATCCTTAGTTGGGGAA
Organism: Bison bison bison; assembly: GCF_000754665.1. Taxonomy (NCBI): domain Eukaryota; kingdom Metazoa; phylum Chordata; class Mammalia; order Artiodactyla; family Bovidae; genus Bison; species Bison bison. The sequence continues at coordinate 688,611 of NW_011494922.1, read as the reverse complement.
CTAAGATCCTGCATGCTGCATGTTATGGCCAAAAAAAAAAAAAAAAAAATGTTAACATGAAAATATGGGTCATGAAACTTAAGCTATGATCTAGTTGTAATTAATATTCAAAAGATTGATCATATTCTGAAAATACAATTAATAGCAGCAAATCAAAATTTAACACATTTTAAAAAATTCCAATGATTGAAATAACTAAGAAGTAAAGTTTCATTAAATAAATGTATAGTGATTAACTAAAAAACATACTTCTTCTGAAGCTTTTGCAAACTTGATAATAAGGCTTAATGTAAATATTCTGAAATTTCCATATAAAAACCTCAATTAATCTTTTATTTCAAATCTGTGAACTGTATAGAAACAGAAATGCCAAACTACTTGAAGACTGGTTTTTAGTCTACCAATGACCTAGAGTGAGTAGTCAGAAGTGGATCCTGAACTTGAGCCCCTAGTAATCCAGTTGAGAAGATACCTACCTATCCATTAAACTTACTTGCCAATCCCAGAAAATGCAGGTTTTGAAAAGGGATAATCCCTATGATCAAGAAGTTTAAGTCATGATAAGATCATTGGAAAAAGAGCAAATAGATCTAGAGAACTTATTTCCTTAGAGTTCTGGGTATTTTTAGGCTGAGTAGCCATATGCCATCCACAGATCCAAACAGAAAAACCATGTACAAGGGTAAACCAATCTAAGAGGTTTTGATACTTCATGCATAGTGAAATAAGATATTCAAAGAAATAAAAAAGAAAGCTTTATGTAGTATAGTTTGAAGCAATATGGAACAGGATTAGAAAGCTGAATGACTCAGGACTTTTATCTGTGAATAGTGACAATCTTTTTTAGATTAATCCTGGATGTCTTTTCTGCAGCCTCTTGTCATTGAAATCAAAAGGTAGCCGAGTTAGCCCAAGAAACAGTGGCTCTATGTCGCAGACTGCCAACATGCCATAGGTGAGGTTCTTCTAGGTGACCTTATAAACCAAGTTAGAGATCCTTTTATACCTCTGGTACTTGATTATTAGTGTAAATATGCATGAGTATATATAAGAAACAAAAGTTTTATTTTTAATTTGCTATGATTTATTACCATTAAGCCATTTTATTTAGTTGATTTTAAATATTTTTTAGAAGTGTTTCTCATCTTCCCAACACTTATCTAAAAGTAAATGGAAGTGGTGCATTTTGTTATGCTCTTTTATCAACATTCAAAATAGAGTTGAAATAATCTTGGGGAGCAAAGGGAGACTTATAGTAACTAAAAAGCTGAGATGTACTAGGAAAATATTATAACTAAACTTTCCTGGCCATTTTGATAGATGAATAAGTATTTCCATTTTCCATTCTGAATAATAAATTGAAGTTTCACAATGAATTTGTGTATCGACAATTCCAAATTTGGCATTTGGGGAAAACATATGCTTAGAAAAGGGTTTGGCTGAAAGTCAAATGTAAGCTTTTCTGAGTTATTAGAGCCCAGGGATCTGTTCTAACATATAAAGTGCTTATGGGGAAAAACATTAAAAATAAATACCCCAACAACTGTGGGAAGGTTAAATGAATCCATCCCAGGAGCACACCAGTCACAGTTTGTAGGACCTGCAAAGCATCAAGGGGAAACTAGAAAGCTGTGAGGAAATGAAGAAAAAGAACACTTTTAGTCTCAATGTGAAGTCCAAGTTACTCACAGTATAAAAATCAGTTGTGCATGAAGCATGAAATTATATATTTTTTAAAGCTTCATGATGTATAAAAAGTATTGATTTTGTATGTTTGCTCACTTGCCAAGTAAAAACAGGCCAATTGTTTTAAAGGTAAAGAATTCTAATTTATGTACATTTCAAACTGAAATAACCAGTTGTAGACTTTCAAAGGTAGTAAATCTCAACTTTATAATACTATATATTAAATCTTTAATTAATATACTTTAGTCATAAATGTTCAGGACTATAATTTTAAAACTATTTTATATTAACACTGTGGTTACATACACATTAATTACTAATTTCACTTGCTCCTGCATTTCTGAGTATAAGTGCTATCATCAATACTTAATTGAAAAAGTTCCTCATTTGTTAGAATGAAGATATGTCTTTAAATCAAAAAAGTTAAAGGATCACTTAATTAGCTGATCAGTAGTCTTTGAAGGAATGTTATGACCAACCTAGATAGTATATTCAAAAGCAGAGACATTACTTTGCCAACAAAGGTCCGTCTAGTCAAGGTTATGGTTTTTCCTGTGGTCATGTATGGATGTGAGAGTTGGACTGTGAAGAAGGCTGAGTGCTGAAGAATTGATGCTTTTGAACTGTGGTGTTGGAGAAGACTCTTGAGAGTCCCTTGGACTGCAAGGAGATCCAACCAGTCCATTCTAAAGGAGATCAGTCCTGCATGTTCTTTGGAAGAAATGATGCTAAAGCTGACACCCAGTACTTTGGCCACCTCATGTGAAGAGTTGACTCATTGGAAAAGACTCTGATGCTGGGAGGGATTGGGGGCAGGAGGAGAAGGGGACAACAGAGGATGAGATGGATGGATGGCATCACTGACTCGATGGATGTGAGTTTGAGTGAACTCCTGGAGTTGGTGATGGACAGGGAGGCCTGGCGTGCTGCAATTCATTGGGTCGCAGAGTCCGACACGACTGAGCAACTGAACTGAACTGAGTCTTTAACTTAAGACATTTAAATTCAGTTCAGTTCAGTTCAGTCACTCAGTCATGTCCAACTCTTTGCGACCCCATGAGCTACAGCAAGTCAGGCCTCCCTGTGCAAGACCAACTCCCGGAGCCTACCCAAACTCATATCCATTGAGTCCGTGATATCATCCAACCATCTCATCCTTTGTCATCCCCTTCTGCTCCTGCTTCAATCTTTTCCAGCATCAGGGTCTTTTCAAATGAGTCAGCTCTTTGCATCAGGTGGCCAAAGATTAGAGTTTCAGCTTCAACATCAGACCTTCCAACGAACACCCAGGACTGATCTCCTTTAGGGTGGATTGATTGGATCCCTTGCAGTCCAAGGGACTCTCAAGAGTCTTCTCCAACACCAGTTCAAAAGCATCAATTCTTTGGCACTCAGCTTTCTTTCTAGTCCAACTGTAGCATCCATACATGACTACTGGAAAAACCATAGCCTTGACTAGACAGACTTTTGTTGGCAAAATAATGTCTCTGCTTTTCAATATGTTATTTAGGTTGGTCATAATTTTCCTTCCAAGGAATAAACATCTTTTAATTTCATGGCTGCAGTCACCATCTGCAATGATTTTGGAGCCCAAAAAGGAGCCACTCACAGTACAGGAGCAGTGAGCAGCAGAGAGGAGCTACCCCATGTCCAAGGTCAGGAGCAGCAGCCATGAGGACACACCCCATCTCCAAGGTAAGGATCAGCAGCTTCACTTTACTGGAGCAGCTGTGAAGAGATATCGCACCTCCAAGGTAAGAGAAACCCAAGACGGTAGGCGCCAAGAGAAGGCATCAGACGGCAGACAGACTGAAACCACAATCACAGAAAACTACCCAATCTGAGCACATGGACCACAGCCTTGTCTAACTCAATAAAACTACACCATGGTGTGTGGGGCCATCCAAGACGGACAGGTCACGGTGGAGAGGTATGACAGAATGTGGTCCACTGGAGAAGGGAATGGCAAACCACTTCAGTATTCTTTCCTTGAGAACCCCATGAACATTTAAATTAGGTGAATATAATTTCATCTACATACATGAGTTGTAGGAAATTTAGACTGAAATATCTTCTACTTAATGACTTCATTATGAATGTTTAAGAAATGTTATACTTGACTTTTAAAAATATTTATTTATTTGGCCATGCCAGGTCTTAGTTGTGACCTGTGTGATCTAACTGTGATCTAGTTCCCTGACCAAAGGTTGAACCCAGATCCCCTGCATTGGAAACATGAGGTCTTAGCCATTGGACCACCAGGGAAGTTCAAAGAATTGCTTTATATAGGGTCATATTGAAAAGAAAACAACTTTAAAATTGTGAAGAAGATGAAGAAGACTCTCCTTCTGCTTCAGCTGTAGGTAACAATGAAGAATATAGGAAATTTATCTCTAAAGGTTGCAGAGGATTCAAGTATATCTTTTTTGCATGTAGACTGATCTATTTGACTATGCCAAAATGACTGTGAACCTACAAGCACATGAATTACCTGAAAATTCAGACCAATCAATGAACAGACTATTAAAATATACAAACCATCCCTCAGAGAAAGTATCAGATATGCCCTCTTTTCCTACAGAAATAAGATAAGACCCTTAGAGAAATACCAGGTGCAGTATAAAATGACACATGTTGGGAAAACCAGAACAAAACTCAATAGGTGTTATTTTCTTCCAGTTACATCTCCATTTGCCACGTTTTCTTATTGTAAGATTTAAGTATGCATCACTGCATTTTTTTTTTTTAATATATATACAGAGCTGAATAGAAATTGGTAACTTGACTCACTGTCTTTACAGTCTAGTCTCCTATGGTAAATTTAAAACATGCCTTCAAATTATTTGTCACTGTTCTCACTGAATATCTACCCTCAAATTTGGATGGATTTTTAATGAGCGTAACCGATAGATTATAAGGAAAAGAACACAATCAGATTCCCAAGGCCAGGTTAGAAAAGACTATGCTTCCTTCAACCTTGTTTATTTGAGTATTTGATCCAGAAGAAGCCAATTGTTAAATCAGGAGGAGTCTGACTCTCTAGTTTGAGAACCCATGTGCTTCCACTACATCTTTCAGATGTTGCATGTTGAGTAAGTCTTCCTGGGTATCCACTTTCCAGCCTAACCTTCAGATGAATGCAAAGAGCTGACATCTGCCTGCATGACTCAGACAGGTTCTTCCCTGTCTGTACTTCCCTGACTGTAATTCCTGACTGTCAGAGACAGAATTCTAAAATTCTTCCCAAGTACATCCACTCTGGAATTCACACCCTTTAAATTCCACTCCTCCTCCTGAGTGTAGGCAAGAATTGTGAATATGACAGGATATTCATTCCCATGATTATGTCACATTATGGAAATCAAAGGTAATAAGATAGTCACTCTTATGATTGTCTTACATTTCACAAGATTCTGTGGTAGTATAGCAGAGAGATTTCTTCTACTGGCTTGGAAGATAGAAGGTATCTTATGTGACCCTGAGCAGAGCCCAGCTATTTCATGATCGGACTCCACACACACAAGAACTTTGTGATGGTAAATGATAATTATTTTAAGCTCCTGTGTTTCTGGTAACTGCTCAGTAATCAAAATGAATATTCTGGTCCACAAAATTATGAGAAATGTAAACTAGCTGTTTTAGGCTGTTAACATTTTGTAATTTGTTACAATCATCAGTAAACAGATTGAATTTGGGATGATTTGTTATGCAGCGATAGTAAAGAGGAGAGTTTCTTTTGTTACAACTTTCTTCCACCGAGAAAATTAGAAATAGGTCATTCACCAGAACCTCCAGCACCAAGGAAAAAAGGGATAAATTGGAGTATTACTTTAAGATTTAGATTGGTTCATGGAACTATAGCATAAAGATTAAGACAGGAGAAAATGCTAGTCACATATTGTCAATGTGTGTTGACTTAAAACATGCACAGTGTGAGAGTTGCAAGCTAAGTTTTATTTGGGGTAAAATGAGGACTGTAGCCTGGGAGACGGCACCTCAGATAGCTCTGAGAAACCGTTCCAAAGAGGTAGGACAGAAAGGTCAGTGTAAATGTGATTTTGGTGAAGGAGGAAAAGTGCAATCAAGCACATATTTTCTCAGAAGGTTTCTACTAATCTCGTGAAACTTCGCTAGTCAGTCATCACCAAGGATGATGGACTAAGGATGAAGGATTTTAATGTTTTTCTAGATATGAGGAGATAATTTGGCTATAAAACCAACTCCTAAAAATATCTAAATATGTGAAGACTGTCCTGCCAGGCTTTCAGAGCACAGAGTGCCTCACTTCTGCTCTCCACCCTGAACTCCTTTCAGGTGTAGTTGAAAATCAGCAGCTGCAAACAGTGCGTGAGTTAATTCTTGTAGAGGTAGACAGCAAGTGTCAGTTTGTAGTTGACATGTATTTGCCATGGACATTCTTGAAAATGTCTTCTGTAAGTTTATCACAGAGAAGGCACTGAGTTCCTTAACTCAAGGACTTATGCACTCTAGTTCCATCAATACTTCCAAGTGTTTCTTGGAAGTATGTGTCACTGCTGTACACACAGTGACAATTTCTATGAGGATGTAGATGCCCTGGCGGTTTTCTTCATCTGCCATTTCTAATATAATCTCATCACTTTTCCTCTGAACTTGCCCAAGTAGGCTGCTTCCACACCTTCTGTGCTCTGAGTGACCTTGCTTTTATCCTAATGATCTCGAAAGTGTTTGATTATCAAGCAAAATATCACCAGGTTTAAGCCAATATCTATTCAACAAATGGGCTAATAATATGTGGGACATATGTATTACCTCTGTGGTTTCAACAGATAAAACTGTAGGGTATTTAAAAAATACTTGAGTTGTATTAACATATTAGAATTTGTTATCACATTCATTCTTTATGGCAGTTGTGACAAATTACCACAAGCTGAAAGATTTGAAATGAAATAAATTTATTATCTCACATTTAATGCACCACACCAATGCTAGAAGTTTCCAATCAAATGTCAGAGCCTGGCTCTCTCTTTAAAGTTTGCAGAAGAGCATCTATTTCATGTCTTTTTCTCAGCTTCTGCTGTTTTTGGCAACATTTGTCTGTAGATATATCATTCCTGTCTCTGCCTCCATTGTACACGTATATTCTCCCCATGTGTTCACATTGTCTTCCCTCTGTGTCTCTGTGCTCCTATCTTTTTATGCCTCTTCTCCTCTTCCCATAAAGACATATTATTATGGATTAAGGGCCCAGTATGACCACTATGGGCTTCCCTGGTGGCTCAGACAGTAAAGAATCTGCCCACAATGCAGGAGACTCAGGTTGAATCCCTGGCTCAGCAAGATCCCCTGGAGAAAGGAATGACTGCCGGGGTCCAGCCCCAGCTGATCCAGGGTATTCGAAGGAGAGACTGCATAGGCGACCTATTTATTTAAATATTTATCAAAGATATAAAGAGTAATAGAATAAGGATAGCTCAGTGAGGAAATTCAGTGGAGAAAAGAGGCTGAATAATTCAGCCAGAAGGTAAGAGAAAGAACGACATGGTGAGACCAAGTTTCGGTGAACAAGGTCCGCACTTTATTTTCCAAAGTAGTTTTTATACCTTAAGTTATGCATAGAGGATAATGGGGGAAGGGGTAGAGTCACTCAGCAAGCCAGGCTTTCTTCCTGCAAACTTATCATATGCAAAAGCTTAGGTGATTTGCATCATCTTCTGGCCCAGAGGCCTGTTAACATTTTAAGACCCTTTCTTCAGAAAACTTATTTTTCTCTAAAGGTGATTGGTCAGGAGCCACCCTCCAAAAGCATTAGATAAAGTTGCATTCCTACAGAGCAAAGGTGTGGTGGGCTAAAACAAGAAAAAGAATTAACTCAAGGGTCCCAGGTTACAAACATTAAAGCTACTACTTAACACCAATTATATTAATCAATACACTGCCAGGGACACAGCAGGTAAGGGATATGGAAACTTAGCAGCAAACATTGGCCCAACAAGTGAAAAACCCTTCACCAATACAATTTCTAATCAATCTTTTAACTACTCAAAGGAATCTGTGTTTAGACAGTTTAGAACATCTCCTGCTTCTCACAGTTGGGAGGCTCTGAACAATCACATGTGGCCAGAAAAACCTATTCAGGCAGGTTAGAGGATTTCCAAAGGAGTTTGTAGGTTGAAACACTGTCACACCCAGGAATTATTAACTGGAGCTGTAAGCTAACTCTTTTTTCAGAGAGGTAGTGGGAGACAGCCCCCCGTAAAGTCAGAGGTGTAGGTGAAAGCACAAAGCAGAAAGTAGGCAGACTCTGGTTTTGGGTGTAAATGCTCGAGAATTTCCAGGGGGACTCCTGAGGCTCGATCCCGCCTTTGTGTATGCCGAGCCTCCTTCCTCATGACCTTTGTCATGGGTGGAGCTCCTCACGCTGGCTCCTGGCAGTGATAGAATTCCAGTTGAGCTATTCCAGATCCTGAAAGATGATGCTGTGGAAAGTGCTGCACTCAATATGCAATATGCACTCAATATGCAATATGCCGGCTCCCGGCAAATGACCAGTATATGACAAGTCTGACCTCATCTTAATTAATATCTTAAATGCACCTGCAAAGACCCTGTTTCCAAAAAAAGTTAGCACTCACAAGTACCAAAGGCAAGAATTTTAACATATCCTTTGATGGGGTAAAATTGATTCTATGAGCTTCCGTGGTGGGTCAGTGGTAAAAAATCCACCTGAAATGCAGGAGAGGCAGGTTCAATCCTCCAGGTAGGAAAGATCCCCTGGAGAAAGGAATGGCTACTCACTCCAGTATTCTTGCCTGGAGAATTCAATGGACAGAGAAGCCTGGTAGGCTACCATCCATGGGGTAGGAAAGAGTTGGAAATGACTGAAGTAACTGAGCACGTACTTGAGTAGTTCATTCTACAGTGTGACCATTAGATATGTAGCTAGTTTAAGGATAATGTTAAGACTTAGGCAACACTTTGAATAAATTGTCTAGACCTTCAGTGAAGGGGAAACTTGATAAATGGAGGATAAAGGACACCAGCAGCATTTTAATTTAATCAGTAGTACACTCCATCATATACACCTCTCCCCTGGTAGCACTCTCTGTTCGTCCTAAGTCTGCTTCATAAGGTCATTTGTATAGTATTAAATTTCATTCTTATTACTAGTATCCTAAGAAGCCAAGCATAACTTCTGATTATAATCTCTTGAATATACTTTTGAAATTTCTACAATTAAGTAGGAGAAAGGCAGTAGAATGAGTAGTAAAATGGGCAAAAACTGTAGCAATCACTTCAAAACAATGTCAAAATGATAAACATATGGGCTTCCCTGGTGGCTCAGATGGTAAAGGATCCACATGCAATGTGGAAGACCTGGGTTCGATCCCTAGGTTGGGAAGATCCCCTGGAGGAGGGCATGGCAACCCACTCCAGTATTCTTGCCTGGAGAATCCCCAAGGACAGAGAACCCTGGAAGACTACACTCCATGGGGTCACAAAGTGTAAGGCATGACTGAGTGACTCAGCACAGCACACAGCACATGGAAGGATATTCAAATATAACACGTGAAAGCACATGTGTAATATATATATTTGTATATGCATGAGTTGGGCTTCCCACGTGAAGTTAGTGGTAAAGAACCCTCCTGCCAATGCAGGAGACATAAGAGACACAGATTCAATCCCTAGGTCAGGAAGATCCACTGGAGGAGGGCATGGCAACTCACTCCAGTATTTTTCTCTGGAGAATTCCACGGACAGAGGAGCCTGGTTGACTATGGTCCATGGGGTCACAAAGAGCTGGGCATGACTGAAGTGATTTAGCATGAATGCATATGTGTAACTTATACAAAAATGCGTTTTGGTTATCTATTTGATATTGACATGGTACTATACTGAAGGAAACACATATTTTTATTAATAAGGAAAGCTGTACTCTAGTAGATAATGAATTTTATTTTATTTTATTTTTTTAGATATGAATTTTAATCCTTGTAACCCTTATGGCAGAAAGTAAAGAAGAAGTAAAAAGCCTCTTGATGAAACTGAAAGAGGAGAGTGAAAAAGTTGGCTTAAAGCTCAACATTCAGAAAACTAAGATCATGGCATCTGGTCCCATCAATTCATGGCAAATAGATGGAGAAACAGTAGAAACAGTGTCAGACTTTATTTTTGGGGGCTCCAAAATCACTGCAGATGGTGAATGCAGCCATGAAATTAAAAGACGCTTACTCCTTGGAAGGAAAGTTATGACCAACCTAGATAGCATATTGAAAAGCAGAGACATTACTTTACCAACAAAGATCCATCTAGTCAAGGCTATGGGTTTTCCTGTGGTCATGTATGGATGGGAAAGTTGGACTGTGAAGAAAACTGAGTGCTGAAGAATTGATGCTTTTGAACTGTGGTGTTGGAGAAGACTCTTGAGAGTCCCTTGGACTGCAAGGAGATCCAACCAGTCCATTCTGAAGGAGATCAGCCCAGGGATTTCTTTGGAAGGAATGATGCTAAAGCTGAAACTCCAGTACTTTGGCCACCTCATGAGGAGAGTTGACTCATTGGAAAATACTTTGATGCTGGGAGGGATTGGGGGCAGGAGGAGAAGGGGAAGACAGAGGATGAGATGGCTGGATGGCATCACCGACTCGATGGACGTGAGTCTGAGTGAACTCCGGGAGTTGGTGATGGACAGGGAGGCCTGGCGTGCTACGATTCATGGGGTTGCAAAGAGTCAGACACGACTGAGCAACTGAACTGAACTGAATCTCATCATGATTAGTTCAAACTCATTATTTTGAAAGAAAATATTTTAATTCATGAGAATGGTATATAAACACAGATGGATCATAATTTCTTACTTTGTGCATTTTGTCTTAAATTTTCTGAAGTTAGATTATTGGAAACTATGGAAAGTATGATCCATGAGATCACTGGATAAGTCAGCTTCCTTATGATGAAGCTTGACAAGTCAAACTGCTCTTTCTGATCCAAAGCAGGGAAATGGAGAAACAATGCACACTAAATTCTAAGAGTGGGTATCTGGATATATCCTGGACCTTATGTGTTTCAGCACCAAGCACTTCAGTAGTTTGGGGTTAGAGTCATTTCTCTTTATAAAAATACCCCTGCTTGCCTGAGGAAGCCTTGGCTAATCTATAGCCTGGTGCTCCCTAATTCTGGATATGAAATGTTTTTATACCTAAGGAAAGGGTTGCTGCTTGATGTCTGTTTATTTATAGTGGATATGCAGAAGTACATAATTTAAGCTGACTGGGATGCTTGTGTGCCCATAAATATTTGAGAGGAAACTGTTTTCCCATCCATATGCACATAATATACACACAAAAACGCAATATGCAAATTACTTGCCAGAGTAGTTGCCAACTTTATGTTATTGTTAATCTTTTCAGGCCATTGTTTTCATAGTGCCAAAGTTTATCTTGACTTTGCAGCTTTAGCAGGTGTTCCGTCTGCCACCTTGCATTATTGTTATTTGAAAGCTGCAATCATAATTGTTTCTGAAGCACCTTCCCCTATGAAATCTGTGATGGAAAAACAAATTGTATTTACTTCAATTGTATTCTTGTCTATTAACATTTCAAGCTGTTAAATCTATGATAGAGCTCAACTTTTAGAATCCACTGAAAGCAGTAGTTAAAAAACATAGTGTTTCCCTTCCAAACTGCTGCTATAGTATATTAAAGAACTAAACTCATTTTCAGATAATTGAACTTTAAATGTTAGATGGAACCATTATTTTTTTCTAGAAGGAAATGCTAGCTTTTTTCCCTTTTCTTCTTTCGTAATGATTACTGCCCCATCTTTGCACAATTAATGAGGTTTTACTCTGTGCCTGTTATGTGTATTGATTTTAAAATCTTTAATTGCTTCCTGTAAAGAACAACTACGGTGAAATTGCTTTTCTCTTTTTCCGTATTTTCTTGCCTGTATCTACTCTTGAATAACAATTTCATGCAAGAAGAAGGGTGATTCTAAAATATACTAAGTATTATACAATGTGGCATTTTGTTGATATAGATTACCTACTTATTAATATAAGAACTATGTAATATGACTATCTCAAACATAAAACAAAGATCCAGGATCAGTTATAGAACAATTCTATTCAATGTTTGATCAGAAAGTATTCTTCTTACCTGCCTCCACAGAACAAATTTTTCATGCTCAGATTTTAACTTTGCTTTTTTGTCTACTTACTTTTGTAATGATAGCATAAATATCTTATGAATTTATTATAAATGGGAAAATCAAACTTTAGTAATACACTTTCTTTACATTTCACTTATTTGGTGGAATGGAGGTGGAAAGACAGAAACTAAAATCTGCCAATTTTCTTTTAGGTGTATTAGAGGGAGAAAAACTATCAAATTCCCTTTATTATCCTGATCAGATCATATTTGTATTTTTAACCTGTGTCCTACCCTGTCAGTAATTCATCTTCCTTAGTATTGGAGAGGCTTCATCCTATAGTTTAAGTAATTACACTACCAACTGGAGTGGAGAGATAAGTACATTGATCATAGACCTATCTGTACTTTTCATCTTTCTTTAAGCTTAAATTTATTTACTGAATGATGATTTGCAAAGAGCTCCACATAATATTTTTCCAATTTTGAAATTAACAATATATTTAGATTTTTGGCTAATTAATTTTTTAATTGAAAGATTGGGCTTGCTTCTTATGAATTAAGAAGTGTTTGGGGGCTAATTTTGATGATCCAGATTTCTATTTATTTATTTATGTTGAAGTAGAGTTGATTTACAGTGTCATGTTAGTTTCAGGTGTACAGCATAGCAATTCAGTTATATATAGAGAGATATGTATATATATATGTGTGTGTGTTGTTGATTTTGTTTTTCAGTGGCTAACTTGTGTCCAACTCTTTGCAACCCTATGAACTGCAGCATGCCAGGCTTCCCTGTCCTTCACTAACTCCCAGAGTTTGCTCCTATTTATATCCATTGAGTTGGTGATGTTATCTAAGCATTTCATCCTCTACCACCCTCTTCTCCTCTTACTTTCAATCTTTCCCAGCATCAGAGTTTTTTCCAGTGAGTTGGATCTTTGTATGAGGTGGGAAAAGTACTGGAGCTTCAGCATCAGTCCTTCCAATGAATATTCAGGGTTGATTTCCTTTAGGACTGACTGGTTTGATCTCCTTGCTGTCCAAGGGACTCTCAAGAGTCTTCTCTAGCACCACAATTCAAAGGCATCAGTTCTTCAGCACTCAGTTTTCTCCCTGTGGCTCAGGTGGTAAAGAATCTGCCTGCAGTGCAGGAGACCCAGGTTCAATACTTGGGTTGGGAATATCCCCTGGAGAAGGGAATGGTAACCCATTCCAGTATTGTTGTCTGGAGAATCCCATGGGCAGAGGAGCCTGTTGGGCTACAGTTAATGGGGTCGCAAAGAGTCAGACATGATTGAGCATCTAACACTTTCACTTATAGCTTTCTTTATGGACCAACTCTCAAATCTGTACATAACTACTGGGAAAACTATAAGCTCTGACTATAAGGACCTTTGTAGGTGGAGTGATGTCTTTGCTTTTTAATACACTGTCTAGGTATATAAGTATGTGTGTGTGTGTGTATGTGTGTGTGTTGGATGCTTTTATTTACAGTGTCAAAGGCAAGAGTCAAAATTGACTCTTCCATACTAGATGTTTCTTTGACTTTAACCCTTTTTCTTCCACTTATGTTATTATAATCATACATAATAGCCTGCCTACGGGAATCCTGCCCCTCTGTCTGACTGTTAAGCCAAAGCACCTTTGTTCAGTACCCTGTCCACCTATGGATGGCAGGAAGAAAGAAATTAACACACCCTTTTACTAAGGGTTGCCATTCTAGGAGATATTTACAAGTTAATTTACAAGTTAACTTTTTTACTTTGTTTTGTCATCTCGCTGATCGCATCTCTAATCCATAAAAGAACCTGAAATCTAGACCCTGACAAGATGGTTAGTCTCCCATCTTCTTAGTCAGCCAGCTTTCTGAATAAAATCATATTCTCTGTCTCAACCCCTCGTCTTTGGATTCACTGGCCTATCATTCAGGGAGCAGAGCAAGCCTGGTGTCAAAAACAATAGGTTATTACAAAATATTGAGTGTAGCTCACTATGTAATACAATAGGTCCCTTTTGTTTATCTATTTTATATGTTGTAGTGTGTAGCAATTAATATCAACCTCTTAATTTATCCCTCCCTTTGCATTTCCCCTTTGGTAATCACAAGTTTGTTTTCTATGTCTGTGAGTTCTTTCTGTTTTGTAAATAAGGTCAGTGGTATATATATATTTTTAGATCTATTATTAATGAGCATTTGGTTTTCTCACTTTGTGCTACTATAAATAAAGCTGCTGTGAATATTTATTGTGGACATATGTGCAAATTTTTTGGTAAAAATGTAAGATAAAATTGCTGAGTTACTATTATCAAGTTTTCAGCTCTATTAGAAAGTGCCAAATATTTTCCAAACTGGTTTTAACCGTTTCCACTTCCTTCCCCATTCCTACACTTCTCCAGCAAGGAATGAGAGCTTCAGCTGCTCTATATACTAACCCACCCTAGAAAATACAATTCTTAGTCTTTGCTTATCTGCTGTGTGTTGTAGTATGCCATTGATGTTTTAATATACATTTCCCTATTATTACTGAGACTGGGCTATTTTGATTAGTTCACAGACAACTTAGATTTTTCTCTTTGTTAAGTGCCTATTCAAATCTCTTGATCATTTTAAAGTGTCTTTCTCATATTAAACTGTAAAAATCTCTACACTTGTTTATTATTGCCTTGTCAGCAATATATGTGCAAATTTGTTAATTTCTGGGGCTTGTCCTAACAGAGTGGATCTCTCTGTTAGTTCCACTTCCAGAACAAGAACAGTCTTTCTCATCTCGGTCACTCCACTCACTCTCTAGATCGTCATCATTTTATCCACTCTATAAAGTTGTCTTTGTTTAAGTTAGTCATTCTCTTATGCATAATTACTCTATTTCTTTTTGATAATCATTTCCTCAGTTTTCAAACATGTTTCAATACCAATATCTTTTCTGGTCTCTGTTGAACCAAGTAGAACATGTGGAAATGTTGGATTTGAAATGATTTCTGTTGCTTTCTTTAGAAGTCAGATTGTGGCTACTGTACTTATTTGGTATTCCTTTTTTTCTCATCTATTTAGATATGTTTTTACCATTTTGTTGTTACAAGTTTAAACCCACAAGTGAAAAAATAAAATCTGAAAAGCTCATCTTGTCGCATGAAACTGAAGGAAAGATACTTGTGAATGAAAAATATTGCCCAACAGTAAACAAAAGATGTTACAGTCATCAAGCTATCACATTAAAGCCGTGGAAAGATGAGCCTTGAGGGAACTCAAGATGAAAAAACATAGGATACTGGCCCCAGAGAGCTGAGGTGCATATCAAAGAAATGATTTCAGTAAGCCCACTCTTGCATCTTCCCATACAAAGAAAAGCACTAAATTTCTTAACTTGAGATGTCTGGTTTTCTTTAATTAACAGTAATCTTTTGATGTTCCAACGACTTGGTCTTTGTTGCAAAAGCTCCTACATATCCTACCCTCTTGCATCTTTGAAGCAGCCCCTCACAGTGATTTGAGTGTCTTGTCTCCTGGGCATGAAATCCTTAGAATGTTTGCTGAATAAAACATAACTTTTAACTTTTAGATTGCACATATTTTTTTCAGTTGGTATACTGAATTTCATGAGATAATGGAGAAAGAGGTACATACACTTACCATAGAGATACATACACTTACCATAGAGATACATACATACATACATATATATATATATATATATATATATATTTCTGGGTAAAAATGCAAGGTTTCAGATTGTAGGGTGTTTTTTATTCACTTTTTCTTCAATAATGTTCTGGAGAATTTTATCACTATCATTTGTAAATAGCGTGCTTAAACTTTGGCAATACTAAAATAAAGAGCACACTATCATTTGCCCAGAGAGATGCAGTTTACAGGATGGGGAAACTGTGGTTAATGGAAAGTGTGAGACAAAAAATTTTAGGGCTATGCACCAAAAACTAAAGGAGTCGGGAAGATGTAGGATGTTTGGAGAAAGGAAAGAAGTTGCAAAAGTGAGGATATCTGAAAAGTCTAAGTGGTTCAGTTGGGAAATTTCAAAGAGTAAATATTGCAAGGCTACTTCAGGTAGAAAAAAAAAAAAAACAGTGTAGTTGAACAAAGCAATAGTCTACAAAATTTACATATGTGTCATAGATTTTGTTTTAGAATAATGGTTCTCAAACTTGAAAGTACAGTAGAGTCAAATATAGAGAACTAGCAAATCAAACAGAGAAGGCAATGGCAACTGACTCCAGTACTCTTGCCTGGAAAAATCCCATGGACGGAGGAGTCTGGTAGGCTGCAGTCCATGAGGTCATGAAGATTGAGACACGACTGAGCGACTTCCCTTTCACTTTTCACTTTCATGCACTGGAGAAGGAAATGACAACCCACTTTAGTGTTCTTGCCTGGAGAATCCCAGGGACGGGGGAGCCTGGTGGGCTGCCGTCCGTGGGGTTGCACAGAGTCGGACACGACTGAAGTGACTTAGCAGCAGTAGCAACAGCAAAGCAAAGATTCTGGGCTCTAAATCCCAGGGTTTCTGATTTAATGGTTCTGGAATAAGGCATGAGATTTTCATCTCAATTTCCCAGTTAACTATGATCCTACTGGTCTGTAGACCTACTTTGAGAACCATTGCTGCCATTTTTAGTTGTTTTTCATTTCATTTGACTCAAACTTTATAAAATATGGATTTGAAGGGGACAATGGAGAGAAGGTGGAAAACTCAATCAGAATTGTTCCAGAAAGTTTACAAGAGCTTGAGTAGTATCAGTAGACATGGAGGTAGTAGAATAGATTAGAAAAGGGAGATGCAAGAAAAAGAATTTCTGGGTCATCAGAAATAAGGATAAGAGAGAAGTCTAAGGTAGCTTCAAAGCTTCTTTATTTTACATGAGAATATTGTAGCCTATTCTGAAAAAAAAAAAAAAGAAATACAGTCAACTGACACATTTCAAACAGAATGTGGTCAGTTCAAATATAACTATATTAATATAGAAATGTGTAAGGATATTCTCAGTGACTATGTCCTTCAGACAGTTGGATATTAAAATTTAAAGCTCAAGGACATTATGGGAGAGAATTATATATTTTGGATTGATAAGTAAAGATGACAGTTCAGTTCAGTTCAATTCAGTTGCTCAGTTGTGTCTGACTCTTTTTGACCCCATTAACTGCAGAATGCCAGGCCTCCCTGTACATCACCATCTCCCAGAGTCCCCCCAAGTCCATGTCCATTGAGTCTGTGGTGCCATCCAACCACCCCATCCTCTGTCATCTCCTTCTCCTCCTGGCCTCAATCTTTACCAGCATCAGGGACTTTTCAAATGAGTCAGCTCTTTCCATCAGGTGGCCGAATATTGGAGTTTCAGCTTCAACATCAGTCCTTCCAATGAACGCCCAGGATTTAGGGTGGACTGCTTGGATCTCCTTGCAGTCCAAGGGACTCTCAAGAGTCTTCTCCAACACCATAGTTCAAAAGCATCAATTCTTTCGTGCTCAGCTTTCTTCACAGTCCAACTCTCACATCCATACATGACCACTGGAAAAACTATAGCCTTGACTAGATGGACCTTTGTTGGCAAAGTTATGTCTCTGCTTTTTAATATGCTGTCTAGGTTGGTCATAACTTTCCTTCCAAGGAGTAAGCATCTTTTAATTTCATGGCAGCAATCATCATCTGCAGTGATTTTGGAGCCCAGAAAAATAAAGTCAGCCACTGTTTCCACTGTTTCCCCATCTATTTGCCATGAAGTGATGGGGCCAGACGCCATGATCTTAGTTTTCTGAATGTTGAGCTTTAAGCCAACATTTTCACTCTCCTCTTTCATTTTCATCAAGAGGCTCTTTAGTTCTTCTTCACTTTCTGCCATAAGGGTGGTGTCATCTGCATATCTGAGGTTATTGATATTTCTCCCTGTAATCTTGATTCCAGCTTGTGCTTCATCCAGCCCAGTGTTTCTCATGATGTACTCTGTATATAACTTAAATAAGCAGGG
Organism: Bison bison bison; assembly: GCF_000754665.1. Classification (NCBI taxonomy): domain Eukaryota; kingdom Metazoa; phylum Chordata; class Mammalia; order Artiodactyla; family Bovidae; genus Bison; species Bison bison. The sequence goes on along the minus strand of NW_011494922.1, from coordinate 670,816 downwards.
TGACAATATATAGCCTTGACGTACTTTTTTTTTTTTCCCCCTATTTGGAATCAGTCTGCTGTTCCATGTGCAGTTCTAAATGTTGCTTTCTGACCTGCATACAAGTTTCTCAAGAGGCAGATCAGGTGATCTGGTATTCCCATCTCTTTCAGAATTTTCCACAGTTTATTGTGACCTGCACAGTCAAAGGCTTTGGCATAGTCAATAAAGCAGAAATAGATGCTTTTCTGGAACTCTCTTGCTTTTTCCATGATCCAGTGAATATTGGCAATGTGATCTCTGGTTCCTCTACCTTTTCTAAAATCAGCTTGAACATCTGGAATTTCACAGTTCACGTATTGCTGAAGCCTGGCTTGGAGAATTTTGAGCATTACTTTACTAGCGTGTGAGATGAATGCAATTGTGCGGTAGTTTGAGCATTCTTTGGCATTGCCTTTCTTTGGGATTGGAATGAAAACTGACCTTTTCCAGTCCTGTGGCCACTGCTGAGTTTTCCAAATTTGCTGGCATATTGAGTACAGCACTTTCACAGCATCATCTTTTAGGATTTGAAACAGCCTAATTGGAATTCCATCACTTCCACTAGCTTTGTTCGTAGTGATGCTTTCTAAGGTCCACTTGACTTCACATTCCAGGATGTCTGGCTCTAGGTCAGTGATCACACCATCGTGATTATCTGGGTCGTGAAGATCTTTTTTGTACAGTTCTTCTGTGTATTCTTGCCACCTCTTCTTAATACCTTCTGCTTCTGTTACGTCCATACAATTTCTGTCCTTTATTGAGCCCATCTTTGCATGAAATATTCCTTTGGTATCTCTAATTTTTTTGAAGAGATCTCTATTCTTTCCCATTCTGTTGTTTTCCTCTATTTTTTTGCACTGATCACTGAGGAAGGCTTTCTTATCTCTTTTTGCAATTCTTTGGAACTCTGCATTCAGATGCTTATATCTTTCCTTTTTTCCTTTGCTTTTTGCTTCTCTTCTTTTCACAGCTATTTGTAAGGTCTCCTCAGACAGCCATTTTGCTTTTTTTCATTTATTTTTCTTGGGAATGGTCTTGATTCCCGTCTCCTGTACAATGTCATGAACCTCTGACCATAGGTCATCAAGCAGTCTGTCTATCAGATCTAGTCCCTTAAATGTATTTCTCACTTCCACTGTATAGTCATAAGGGATTTGATTTAGGTCATACCTGAATGATCTAGTGGTTTTCTCCACTTTCTTCAATTTCAGTGGTTATCTCGCAATAATATAGTGACCAAAAAGGAGAGGGAGGAAAAATGTGTTTAAAGACTTACAATAGAAGTGGATGAGGCAGGCAGAGAAAGCTTAGCGTAATGATGGTCATAGAAGACAAATGATTAAATAACTCCAAATGGAATGAATGGTTTCAAAGCATAGGAATATAGTGGTGATTGGTGAAATTGTTAGAGCAATTTCTGGGGAAGTAAGAGGAGAAATCAGGATTTGGAAAAAAATGATGAAGAAAAGAATTGGGAGAATCTACTAAAAGGCCTATAACTGTTAATGAAAGCAGAATACAGGACAGAAATATTCTTCAGATAAATAGGATGGCTCTTTAAAATATCAAGTGTTCTCTCTATACTTTGTAAGTATAAATATATGGTATGGTAGTTGTTCAAAGGCTTGTCCTTGAGCGGGCACATGCAAAGAATCAAGTTCAACATTCTACACTTGATATTGCATACATTTCTCTATTTATGGTGAATTTGCATGCAAAATGCTTGCAACAAACAGCCTTCTGAGATTCTTGAGTACATATGTTGTGAATGCCAAACACCAGTGTAATTTCAATACAGTCTGCAATAGATTACTCTTGGATTTCATCCAATTAAGTTAAAATTAGATTGGCTTCTCTCTACTTTGAGACCCTTCTGGTGTTAGGCTATGGGAATTTTGACAATGTTCTTTCCATATCTACTTTACCTCCCAGAGCTGGTCCATCAAGATTCTTTGCTTAACTTAAAATTTAAAAAAGAGGTATATATTTCCTACATTTGATTATGGCAATTTGCTCACCCCGCTTTTAACTCATTTAAGCAAAATTTGGCAGATAACAGGGAGACCAGAGAGAAGTAAGTCTAAATTGTACTTATTTTTGTATGCACATTTTCAGTAGCTCTGCTGAAGCAAAATTAGCTGTTCGTACAACTTTGTGTTACTTTGTAGTTACTTTTATTGTTGCCAAAATCCTCAAGATGCTAAAGACTTCACTAATTTCTAATTTCAATCTGCACTTAAATTTTACTGCTACCAGGTGTTATAGATACAAGTGTTTTGCTAACTGTCTAATAACCTTGGAGACACTGGGATTCGTTTGGCCCAGATGTACTGGGATTCATTTGACCCAGGTGCAGAGAGATTATAAAATTTAGAAATAAAAACATCCAAACCTTAAACAGTTTACATAGAAATTAATAAGCAAGATAAGAGAGACCCATATAACTTACTCTGGCTATCAAACCACAACATAGGGAAAGCATATCAATTTAATATCAACTATTGTGAAATTAAATTATATTTTATTGCAGTTCTTAAATATTATCATATGCAATACACTTTTACTTTCCTGTGGAAAAAAGTTGTGAAAAGAACTCAGTAAAAATAAATAACTTCAATAAAATGTAAATGTCAATAAATTTATGCATATATTTATAATTTGTATTTAATAATATGCATGGTATTAAACTTGAGTTGCTTCTATCTAAAGTTTTTTCTTTGTTCAACTTGAATAGGACAACATATAATGATACTATGTCCTGAAATTACATTTAAAATAAGCTAATATGAATCACCTTGTTTTAAAGAAGACCTGATACAGGAGACCTGTTGATTGACTATGCTGCATTGTAATGGAAATGAGGTTTTTTGACTCTACTCTTGGCTGAGCAACTCTCATGGTATTGAAAGTCTCAAGACATTTTAAAGAAATTATTTTAATGATAAAAAGTTGATTTTTAAGGAAGTTGACCTTTTGTATGAATTTGTGAAAGTTTTCTAAAGGCAATACTGTGGAACATAAAACAAAGTGCATGACACATCAATAGTTAGTAGAAGAATGCAGACTCAAACCCAAATATTAGCTCATTATTTATTAGACTGATTGAACTTTTATTTCCCTGAGCTAAAGCTGTAACTCCACCCAATACTTTATTCCAGAAACTTTAAACATGCCTTATGTGGGGCACTAGGGATTCAGTGGAAGAAAGGATACCTTTTGTGTTTTCATGATATTTTAAAGACGTTTGCAGGGTAATAAGGAAAGACACAAGAGCAAATGTACAATTGTCATACAGTATGATGATGGGCTTTCTGCTAGAAATGATCATGGAAAGGGGGGCTTACCCAACAAATTAGGAGGACTATAGTATCTGTCATATTCCCAGGAATAAAAAGTCTTTTGCACACTATTTCTAACCACATTGTTCTCTAGTCTAATATTGAGTCCAAAGGATGATAAAATAAGGGTACATAGTTTGGGCAAATCAAGTCCTTCTCAGGAGTTATAGGTTCAAGTCGTTGGTTGGTCTGGATCATACGCCTGTCTTTGCATTTCTAGAAGAAAATAATTCAAAGTTTGTAAATTATTTTAATTTATTACATAATCATGATAAAGCAGAATATATTTAATCCCTTTTTGTCCTAAGGAAATATGTTGTAACAATAACAGCACTCTTAGCGATCATACAGATATCACTATAACATGAGCTCTGTAAGGAAGATTTTTTTTTTCTCTGTAGTATTCACTTTAAACATCTTTTTTACATTGTATAAAAATGAAATGAAGCGGAAAAGACTTTGTGTGTAGCTACTGCCGGTACTTAGAATATTACCTTATTGAAACTGGAGTCGTAAGTATTCAGAAAGTGCACCATGATGCTTATGCAGTTTACACCAACTTTATTGTCCCTAAGATGTGAATTTTCCTTCTTTGCCTATTACTTTGTCAAATGTCTTAACAACAGGACCTGTTTGATATGTCTTTTCTTGTAGTCACCGAAACATGTTACATTATTTATTTTGTTGTCTTAACACTTTTTTCTCTACTCTTCACATAACAAAAAGACAAGTAAATAAGTGACTTCAATTTGTCATAAACAGGTTTCCTTTTATATATTTTTTCTCCATAGGCTTCTTGTAAATGTTTTCTTGGAAAAAGTAAGTGTGCATGGAATAAATCTATTGCATTATTAAAATTACTGAAAGCAGTATAATTTCCAAAACATGAAACTGACTGTTTTTCAGATTGTTACCTTTTTTTTTTTTTTTTGGCCCTAGATGTATTCTACAAAACAAAAATAACTACTAAATCTTTGAGTGCTGGACTGGCAAAATATTCGGAGATCAATTTCCATATGTTCATTTAATTTTGCTTACAATCTGGTGGCTTTGACATGATTGGCACTCGTGATTTGGATAAAGTCGTGGTTACCTGTTAAATGATGGCAATCTCATTGAACAAGGACATTGCAAAGTCAAGAAACCTGTGTGTTATACAGAGCTTGGTTAATTATAAATGATGAGCAGTACAGAGATGGGTATGGGAAGCTGATGTAAGTATTCTACAGAACCCCTGATGATAACCAGTCATGACAATTATTTTTATAGAATTAAATTACTTTTGATAATATTTTAGAAAACTATGAAAATAGAAATCTCTGTGCATGTGTGTGTGCTTAGTCACTTCCATAATGTCTGACTCTTTGTGACACTATGGACTGTAGCCTACCATCTGATCACTTCAAAAAGATGTGGTCCTCCTATTTTATATATCAGAAGGGGAGTCATAACAAGATTCAAGTAAGTATTCTGCTCTAATTAGTCATCAAATTCCTATTTAGTAGATCTTAACCACATTCTTAGAACATTTTCTGGGATCAATAAGCACATATTGAAGCCTAAATCTTGATGCCAGTTGCTATTGTCAAGTTCCTATTGGACTAAGTGATCTCTGAGGGGTGGGTGACATTCTCTATGCTAGAAATTTGATTTTTTAAAACGAATCGCCAGTCCACATTCGATGCATGATACTGGATGCTTGGGACTGGTGCACTGGGATGACCCAGAGGGATGGTATGGGGAGGGAGGAGGGTTCAGGATGGGGAACATGTGTTTACCCATGGCAGATTCATGTTGATATATGGCAAAACCAATACAATATTTTAAAGTTAAAAAAAATTATAGAAAAAAAAAAAAAGCCAGAATCTAATGCTAAAGAGAAATATTTATAAACCACTGTTGGCCCTGTGTTTGTATAACTGGAGCACAAGAAAGTATCTAAATATTGAATAACCTTGTTCCCTTTGTGGACTTTTGTTGACTGACACAGACAAAGTTTGCTTCTAGCAAGAATTCTTAAAGGTTAAGTGGAGTCTATATTCTATCCATGGTTTTTTAATGAACTAGAGAGTAAAATTAATGTATATCCAATACACGGTTTACTTTGCACAGTCCTCTTTTAAATAGAGGTATCTGTATTTCAGCAATTATTTATTAAGTTCCTAATGTGTTCAATGCTCTGCCTATATGGTAGGGTAATGGAAAGATGATTATAACATAATGGTGTTCTAAACTAAAACCAAAATGCCATATTAACCAGGAAATATCAGTTAAATAATTTATATAATAATCACAGTGAAATTTCAGTTCTTTTCAGAAACAGAAACACCATCTGTTGGATTTCTTTTGCCAGGTAAATTACAGAATATGTGGTACTGATATCAAGAGGCTTTCTGTTATTTCTCTGAATTATTTCACCAATAAACTTTGAATATCTATAATCAAAAAGACACTGAAAGAATCATGCAGGACTTAGAAACACATTTTAACAAGTAATGGCTTATTCTGGGGACTTGTGCTCTTTTAAGGAATTTATTCTTTTAAATCCTTTGCAAAAGCTCTTGGGTTGCAAAAGGTTAGGGTCTTATGTTGAAATTTGCTGTGAGTTGATGAAACGATTTTATCATACTGTCTTCCTTAAAGATTTTGAACCATTTGAGAAGTAGAATGCTTAATTTAAGTATGACATTGAACAAAATAGTGTCTTTATTACCAGTACAGTTGACTAGAAAATGTTGTTTGGACAAGAAATTAAGATGAAATTTCTATATATTTCCCCCTGAATTGAACTTGGTTTCTGCAGTTCATGCCTTAGTGACCTTACCTCAAGGGAACAAAAAGAAGACAGGCCGTCAGAGAGAAGGAAGAGCAGAAAGCAGGCACACCTTGAACTAATCTTGTGCAAAGTACAACTATTTTCTACAGGAGGATAGAAAGGAAATAACTTCATGACAGTAGACTAGGATACAAAAAGAGAAGTTTCTCCTTAAACAATAAAAAAGTCTATACCATTAAATCAAGGTATATCAGAAAACCCAAACCGAATGCTAAAAATTATAGGAATAAAACAACAAGCAGTCACTGGAAAGAAAATATTATGGTTGTTATTTGTTACTACCCCAACTTTAATGAAATACATCCAATATTGGGGAAAGAATGATAGAATACACTTTGAGAATAATCAAGAGTATTGTTTCTCTGCATTCTAACTACATGTTCCAAGGATACAGATAATTTCTTTAATTCAAAAGTCTTTCAACAGTATCAAATAATCCAATTATTTGATACTGGTATAGAGGTATAAGTGCTTTTCCCTGGAGGAGGAGGAAGGGACAAACATTTTTTTCTATATTCCTTTGCCTTAGTTACATAAGACTTTTTTCTTAAGCTCTAAGTTGCTATGGCAACAATATATTTCACCAAAGACAAAATTTCTTTAAGTCCAGGCTAATGATTCAGTTCAGTTCAGTCGCTCAGTTGTGTCTGACTCTTTGCAACACCATTAATTGCAGCACCCCAGGCCTCCCTGTCCATCACATACGCCCGGAGTTCACTCAAACTCACATCCATCGAGTCAGTGACGCCATCCAGCCATCTCATCCTCTGTTGTCCCCTTCTCCTCCTGCCCCCAATCCCTCCCAGCATCAGAGTCTTTTCCAATGAGTCAACTATTGGCATGAGGTGGCCAAAGTACTGGAGTTTCAGCTTTAGCATCAGTCCTTCCAAAGAAAGCCCAGGGCTGATCTCCTTCAGAATAGACTGGTTGGATCTCCTTGCAGTCCAAGGGACTCTCAAGAGTCTTCTCCAATACCACAGTTCAAAAGCATCAATTCTTCCGTGCTCAGCTTTCTTCACAGTCCAACTCTCACATCCATACATGACCACAGGAAAAACCATAGCCTTGACTAGACGGACTTGTTGGCAAAGTAATGTCTCTGCTTATGAATATGCTATCTAGATTGGTCATAACTTTCCTTCCAAGGAGTGTCTTTTAATTTCATGGCTGCAATCACCATCTGCAGTGATTTTGGAGCCCAGAAAAATAAAGTCAGCCACTGTTTCCACTGTTTGCCCATCTATTTCCCATGAAGTGATGGGACCGGATGCCATGATCTTCATTTTCTAAATGTTGAATTAAGCCAACTTTTTCACTCTCCACTTCCAGTTTCATCAAGAGGCTTTTTAGTTCCTCTTCACTTTCTGCCATAAGGGTGGTGTCATCTGCATATCTGAGGTTATCGATATTTCTCCTGGCAATCTTGATTCCAGCTTGTGCTTCTTCCAGCCCAGCATTTCTCATGATGTATCTGCATAGAAGTTAAATAAGCAGGGTGACAATATACAGCCTTGATGTACTCCTTTTCCTATTGGGAACCAGTCTATTGTTCCATGTCCAATTCTAACTGTTGCTTCCTGACTTGCATATAGGTTTCTCAAGAGGCAGGTCAGGTGGTCTGGTATTCCCATCTCTTTCAGAATTTTCCACAGTTTATTGTGATCCACACAGTCAAAAGCTTTGGCCTAGTCAATAAAGCAGAAAGAGATGTTTTTCTGGAACTCTCCTGCTTTTTCGATGATCCAGCAGATGTTGGCAATTTGATCTCTGGTTCCTCTGCCTTTTGTAAAACCAGCTTGAACATCAGAAAGTTCATGGGTATTCTTGCCTTGAGAACAACATGAACAATATGAAAAGGCAAAATGATAGGATACTGAAAGAGGAACTCCCCAGGTTGGTAGGTGCCCAATATGCTACTGGAAATCAGTGGAGAAATAACTCCAGAAAGAATGAAGGGATGGAGCCAATGCAAAAACAACACCCAGTTGTGGATGTGACTGGTGATAGAAGCAAGGTCCGATGCTATAAAAAGCAATATTGCATTGGAACCTGGTTTATTAGGTCCAAGAATCAAGGCAAATTGGAAGTGGTCAAACAAGAGATGGCAAGAGTGAACAACGACTTTCTAGGAATAAGCGAACTAAAATGGACTGGAATGGGTGAATTTAACTCAGATGACCACTGTATCTACTACTGCAGGCAGGAATCCCTCAGAAGAAATGAAGTAGCCATCATGGTCAACAAAAGAGTCCGTAATGCAGTACTTGGATGTGATCTCAAAAATGACAGAATGATCTCTGTTTGTTTCCAAGGCAAACCATTCACTATCACGGTAATCCAAGTCTATGCCCCAATCAGTAACGCTGAAGAAGCTGAAGTTGAACGGTTCTATGAAGACCTACAAGACCTTTTAGAACTAACACCCAAAAAAGATGTCCTTTTCATTATAGGGGACTGGAATGCAAAAGTAGGAAGTCAAGAAACACCTGGAGTAGCAGGCAAATTTGGCCTTGGAGTACGGAATGAAGCAGGGCAAAGGCTAACAGAGTTTTTCCAAGAGAATGCACTGGTCATAGCAAACACCCTCTTCCAAGAACACAAGAGAAGACTCTACACATAGACATCACCAGATGGTGAACATTGAAATCAGATTGATTATATTCGCCAAAGATGGAGAAGCTCTATACAGTCAGCAAAAACAAGACCAGGAGGTGACTGTGGCTCAGATCATGAACTCCTTATTTCCAAATTCAGACTTAAATTGAAGAAAGTAGGGAAAACCACTAGACCATTCAAGTATGACCTAAATCAAATCCCTTATGATTATACAGTGGAAGTGAGAAATAGATTTAAGGGCCTCGTTTTGATAGATAGAGTGCCTGATGAACTATGGACTGAGGTTCGTGACATTGTACAGGAGACAGGGATCAAGACCATCCCCATGGAAAAGAAATGCCAAAATAGCAAAATGGCCATCTGGGGAGGCCTTACAAATAGCTGTGAAAGGAAGAGAAGCAAAAAGCAAAGGAGAAAAGGAAAGATATAAGCATCTGAATGCAGAGTTCCAAAGAATAGCAAGGAGAGATAAGAAAGCCTTCCTCAGCGATCAATGCAAAGAAATACAGGAAATCAACAGAATGGAAAAGACTAGAGATCTCTTCAAGAAAATTAGAGATACCAAGGGAACATTTCATGCAAAGATGGGCTCAATAAAGGACAGAAATGGTATGGACCTAACAGAAGCAGAAGGTATTAAGAAGAGGTGGCAAGAATACACAGAAGAACTGTACAAAAAAGTTCTTCACGACCAAGATAATCACGATGGTGTGATCACTCACCTAGAGCCAGACATCCTGGAATGTGAAGTCAAGTGGACCTTAGAAAGCATCACTACCTAGTGACTGAACAACAATTTTAGACATAAACAGCCTCAAACAGATTTGCTGTTAATTCTAAACGTGATATTTCCTTCATGTCATATGCTTCATATCAAATTATAGTTTAAATGTATTGGAAACATGTTTAATTATTAACTAATCTTATGCATGCTTATTTCACACATTATGAAAAAAATCAATATGAAGGAAATTACAAAACTCTGTAAAGTCATAATATTCTTTTAGAATAAACATCATGTAATATTTGGGAAAAAAAAAGAAAGAAAGAAAGCATCAGTACGAACAAAGCTAGAGGAGGTGATGGAATTCCAGTTGAGCTATTTCAAATCCTGAAAGATGATGCTGTGAAAGTGCTGCACTCAATATGTCAGCATATTTGGAAAACTCAGCAGTGGCCACAGGACTGGAAAAGGTCAGTTTTCATTCCAATCCCTAAAAAAGGGAATGCCAAAGAATGCTCAAACTACCGCACAATTGCACTCATCTCACACGCTAATAAAGTAATGCTCAAAATTCTCCAAGCCAGGGTTCAGCAATACGTGAGCTAATGATTACACAACAAAATAATACATATTGCTCAAAGGTATGTTTTTCCTTGAGCTCTGTGCTCAAGGATAATACATAACAAGGATGAATCTTGCTGGAGGACATGTTTCTCCTTCTTAACAGAAACTCTTTCCTTCTCCCTAAACTTATCTTAAGATGTATTTGTGGGAGTGAATCTGGTAAGACTTAAAACCTTGAGACCTTTTTTGATCCACTGTTAGATCAAATTGAAAAAGTATATGAACGCCTTGCTAGACTATCGAGGGGGCACACTTTCTGCCCCCTTCTGATGTCTGCGTCAGAAGATTTCTGTATCGCCTTTCATTTTAAGGAAACGTTTGCCACATGAAACTTTGAGTGACTGAAGCTGCATCTTTGGTCCCGAAGCAAAACTTGGAGATCACAAGTCCAACACTGTTCACCAAAAGATATAAATAGCACGACCTTTTAGACATGAGACACGTTGTTCAAATTTTGAACTGAAACTGCTTTTCCTTTGTAATGAAAAGTATTATAATACTTAATGCAAAGTTGCTGTGATAATTAAAAAAAATGTATATGGATAACTTGGGAAGGTGGGCTACCTGAAGAAGCCTCATAAGAGGTTACCTAAGATTTTAGTGCTAAGAAATGAGTTGATAAGATGAGTATGATCTAAACCTGTATGATGGGATGTGTCTTTATGAGAGGCTTGGTTTATTACCAATAGAGTAGCTAAGGTCCATTTAAGATATTTACTTGTTTAGTGGTTAAGTCATGTCTGACTCTTTTACAATCACATGGACTGTAGCCTGTTAGACTCCACTGTCCATGGGATTTTCCAGGCAAGAATACTGGAGTGAGTGGCCATTTCCTTCTCCAGGGGATTGTCCCAACCCAGGGATGGAACCAGTGTCTCTTGCGTAGCAGTCTCCTGCACTGCAAGCAGATTTACTGCTGAGCCATGAGGGAAGTTCTTATATTTTTGTCTTTTTTTGAGAGGCTTGCTGTTTATAAATTGTTGAATATTAGAATTAGAATTGAGAAAAATTAAGAAAGAAGTGGTTATAGATTATATTGTTTAGATATTAAGTCCATTTCAGATTTAGGTTATTATTTTGATCTATAGATATTCTCCAGGATTTTTGTTTCTGATATTTGTTAAAATAAGTTAATAAATGGGAAAATAAGCTCTGAATATCATGGCCACACTATGACAATTGGTTACTGATCTTATGCTGCATCATAAATAATAAGTAATAATACAAAATAAAGAGGGAGCCTCTCACAGTGGAAAAATAGATTATAAAATCATTTTGACAATTTCATGTATACTTTGCAACTGACTCTATTTACGCATGCTAAGTCACTTCATCCATGTCTGACTCTTCCCAATCCTAGGGAGTGTAGTCTGCCATGCTTCTCTGTTCATGGGATTCTCCAGGCAAGAATCCTGGAGTGGGTTGCCATGCCCTCCTCCAGGGGATCTGACAGGTGGATTCTTTATCTCTAGCCCCACCTAGGAAGCACCCGACTCTAATTATACCATAGAAAATAAAGGAAACACTTTGATTTTACATTCTAATAAATCACTTAGACTTACATAGCAGTATTCACAACAAAAATAATTTAAAAACAAATGTTTTGCATATCTTAGTACTTTTTAAACTTGAAATATCATATTTTAATTTTCTCATCTGGTGGCTTAGATGGTAAAGAATCCACCTGTAATGAGGGGGACCTGGCTTCAATCCCTGGGTTGGGAAGATCTCCTGAAGAAGGAAAAGGCTACCCACTCCAGTATTCTGGCCTGGAGAATTCCAATTTAGATACAGAAGAATAACATGATTACCAGTCCATATTTTTGAGTTTAAAATACCTTGTTAGTAGGAGAATCAGAAATGAAGAATCTGATTATGTTTATTGATCTGAAGAAAATTATATTAAAGTTAAAAAATACTACCTTGTAGTTTTAGAGCAACCACATTAAAATAGATATCTCAGGGAAAAGAAAATGTTAAAATACATTTATTCCCCTTGAGCAATCATTCTAATGTAGTTTTACATACTCTAGGATTACTTCACTGCAGACAAGATAATGAAGTATAAATTAAGATGTAGAATGTATCACTGAAAAACAATGTTTTCATGACACATCTGATACACTATAATCCCATTAACCTTCTGGTACTAAACCTAAAGGGAAATAAACATGTTTTGTGGTATTTTGTAAGTAAGTTTTCCCTAAAAAAAGTGTTTGAGGCAACTCTTTAGATGAAATGATGGTTTGGTCTATGATAACTGAAGGCAATTATCTTACCACAGGATTTAAAAATATTGAGTTAGCCAAAAACTCACTGAGATTTTCCCCTAATAGCTATGGAAAAACCCAAATGAACTTTTTGGCCAGCCCAATATCATTTCGTTGTACAGATATTGATGGCAAAATCCATTATTATAAAGTCTATTCACAAAGAGCATTATTCCATTTTACTTAATAATCCTCAATCAAATTAGAACTAGGAAATTTTAAATGAGGATCATATCAATTAAAAGAAACTAACCAGCTGGAATTCTCTGTGGCCCACTGCAACTAAACCTGATAATACTTTCACAGAGCATGTATCTACCTAGATCTGTTCCCAACTACTTTACGAGATTAGTGCTATGCTTTCCCTTTTCTTGATTTAGTACCTAAATCTCATTCTAGGGTAAATGACTTTGAAAAAATCAAAACAGTCCTCAAGCTATACCTCAGCTAACCCAAATTTAGCGATTTTCCCCAACTAAATTCAGTCTTAAAAATCCCCCTGTTGAATAGTATACTCATATGCTCAATTATTCCATCATTCAGGCTTGTTTGCATTCTATGTTTGCATTGCATAATTAAATATTTAAAATGTTATCCCAATTAATTAAAAAATAATTCCATGCAAAAATGTTATACAATAATCCTTGGTAAACAGGGAGCTTCCTTTTCACATATATTTTTGTAAGTTTATTTCTATTTATTTTATCATAGAAATGAGGTAACAAAGTGCATCAGATTCAATTCTCATGGTGTTCTTGAGAATATATAGAAAAAGTGAGAATAGGATAAAATTAAAAAGTAGACAAAAAAATGGAAGAAGGGGGAGTAGAGAACTTGTGAGAAAGCTTTGAGAAAAATAAAATAGGAAGGTTATACTCAGAATTTGAATTATACTTGTAGATAGCTCTAAAGGATATACAAAGAAATGTGCATTTGAGAAGAAAAGTTTGATTTAATTTGTATATAATCTTATATGTAGATTACTTATATATATTAAAATATATGCACACACATATATGTGCATGTATGTATATACATAAATAGCACATCAGTGATTCAATGCATATGAGTTTGAGCAAATTTGGTGAGATACTGAAGGACTGGGAAGCTTGCCATGCTGCAGTTCATAGGGTCGCAAAGAGTCAGACACCACTTCATGACTGAATAACAATAGTTTCATGTTTATATATGCTTCCCTGGTAGCACAGTTGGTAAAGAATCTGCCTGCAATGCAGAAGATGCAGCGTTGATACCTGGATCAGGAAGATCCCCTGAAGAAGGAAGCACATGCTAATATTCTTACCAGGGAAATCCTATTGACAGAGCAGTGAGGAAGTTTACAGCCTATGGGGTCACAAGGATCATACACAACTTAGTGATTCAACCACCAACCAAAGTAATCTTGGATAAAGATTACATGCTGCTGCTTCTAAGTCCCTTCAGTTGTGTCCGACTCTGTGCAACCCCATAAATGGCAGCCCACCAGGCTCCTCCGTCCCTGGGATTCTCCAGGCAAGAACACTGGAGTCAGTAAAGATTACATATACACACACACACACACACACACACACACACACACACAAATACTGGGTATAGACTTGATAATAGCTGAACTGGATAGTTAGTAATTTTGCATTTCACATATTTTGAGAGTCCATGGATTACCACAACATGCATCATGGAATGTGAAAGTAGAAATTTGGAAATTCCTGGACTTGTAGGTTGACTCTCAGTTCAGTTTAGTTCAGTCACTCAGTCCTGTCCAACTGTTTGTGACCCCATGGACTGCAGTAGGCCAGACTTTGCTGTCCATCACCAGCTCTTGGAGTTTGCTCAAACTCAGGTCCATTGAGTCGAAGATGCTATTCAACCATCTCATCCTCTGTTGTCTCCTTCTCCTCCTGCCTTCAATATTTCCCAACATCAGGGTCTTTTCCAATGAATCAACACCTCACATCAGGTGGCCAAAGTATTGGAGCTTCAGCATCAGTCCTTCCAATGAATATTCAGGACTGATTTCCATGAGGATTGACTGGTTTGATCTCCTTTCTGTCCGAGGGACCCTCAGGAGTCTTCTCTAGCACCACAGTTTGAATGCATCAATTCTTTGGCGCTCTGCCTTTTTTATGGTTCAGCTCTCACAGTTGTATGTGACCACTGGGAAGACCATAGCCTTAACTATACAGACCCTTTGTCAGCAGAATAATGTCTCTGCTTTTCAAAATGCTGTATAGATTTATCATAGCTTTCCTATCAAGAAACAATAGTCTTCTGATGTCATGGCTGCAGTCACCATCCACAGTGATTTTAGAGCCCAAAGAGAGGAAATCTGTCACTGAAAGGTTGTTGTTGAATCAAGAAGACACTGGGATTCTTGGCCCCCAGAGGAGAAGAATTCAATCCGGGGCCAGAGACGAGGCTTGATTGCTCAGAGCTTTTGTGTAATAAAGTTTTATTAAAGTATAAAGGAGATAGAGAAAGCTTCTGACATAGGCATCAGAAGGGGGCAGAAAGAGTACCCACTTGCTAGTGTTAGCAATGAAGTTATATACTCTCCAGTGAATCCAAAGAATGTCTGGAGGTTGTAAAGACCTCACCAGACCTACTCCCACAATTTACATTTTAAGATAACAGAATTAGCCAGAAGGTTTAATCCAGAGACTGTCCTCAGGCAGGATACATTATTGTTATATAATCCTAAGAAATGTAGAGAAGGAAAAAAGTTTGTCCTTTCTTCCTCCTTGAGAATTTCAGACCCCTCTCTCCTTAGGGACCCCTAGACTCCTTATCAACCTGCCTAGGAAATGACTCTCTCATCACTATGTCCACCTTTTATCCTTCTATTTGCCATGAAGTAATGAGCCTGAATGCCATGATCTTAGGGTTTTTGTTTGTTTGTTTGTTTGTTTAATATTTAGTTTTAAGCCAGCTTTTTCATTCTCCTCCTTAACCCTCAATAGGCTCTTTACTTCCTTTTCAATTTCTGCCATAAGAGTTGTATCATCCACATATCTGAGGCTGTTGATGTTTCTCCTATCTGTCTTCATTCCAGCTTGTAACTCATCTAGCCCAGCATTTCTCATGATGTACTCAGCATATAGGTTAGGGTTAGCAAACAAACAGAGTGACAGCAGATAGCCCTGTCATACTCTTGTCATTTTAAAGTTTATGAGATTTCAAACGTCTTGAGACTTCAGGTGTGTGCTTAGTCACTCAGTCATGTCCAACTCTTTGTGACCCCATGGACTGTAGCCTACCAGGGTCCTCTGTCCATGGGATTCTCCAGGCAAGAAGACTGGAGTGGGTTGCCATGCCCTCCTCTAGGGGATCTTCCCAATCCAGGGATCAAGCCCAAGTCTCCCACACTGCAGGTGGCTTCTTTACCATCTGAGCCACCAGGGAAGCCCAAGAATACTGAAGTGGGTAGCCTGTTCCTTCTCCAGGAGAACTTCCTGACCCAGGAATCAAGCTGGGGTCTCCTGCATTACAGGCGGACTTCAAGATGAAGTATAAATTCAGTCCTACCACCAAAAATGTATAAATTCTAGTAGATCTCTTTGAATTCTGAAAGAACTTATCACATTGGAGATCTCCCAAAAGCTTTGTTTATTTGTTTCATGTTGTTTTCCACATTATACAACAGTTGCTTTTTTAATAGGTGCCAAGTGGAAGAAAATGTTCTTCAACAGATTTAGGTAGCAGGAGGGTATAAAGCTCTGGAAATCTGCACTAAGATGCTTTAGATTTTGAATAAGGAATTAACTGCTTCTATACTTAACTATTCATTTATTTTGCAGGAACATAACCAAAGACATTTTCTATCTTGTTATATTCATGGAGAAGGAAATGGGAACCCTCTTCAGGATTCTTGCCTGGAAATTTTCTTGGGCAGAGAAGCCTGTCAGGCCATGGGGTCACAAAGAGTCAGACATGACTGAACAACTGAGTATGTATATCTGAGGCATTGCCACAAGAAACTAAGAGATCTGAGCTCTTCACTATTATTTGGAGAGTATTTGACTGACCAAGTTATCAAGTTGGGTGATCCCAGAGAAAAATCCAGCCTTAAGTGAAATTGTCATGTATGATGTAGAGCTTGAGGAAATTCTGAAGGCAAACGTAAGTAGGAAGAGCAAGTGAGTTAGATCCATGACAATGAGTGCTGCTAACGTGACACTTCTCCTTTTGTCCTCATTTATGCCTTGTTGAGGTTTTTGCTGTCAGTGCATTAAGGCAATATTAGAAGAAAAACATGATTTGTTTACTGGCAATTCCACATGTATGCAAATATCACCCAAAATGGGAAGAATGTGGCATTACAGTTTCATAGAGGCTCTTCCCTGAAGGACAGTGAGGAAGGGATCTATCCTCACAGGGTGTAGTTATGAGTGATGCATCCGATTATTCACTTTGCCTCAAGGAGAGAAGGCAGCAGTTATTTCCAGCAGTCATTAGAAATGTAGCTGAATAATCAGGGATCCAGAAAGGATAAGATAGGAAAATCAGCAACACCATGGAAGGCTAGAAATAAAATTTGTGGATGAATCTCTGAGAATGAGTGAGGGTAAGAGGGTCTTTTCATCTTGTGGGAATCTCATTATGAAACATTTCAGTGAATGTTCACCATTATTAGGAATTCAAAATGACTTATTATATGGATACTAGGTTGCCTATTTTCAAACCATTCCTGTTTTTGCCTGAAGACACATGTAGGAGGTATGTGTCTGTGAAGACAGGTGTGTAGGTAATGCATGGTGTCAGCAATACCTGATCAGTCCAGTTCTAGAGACTGACACCTGAAAAGGGAGCCATGCCTTAGAGAATAACCAGACTCCTGGTGCCAGATTAATTACACTGGACTCCATATTGAAAGAACAGCTAATTATTTTCTTTGAAAAAGATTTTTGCACTGCATATAATTTGTCTTTCTTCCTTTCAGTTCTTTTCCCAAGACTCCTCTCCATAAACTAAAAGATTCTCTTACTCATTGTCATATTGTTCCACATCATGGAACTTCTTTCATGGAAAGAAAGTGAGGCATAGACTCATTCATTCTGTTTTTAGTTCCATGATTTAGAGAGATTTCAGGCTTAGTCTTATAAATGTATGTTTCTCTCTCCCTGATTTTGACCTTAGCCATAAATGGAAGAGTTATGAGAATAATAAGATTAAGACTAAGTGGATCTCTTTCTGTCTACATTATTCTCACCTTCTCAATTCTCTGAAATTTACAGCTATTTAGTTTCACTATCTTTAAGGAAGAGTGTGGTTGGTTAGCAATATGGCACCAGATTTGACAAAAGATAAAATCAGTTTTAACTGCCATTTTCTGGCTAATAAGCTGAGTACAATAAATTGATAATAAATTGTGGTTCATAAAATACTGACTCAGTCAGTGTCTAGGTTAAGACTTCCTTAAATTTTTCACCTTCTTCCTTTCTCAAATACAATGGTCTACATTGGAGCACAATGACCTAGGGTAGAGCTTCTGCCAGTTTTGAATTATATTATTTAAACTGTTATGATCATCAGTGTTCTTTTTTCTAAGACAAAGGTGTCATGGGAACCATGAGAGTAGAACACAAAATATATACAGCTCTTATTAATATTAGAATTTTATACAATAAAATGTCTAAAACAAGGCTTGCATAATTATATTATTCACTTAAGTTCAGTTCAGTGGCTCAGTCATCTCCGACTCTTTGCAACCCCATGGACTGAAGGCTTCCATGTCCATCACAAACTCCCAAGGCTTGCTCAAACTTATGTCCCTTAAGTAGGTGATGCCATCCAACCAGCTCATCTTCTGCTGTCCCCTTTTCCTCCTGCCTTCAATATTTCTCAGCATCACAGTCTTTTCCAATGAGTCAGTTCTTCACATCAGGTGGCCAAAGGATTGAAACTTCAGCTTCAGCATCAGTCCTTCCAATGAATATTCAGGACTTAGTCCTTTAGGATAAACTGGTTGGATCTCCTTGCAGTCCAAGGGACTCTCAAGAATCTTCTCTAACAATACAG
Source organism: Bison bison bison (assembly GCF_000754665.1). Taxonomy (NCBI): domain Eukaryota; kingdom Metazoa; phylum Chordata; class Mammalia; order Artiodactyla; family Bovidae; genus Bison; species Bison bison. The sequence continues at coordinate 652,369 of NW_011494922.1, read as the reverse complement.
TTCAAAAGCATCAATTCTTTGGCACTCAGCTTTCCTTATAGCCCAACTCTCAAATCCAATACATGACTACTGGAAAAACCATAGCTTTGACCAAATGGAACTTTGATGGAAAAGTAATGTCTCTGCTTTTTAGTATGCTGTCCAGGGTGGTCATAACTTTTCTTTCAAGGAGTAAGCATCTTTTAATTGCATGGCTGCAGTCACCATCTGCAGTGATTTTGGAGACCCACAAAATAAAGTCTGTCACTATTTTCATTGTTTTCCCATCTATTTGCCATGAAGTGATGGGACCAGATGCCATGATCTTAGTTTTTTTAGAAAGTTGAGTTTTAAGCCATCTTTTGCACTCTCCTCTTTCACATTCATCAAGAGGCTCCTTAGGTCCTCTTCACTTTCTGCCTTAAGGGTGGTGTCATCTGCGTATCTGAGGTTATTGATGTTTCTCCCAGCAATCTTAATTCCAGCTTATGCTTCATCCAGTTGAGCATTTCTCATGATGTACTCTGTATATAAGTTAAATAAGCAGGGTAACAATATACAGCCTTGATGTACTCCTTTTCCTATTTGGAACTAGTCTGTTGTCCCATGTCCAGTTCTAACTGTTGCTTCCTGACCTGCATATAGGTTTCTCAAGAGACAGGTCAGGTGGTATGGTATTCCCATCTCTTTCAGAATTTTCCACAGTTTATTGTGATCCACACAGTCGAAGGCTTTGGCATAGTCAATAAACCAGAAATAGATGCTTTTATGGAACTCTCTTGCTTTTTCCATGATCCAGTGGATGTTGGCAATTTGGTTTCTGGTTCCTCTGCCTTTTCCAAAACCAGCTTGAACATCTGGAAGTTCATGGTTCACGTATTGCTGAAGCCTGGCTTGGAGAATTTTGAGCATTACTTTACTAGCATGTGAGATGAGTGTAATTGTGTGGTAGTTTGAGCATTCTTTGGCATTGCCTTTCTTTGGGATTGGAATGAAAAATGACTTTTTCCAGTCCTGTGGCCACTGCTTAATGGGATTACTGCCCTTATAAATGAGACCCCAGAGAGCTTCCTTACTCTCTTTCTGCCACTTGAGGACATAAGGAGAAACCAGTCTTATGATTGAACCAGAAAGAGCTCTACCAGATCGCCATCATGTTGGCAGTTTTAACTAAAACTTCTAGCCTCCAGAACTGTGAGAGATAAATTTCACTGTTTATAAGGTATCCTGTCTTTGATCACTTGTCATAGCAACCCAAACTAAGATACAATGCCAATTTGAAATGATAACAGACTGTCTTTCCTTCCCTCATGCCAGTTATATTGAAGTTTTAATATAACTGACAAAAACTGTATGTTAAGATACAGTGCATTGTTTTTACATGTGTATACATCATGAAGGTATTATTACAATGAAACTAATTAACATACCTATTACTTCCCATGGTTATGATTATTTTGTGTGCAGTGAGAACACCTAAGATCAATCCTTTTAGCAAATTTCACATATACAAGAACTTATTGACTTTTGACCCATCATTTAGATGTCCAATATTTATCTATTCATACTGCATGCTATACAAAATAATCAATCCTAGGGACTTCCTAGGTGGCACTACTGGTAAAGAACCCACCTGCCAATGCAGTAGACATAAGAGATGAGGGTTCGATCCCTGGGTTGGGGAGATCCCCTGGAGAACAACATGGCAACTCATTCCAGTATTCTTGCCTGGAAAATCCCATGGGCAGAGGGGTATAGGGGGCTAAAATCCATGGGGTCACAAATAGTTGGACACAACTTAGCAACTAAACAACAACAACAATAGGAAAGAGTTGCTCATTATTGCTGTGTCCATTAAATGCAGCAGAAATAGGGAAAGGACAATCATATTTCTTTGCCTTAACAGTTTTCACATACTATCAAATGCTATTTGGTGTGCAAAATGGGAAGAGGTTCCTAGCTATTTTTCTCACAACTGATTTTTCACTTTTATAATTTTCTGTAGCTGAATGCTGTACTATTCAGCAGGTAAATTAAGTGTATTCTGATAAAAGGCGAATATTTAATGATCCATTTCAGGAAGTCATTTGCATTCATTTCCAAAAGATAATGCAGTATCAGCAGTTGTAAATTAGGATTAATAGAATTGAAAAGGAAAATACACATACCAATCATGATACAGATTTGGCTCTTTGCTGATTTTAAAATAAAACTAACATGCAATGTTCTTGAGACCTAAAAATTGTGATTTGTTCAAATACTTTCAAATAACACAAACAAGCACATTTCACTCTCTAGGGCATCGGTATGCTCTAAAGGAAACTAACAGCAGTTTAACTTAAACATATATCATCAATCCATCTTGTCCATCAAGACCATGCAATGATAAAGTAGTTTGTCAAACATTTTGTATTAGTGGAGTAATTCTTTTCAAACTGTTGTATAATACCTATGGCTAAGAGATTCAAACTCTTAGGATTCAGGCCAATCAAAAAAATTTTTTTTTCTTTTGTGTTGGGGTATGCAGGAGACCTGGGTTGGATACCTGGGTGGTGAAGATCCCTTGGAAAAGGAAATTACAACCCACTCTAGTATTCTTGCCTAGAGAATTCCATGGACAAAGGAGCCTGGCAGGCTACAGTCCATGAGGTCGCAAAAGAATCAGACATGACTTGGAGACTTAGCAACAAACAGAACAACATAGCTGATTAACTATGATGTCATATTTTCAGGTGAATGACAAAGGAACACATCAATACACATACATGAATTCATTCTCCCCCAAACTCCCCTCCTGTCAGGTCAGAACTTTTAAGACTAAACTCTGTCATGGTTTAGAAAATCTAGAAATTTTGATTCATTTCTTTTACTGAAAAACTCCTCAGAAAAATTAATGGCAGAAGAAGGAGATAAAGTGTATTCATAATGCCAGGGGCAAGTGGGTAATAGACTATAACAAACTAACCTGGTTTTTTGCATGATCATAGAAGCCATTTTGAGTGAAGAACAAGAGAAAGCATCTATTGCCAGAGTCCTCAGTCCCTAGGTCTTTGCCTCATTCTTGTTTTCATGCCTGGGAGAAGATTTCTGCAGTTCTCTCAGAACAAGTTAGAGGAAAGGTCACTGTGCATATCTTTTTTATTTTTTGTCTTTTTGATATGGACCATTTTAAAAGTCTGTATTGAATTTGTACAACATCACTTTTTTTTTGTTTTAATGTCTAGGATTTTTGGCCCCAGGGCATGCAGAGTCTTAGCTCCACGACCAGGGATTGAACCCATACCCCTGCACTGGAAGGTGAGGTCTTCACCACTGGACTGCCAGGGAACTCCCCCATCCTAATCATCTTGGCACCACTACTTTTTCCACTCAACTCAGAGGTGTCCATACTTTCTCCAGGTCCCTCTATTCTGTGCTTTTTTTTTTCCCCCCCATTTCTGAATGGTTGATCCCAGGGCTGCATTATTTCCCCCTTTGTGAAACTTTAAAACAAAACAACAAAAAAGTCACCCAGAGCTATCAATGATTCACAGTCTCATCCACCAAGCCCCTCCTCGTTTCAACAATATTCTGAGTTACAAGGAGTTGTGAGAGCTTTACAGTTGGGGACACTGCTTTTAAACACCCAGACACATGATAAATTATCTAGGATAGTCTCTTCATTTGTCTCTGTTGAAGGACCCTAAATGCTTCTGAAGTATCCTCAGTTTTAATCTATTCTATACCATTTTTAGCAACTACAAAAGGAAGTAAATTCCAATATGTGTTTCCACATTGTCTTTTCTTTAAAATAGATTTTACATTTTAAAGAAGTTTAGGTTCACTGCAAAATGGGACAGAAGATACAGAGATTACCCATATACTTCCTACTCCTCCCTACATAGCTACAGACTTCTCTCTTATCCCATATCATAGGGGTACATTTGTTATAATCAATGAACTTATACTGATACATCATTGTCACCCAAAGTCCACAATTTATGTTAGAGATCACTCTTGGTGTTGTACATTTTAAGACATTTGGACAAATGTAACCACTGATTTCACTGGATACTTCACCATTGGCTTTTCATTTGTCACATGTTCCTTGACTGTGGGAGGGGCTGTGTAGCTCACCGTGTCCCTTAACTCAAAGTTTAGATGGAAGATGCAGACTCTGGTAACAGATTTCTCCAGAACTCTAAGTGCTAGAAATGGAGCCCAAGTGTTAGGAGAATTAAATAAAATCCTTATATGATGAATGAGCCCAGAGCAGAGGTTTTCAGTTTTTACTCTTGCATAAATGAACTACTGATTTAATAAGTCAGCAGGACTATAGACTCTCAAATGAGAATATGTGGAAAGAAAGAGCAAGACTGTATGTCTACTTTAATATATTTTTGTTTCTAATTTGTTGTTCAGTTGCTCAGTTGTGTCTGACTATTTGTGACCCCATGGACTGTACCATACCAGGCTTCCCTGTCTTTCACCATCTCCCGGAGTTTATTCAAACTCATGTCCATTGCATCAGTGATGCCATCCAACCATCTCATCCTCTGTCATCCCCTTCTCCTCCTGCCTTCAATCTTTCCCAGCATCAGTCTTTTCTAATGCCTAGTATATAATTGCTGGGCTTCCCTCGTGGCTCAGTGGTAAAGAATCCACCTGTCAGTGCAGGAAACAGAGGTTCAATCCCTGATCTGGGAAGATTCCTTGGAGAAGGAAATGGCAACCAGCTCCAGTACTCTTGCCTGGGAAATCTCAGGGAGAGAGGAGCCTGTTAGGCTACCTTCCATGGGGGTCACAAAGAGTCAGACATGACATAGCAACTGAACAACAACAACATAATGATATGTATCCACAATGATAGTATCATACAGAGTAGTTTTACTCCCTAAAACTCCTCTGTGTTCAGCCTATTCATCCCTCTCTCTCCCCAGCACTGGAATCATACAGTATGTAGCCTTTTCAAAGGTTCATCTCCATGCTTGTTTGTTTTCTGGCTTGATAGCTCATTTACATTTAATACTGAATAACATTCCATTCCCCACACCCAAGGTCAGGGGAGGTGGCCGAGAGAAGCAACCCCATGTCCATGGACAGGCGGCTGCCCAGGCACAGGAGGGCAGAGAGGAGTTACTCCACATTCAAGGTCAGGAGGGTTGGCTTTGAGGAGACACCCCTTGTCCAAGGTAAGGAGCAACGGTTGAGCTTTGCTGGAGCAGACATGAAGAGATACCCCACATCCAAGGTAAGAGAAATCCATGTAAGACAGTAGGTGTTGCGACAGGGCATCAGAGGGCAGACACACTGAAACAATAATCACAAAAAACTAGGCAATAGGATCACATGGACCACAGCCTTGTCTAACTCAATGAAACTAAGCCATGCCATGTGGGGCCACCCAAGATGGACGGGTCATAGTGGAGAGGTCTGACAGAATGTGTTCCACTGGAGAAGGGAATGGTACACCATTTCAATATTCTTGCCTTGAGAACCCCATGAACAGTATGAAAAGGCAAAATGATAGGACACTGAAAGAGGAACTCCCCAGGTAAGTAGGTGCCCAGTATGCTACCGGAGATCAGTGGAGAAATAACTCCAGAAAGAATGAAAGGATGGAGCCAAAGCAAAAACAATACCCAGTTGTGGATGTGACTGGTGATAGAAGCAAGGTCCGATGCTGTAAAGAGCAATATTGCATAGGAACCTGGAATGTCAGATCCATGAATCAAGGCAAACTGGAAGTGGTCAAACAGGAGATGGCAAGAGTGAACATCTACATTCTAGGAATCAGTGGACAAAAATGGACTGGAAGGGGTGAATTTAACTCAGGTGACCATTATATCTACTACTGCGGGCAGGAATCCCTCAGAAGAAATGGAGTAGCCATCATGGTCAACAAAAGAGTCCAAAATGCAGTACTTGGATGCAATCTCAAAAACAACATATTGATCTCTGTTCATTTCCAAGGCAAACCATTCAATATCACAGTAATCCAAGTCTATGTCCCAACCAGTAACACTGAAGAAGCTGAAGTTGAACAGTTCTATGAAGACCTACAAGACCTTTTAGAACTAACACCCAAAAAAGATGTCCTTTTCATTATAGGGGACTGGAATGCAAAAGTAGGAAGTCAAGAAACACCTGGAGTGACAGGCAAATTTGGCCTTGGAGTACGGAATGAAGCAGGGCAAAGGCCAACAGAGTTTTGCCAAGAGAATGCACTGGTCATAGCAAACACCCTCTTCCAACAACAGAAGAGAAGACTGTATACATGGACATCACCAGATGGTCAACACCGATATCAGATTGATCATATTCTTTGCAGCCAAATATGGAGAAGCTCTATACAGTCAGCACAAACAAGACCAGGAGCTGACTATGGCTCAGATCATGAACTCCTTATTGCCAAATTCAAACTGAAACTGAAGAAAGTAGGGAAAACCACTAGACCATAAAATCCCTTATGATGATACAGTGGAAGTGAAAAATAGATTTAAAGGACTAGATCTGATAGACAGAGTACCTGATGAACTATGGACGGAAGTTTGGGACATTGTACAGGAGACAGGGAGCAAGACCATTCCCATGGAAAAGAAATGCAAAAAAGCAAAATGGCTGTCAGAGGAGGCCTTACAAATAGCTGTGAAAAGAAGACAAGCAAAAAGCAAAGGAGAAAAAGGAAAGATATAAGGATCTGAATGCAGAGTTCCAAAGAATAGCAAGGAGAGATAAGAAAGCCTTCCTCAGCGATCAATGCAAAGAAATACAGGAAATCAACAGAATGGGAAAGATTAGAGATCTCTTCAAGAAAACTAGAGATACCAAAGGAACATTTCATGCAAAGATGGGCTCGATAAAGGACAGAAATGGTATGGACGTAACAGAAGCAGAAGATATTAAGAAGTGGCAAGAGTACACAGGAGAACTGTACAAAAAAGATCTTCATGACCCAGATAATCATGATGGTGTGATCACTCACCTAGAGCCAGACATCCTGAAATGTGAAGTCAAGTAGACCTTAGAAAGCATCACTATGAACAAAGCTAGTGGAGGTGATGGAATTCCAGTTGAGTTTTTTCAAATCCTGAAAGATGATGCTGTGAAAGTGCTGCACTCAATATGCAAATTTGGAAAGCTCAGCAGTGACCACAGGACTGGAAAAGGTCAGCTTTCATTCCAATCCCAAAGAAAGGCAATGCCAAACAATGCTCAAACTACCACACAATTGCACTCATCTCACACGCTAGTAAACTGATGCTTAAAATTCTCCAAGCCAGGCTTCAGCAATACATGAACAGTGAAATTCCAGATGTTCAAGCTAGTTTTAGAAAAGGCAGAGGAACCAGAGGTCAAATTGCCAACATCTGCTGGATCATCAAAAAAGCAAGAGTGTTCCAGAAAAACATTTGTTTCTGCTTTATTGACTATGCCAAAGCCTTTGACTGCGTGGATCACAATAAACTGTGGAGAATTCTGAAAGAGATGGGAATACCAGACCACCTGACCTGCCTCTTGAGAAACCTATATGCAGGTCAGGAAGCAATAGTTAGAACTGGACATGGAACAACAGACTGGTTCCAAATAGGAAAAGGACTGTGTCAAGGCTGTACATTGTCACCCTGCGTATTTAACTTATATTCAGAGTTCATCATGAGAAACGCTGGGCTAGAAGAAGCACAAGCTGGAATCAAGATTGCTGGGAGAAATATCAATAACCTCAGATACGCAGATGGCACCACCCTTATGTCAGAAAGTGAAGAGGAACTAAAAAGTCTCTTGATGAAAGTGAAAGAGGATAGTGAAAAAGTTGGCTTAAAGCTCAACATTCAGAAAACTAAATTCATGGCATCTGGTCCCATCACTTCATGGGAAATAGATGGGGAAACAGTGGAAGCAGTGTCAGACTTTATTTTGGGGCCTCCAAAATCACTGCAGATGGTGATTGCAGCCATGAAATTAAAAGACGTTTACTCCTTGGAAGGAAAGTTATGACCAACCTATATAGCATATTAGAAAGCAGAAACATTACTTTGCCAATAAAGTCCATCTAGTCAAGGCTATGGTTTTTCCAGTGGTCATGTATGATTGTGAGAGTTGGACTTTGAAGAAAGCTGAGCACGAAATAATTGATGCTTTTGAACTGTGGTGTTGGAGAAGACTCTTGAGAGTCCCTTGGACTGCAAGGATGTTCAACCAGTCTATCTCAAAGGAGATCAGTCCTGGGTGTTCACTTGAAAGACTGATACTAAAGCTGAAAGTCCAGTACTTTGGCCACCTCATGCAAAGAGTTGACTCATTGGAAAAGGCCCTGATGCTGGGAGGGATTGGGGGCAAGAGGAGAAGTTTTCGACAGAGGATGAGATGGTTGAATGGCATCACCAACTCAATGGACATGAGTTTGAGTGAACTTGGGGACCTGGTGATGGACAGGGAGGCCTGGTGTGCTGCAATTCATGGGGTCGCAGAGTTGGACACGACCGAGTGACTGAATTGAACTGAACTGAACATTCCATTGTCTGGATATACAACCCATTTTATCTTTCTACTAAAGGATAGGTTGATTGCTTCCAAATTTTGAAAATTGTGACTAAGGCTACTATAAAATCTTTGTGCAGGCTTTTGTGTGGACATGTTTTCAACTTCTCTGTGTAGATACCAAAAAGTGTGATTGCTGGATTATATAAGAAGTGGAGGAATCTGTCAAACTGTATTCCAAAGTATCATTTTGCATTCTCCCCACATTGTTTTTGAAATAATTTCTTGCATTCTTAACTTTTTTTTTTTTTGGTATTATTCAGGTTGTCTCTTCTCCATGTAAGTGTTATAAGTTTCCTAAAAATAATAATATACTTTTTTTTTTTTTTTTAATCTTTGCTCTGACGGTTAAGAATCTGCCTGCAATGCAGGAGAACTGGATTCAGTTCCTGGCATGGGAAGATCTCCTGCAGAAGGAAATGGGAACCCACTCCAGGATTCTTGCCTGGAGAATTTCAAGGACAGAGGAGCCTAGCGGGCTACTGTCCATGGGGTTGCAAAGAGTTGAACACGACTGAGCAACTGAACTGAACTGAGCATATTAAGTACTGAGGACTTACTTGTTATTTAACAATTGTATTATTGAAAATAATATTACACTTCATATCAAATGGAAAAACAAGGCTTTTGAATGTTTGTGATATTTCATAATTAAGAAAAAGTTATGCTTCACAGTGATTAAATTATTTTTATGAGTTACTTCAACAATTTTATTATGCATCAGACGTTTTATCCTAAGTGGAGTTATATGGCACAATTTCCTAAAAATAATCCAGATTATAATTTTCAAAAATTGTTTAAACATCTTATTTTTCTTTCAAAGTAATTATTCTATTCTGTTTCCAAGTTCTTTTTAAATTATAAAGTTTCTTTAAATAAATGTGTCTAAAATCAATAATAAGTGTGACATTTAAATATATTACTGTTTGGGAACATGTGTATACCCGTGGCGGATTCATGTTGATATATGGCAAAACCAATACAATATTGTGAGTTAAAAAATAAAATAAAATATAAAAAAAATTAAAAAATATATTACTGTTGATTTTATTGTCTACATTTTCTTTTATGAGTTATTTCTATAACTATAGTATATATCTGAATCACAAACATTCTTATGTAACCCCAGTATCATTCTGGTCAAGATTGATTTTAATTTGAAACTTTCTCAAATAATTTATTTGTTTCTACAAATCTTCAACAATTCCTACAGACACTTCATTTAAATCAGACCGTTTTAGCTATCATAGTTTTTAAAAGATATTTATTCCACAAACTGTACATTTTTGACTAATTTAACAAATTCTTTACAATTTTAATGCAGATATAAACTAGATTTAATTTTTTGAACTAATCCTTGTTTTATATGAAATTATAAATTATATTAAGGACAAACTCTGACAAGGTGATAATGGACAAAAACATAAGACCATTCTTATCATCAACAGCATGCCATTTCTGAAGTGGGCAAGCACCAGGAATTCCTTCGCCATGGCTCCATTAGCCAAAATAACAAAACGATCACAGGCAAACAGATATGTGAATGTAATGACATTAAAATAATTCCAAAGTATGAAGTTCAAAAATTGAGTTGTCAAAAGCAGAAGACGTTCATCGTTGGAATATAAATTAAAAACATTTTTGGTGGTTTGCTAAGTAAAGCTTGTAAAGGGCTTTTAAATACATTTGAATTCCCTAAGAAATTAACCAGTTAAAAACTTAGCCAGATGCTAGGTGAGAGAATAAATTATTGTCTGAAAATCAACGTAAATAATGCTTCATGCTATGTTTTATTGTTTTAAATAAAGGCAGATAATAAAAATAAGCTTGTACCCTTGTCTTTAAAGTATTGTTTTCCTACCAGATTATAGTTCATATCTACATTAATATTTATAAGTATATTCATATCACTCTTAAGTATATATTGTTATACTATTTTCTAGTAATTTACAAATCAAGCTAAAAATCCTATTAACTATTCATTTGACGTTGAGCATGAATTAATTTAGATACTGTTGCCTTTTGTAATTGATCTATTATTCACATCAATTAATATATCAGTTAACTGATAAGAGATACTTGCTTTTGTGCTTGGCACTTTGCAAGAGTTGAAGGAAAAGTGGCATGATAACAATTACAAGCAAATATTTAATTATGGTTTCCCTTATCTATACATGAACTAATATCAATATTCTTATTAACTTTTTGCCTCAGTAACTGATATTAAGCATTCAGACCTTTCTGCTTCACCATTGTATATGAAGAGTGTTGATGAAAACTCTTTCATTGTATTTACATAAGTGAATCGAAACTCTGGCTACAGAGGGATTTTGCTTAGCAGTGTCCTTCAATACCAGGGGAGAAAAAGGGAAAGAATCATCCTAGGTAGGGTAGAAACACCATTGCCCATTGTTAGATTATGGAACAGCCTGTGATATGAGAACTAAAATATTGCCTGCCATATCAGTGAACAAAGGGTGTTACGTCACAATATAGCCACCACAATATAGGTTTCCCTCATAGCTCCATTGGTAAAGAATCCACCTACTGCAGGAGACCCCGGTTCAATTCCTGGATCAGGAAAATCTGTTGGAGAAGGGATGGGCTACCCACTCCAGTATTCTTGGGCTTCCCTTGTGGCTCAGCTGGTAAAGAATCTGCCTGCAATGCAGGAGACCTGGGTTTGATCCCTGGGTTGGGAAGATCCCCTGGAGAAGGGAAAGGCTACCCACTCCAGTATTCTGGCCTCGAGAATTCCATGGACTATACAGTCCATGGGGTCACAAAGAGTCAGACACGACTGAGCTCATTACTTCACTATAGCCACCCAGGCAGTGAGCCCCAAGGGAACTCAGGATAGAGACGGGGGGGTTGTTCATTGCCAAGTCCAATTCCAGTCAGCTGCTGCAGTCACCCCCAAAGTTGTATCTGGGGAGACTCAGGATGAGAAACCACAGGACACTGGCCCCAAATAGCTAAGGTGTATATCAAAGGAACAATTTCAGTGAACCCAGACTCTTGAATCTTATAGAATAACACTAAATTCCTCATCTTACCTGAAAGTGTTTGTTGCTCAGTCATGTCCCATGCCAGGCTCTTTTGTAAATGGGATTCTTCAGGCAAGAATACTGGAGTGGATTGCTATTCCCATCTGCAGGGGATCTTCCTGACCCAGGAATCGAACCCAGGTTTCCTTCATTGTAAGCAGATTCTTTACCATCTGAGCCGCCAGGGAAGCCCCTTATCTTCACTGGTTTTCTTTTATGAACGATAAACCTTTGTTTTGCAACTAACAGTCTTTTGTGGCAAAATCTTTTATATATCCTGTCTTCCCTCCTGCTTCTTCAGACAAGTCTCTCAGAGCTATTTGAGATGCTGTCTCCAGGGTTTGAAGTTCTTTATTTTTTTTTCAATAGACAGATATCATGACTTTTCAGAATAATGACAATCACTGAGGTAATGTTCAGAAGAGCAAGAGGGATTTCCTGTTCTGGACTAGAGGCCCTGAACAAAGTCTGTATTCCCACTCATGTGAGTGATCCTAAGAGATCAGTAATGCAGGGGAATCTATGGGGATAAACTTTACCTGTGCAGGCTGATAAGTCATTCAGTCATGTCCGACTCTGCAACCCCATGGATTGTAGCCCACAAGGCTCCTCTGTCCATGGGATTGCTGTGCCCTTCTTCAGAGGATCTTCTAGACCAAGGGATCAAACTCACGTCTCTAAGTCTCCTGCATTGGCAGGAGAGTTCTTTACCACTAGTATCACCTGGGAAGTCCAACTTTACCTATAGGAAAGGCTTAAAGAGATGAGAGGGCTTCCCTTGTAGCTCAGTCAGTAAAGAATCTGCCTGCAGTGCAGGAGACCCGGGTTTGATCCCTGGGTTGGGAAGATCCACTGGAGAAGGAAACGGCAACGTTTTCCAGAGAATTGCCTAGAGAATCCCACAGACAGAGGAGCCTGGCAGGCTACAGTCCTTGGGGTTGCAAGAGTCAGACACGACTTAGTGACTAAATCACCACCACCAAAGACATGAGAAAGACTTGAAAATAAAATTTTAAATGTATTTATCACTGATATTTGACATTCTGAGGCATGAAAACGATTAGCTGAGAGGATTCTTTTTTTTACTTGCAAGAAGGAAGAAATAAGGAAAAGAGAAAGAGATTCAAGGAAAACAATATTTTGCCATTTTTGTTTGTTGGTGAAAATACTCTAATGATAGGCATTCACCAAGACTTTGTATATAGTGTACCATGTTTTATAGTTATTTCTCTGTTTTACTTTGGTTGTATATAGAATGAGTGAAGACAGTGTAATATACTGAGTTATATATGTCCATTTAATTTTCTTCTTTAAAATTTTAATGTAATATTTTATTTTGAAACAATATTTCAAACAAAATGTGTGGTTTTTAAAAATAGATTGTGTAGAAGAACAGAAAGCGCTTTCTTTAATGATTTAAGGGGTGTTGAAAGAGCAGCTTAACTAATCTAATATCCTTTTTTGTAAATGATAGGTTGTTCCATAGATTATTCTTTCAATGTTTGCTGGATGTCTTTTACCTGCTAACTTTCTATGTGTAATCTCTTCTGAAATATCTCTAGGGGTGTTCTTACAAGTTAACATTTGACTTTTTCTTAGTTTAAGTGACTAGTGATGAAATAATTTTGGAAACAACTGTGCCAGGTGTATATTATCTTCAAAGAGGGTTCTCTCCTGAGTTCCTCTGTTGACAAACACTGGGTGTCTTGAGGTTTTGTGAACCACTTTAATACAAAGACAATAATAATAATGAAGTAAAAATAAACAGATAAAAACAACTAACTATACCTTGAATTGTGTGGTGTGATGTAATGGATCGAGTGCCAGTCAAAGGTTAAGAGATCAAAATCCCTTGCCTTCTTTGATACCAAATACCAGTGTATTACTCAGGAATTTGTTTATTTTATCTGAATATAATTTCAATGTTACAATAAACATGTTTTAGCCTATGTCTCCTAACTCCTTTAGACCTGATATCCTTCAATAATATATTAGCAATTTTGAGACCCAGGGAGAACATTATCACAGAGGCAATAGTAACCCAGAAGATGACAAATCATTTGAAACTAGAAAATGTAGATTTTGGAGTCATAATATTGACCTCTGAACTCAAATTTCAGTCAGTGTTTCCCATTAGAGAAAGAAGTAAGGTGCTTCTACTCTTGATCCCCAGCTCCACTGAAATTCTTCTTTGGCCAGCATGACCCCAAACAGACTAGTTAAAAATATCTTCACTTTATTTTTGTATATAGTACCTTTTGAACTGTGGTATTGGAGAAGACTCTTGAGAGTCCCTTGGACTGCAAGGAGATCCAACCAGTCCATTCTAAAGGAGATCAGTCTTGTGTGTTCTTTGGAAGGAATGATGTTAAAGCTGAAACTCCAGTACTTTGGCCACCTCATGAGAAGAGTTGACTCATTGGAAAAGACTCTGATGCTGGGAGGGATTGGGGGCAGGAGGAGAAGGGGACAACAGAGGACGAGATGGCTGGATGGCATCACTGATTCGATGGATGTGAGTCTGAGTGAACTCCGGAAGTTGGTGATGGACAGGGAGGCCTGGCGTGCTGCGATTCATGGGGTCGCAAAGAGTCGGGCACGACTGAGCGGCTGAAGTGAAGTGAACTGAACTGAACCTTAAGATTGCAAGTTAGAAAATACAACAATGTTTTCCTAATTTTGGCCCTACCCTTTAAATTAGCTGTGTGAAACAATAGCAATGGTCAAATATTCAAAGTGCCCTTTCACTGCGCCTTCCAGGTAAGTCACATATTTTGTTCAGAATATTTATAGTAAATATATTTCCATGAGACTCTACTTTGTAAAACAAAAAGTCCCAGATTTATATGAGCCATTTCTTGTTGATTTTGTTTTGCTTTGTTTCCTACCTAAATATAAAACTTTCTTTGATTTAATTCTGAATTATTTATAGATTTATAGATTTATAAAAAAGCTTTTAGGTGGGATCCTGCTGAATAAAGTATATCCATTGTAAAAAAGGGGAAAAAAAAAATTCTGAATTAACCAGTACTGGCCAGTTAGTCTTAAATACAATACTTCAGACAAACGTTGAAAATAATAGAAGAATATGTTTAAATTGACTCTCTTATGTAAACTTTGTGTTTCTTTGTTGCTCTAAACATTATCGTAAATTACTGTGCAAATATAAAAAGTATTTCCCAAATGCAAATATGAATAAGCCTATATTTTGGGTTACTCTATATTGTGTGCCTTCTATAACACTGAATCAAAAGTTAAGACTAGTATATACATAGAGTAGAAGAGATTAAAGTATGAGTTAAGCTGGGAAATAGGGGATTTCCCCATCAGGAATTCTTTGCAAAACTGGTTTCATGAGTCATTTACCCTATGGGAAATATACAAGCTGGCATTTATAGATGATAAAGAATTTGCATAAATTTAAGCTATTTTCATCAAATATTTACTCAGCTTTAAAATATACTTATTATGTTGGAATAGGGCTTTCCTGGAGAAGGAAATGACAACCCACTGCAGTATTCGTGCCTGGAGAATCCCAGGGATAGAGGAGCCTGACGGGCTGCCACCTATGGGGTCGCATAGAGTCAGACATGGCTGAAGCGACTTAGCAGCAGCAGTAGCATAGGGCTTTCCAGATGGCGCTAGTGGTAAAGAAGCCACCTGCCAACGCAGGAGACATAAGAGACATGGGTTCAATCACTGGGTTGATAAGTTCCCCTGGAAAAGGGCATGGTAACCCACTCCAGTATTCTTGCCTATTCTCTCTCCCATGGACAAAGGAGCTTGCCAGCTACAGTCTATAGGGTTGCAAAGAGTTGGACCTGACTCAAGTGATTTGGCACATACTGTGTGAGTATATCTCTTCATGGATCCCTGCCTTCTCATGGTGAAGGGACTTGTGTAACTCAGTGAAGCTGACCTATGATAGTTGGCCATAATGGAGAACTCTGACCAAACCTCACTGGAGGAGGTAATGGCAAACCACTCCAGTTTACTAGCTATGAAAACCCCACGAACTGTATGACAAGGCAACAAGTTATGACACCAAAAGATGAGCCTCCCACAATGAAAGGTGTCCAATATGCTACTGGGGAAGAGCAGAGGGCAACTGCTAATAGCTACAGAAAGAATGAAGTGACTGGGCGAAAGCTGAAACAACACTCAATTGTGAATATGTCTGGTGATGAAAGTAAAATCCAATACTATAAAGAACAGTGTTGCATAGGGACCTGGAATGTGTGGCTAATGAGTCAAGATAAATGGGATGTGGTCAAGCAGGAGACAGCAAGAATAAACATTGACATCTTAGAATGTTGCTGAAGCTCCAATACTTTGGCCACCTGATGTGAACAGCTGACTCATTGGAAAAGATCCAGATGCTGTGAAAGACTGAAGGCAGAAGGAGAAGGGGATGACAGAGGATGAGATGATTGGATGGCATCACTGATTCAATCGACATGAACTTGGAGAAACTCCAGAAGATGGTGAGAGGCAGGGAAGCCTGTTGTGCTGCAATCCATGGGTTTGCAAAGAATTGGGCACAACTTGGCAACTGAACAACACCATGCAAATATAAAATATACATCCATTTTGAGGGTTCATTTTTACCTATCGCATGAACAATCAAAATATCAAGAACTGTTGGTAGCCTATCCTGTATACATCATTAATTTCCCCTATGTAATTTCAAGAGAAGGACTTGGAAACCCACTCCAGTATTCATGAGCCTAGGAAATCCCATGAACATACAGCCTGGTGAGCTACAGTTCATGGAGTTGCAAAGATTCGGGCATGGCTTAATCGCTAAACCACCACCACCATGTACTCTCAATGTCTAGCCACTGTTTTCCATATGTTAGATAACTAATAATTAGTTAATTTTTATTCTAAATGAAATTTTGTAGCTGAAAATTTCAGCAATTAATTACTATAATCCTATTTGAAAGTTATGTGATATTGAAAATCCTTCATTATGAATATTTAGCTACAATACCCTGTATTGTCTTTAAAAACTCAAAGAAGTACATTTTAGAAGACATGAACTTTTTCAAATCTATTGCCCAATACTGACATATATACCTTTTAGACTATTCAAACACTTGCTACAAACTTGCAAAAATGTCTTATAATTGAATGTTGTCTATGTGGACCTTGCTTGAGGAAATACTGGGAAGACTGAAATGCCATAAATTTGTATTTTCATACATTTTCCAACATTTCAAAGCATGCTTTATCCATATACTGAAACTATATTAAGCTTTTTTATGAAAACTTTTTCTTTACCCTGAGCTTATAAATAAATAGTAATATGTCATATTAAGATAGCAGGAATAAAATATTGGATTCATTTTATGGCATGAGTTCATAATTATAAATGCATGAAAACTGCAGTGGAGGATAAGCATATTTTGTACTTTGCTTAACATTTAAAGAAGAAAACTTGAGATTAGCCTTAGATGAACATAGCCTGATATTTTAATTAAAAGAAGGGACTATAAATCCATTTATAAAAGCAATATTAAATTAGCAGGCTATTTAATTTTACTTTCATGTTACTTTTCTCATTATGCCTTAGAGATTGTTTTGAAACCTGTGCTTGTCATTTAATAGAAGATAATATAATACAGTCCAGCAAGACACACTTAGTAGTAGAATACACAAAAGTTACTTTTTAATGAAACATGCTATAGATTTATCAACCTCAGTTCAGTTAAGTTCAGTCGCTCAGTCATGTCTGACTCCTTGCAACCCCATGAATCGAAGCATGCCAGGCCTCCCTGTCCATCACCAACTCCCAGAGTTCACTCAAACTCACGTCCATTGAGTCGGTGATGCCATCCAGCCATCTCATCCTCTGTTGTCCCCTTCTCCTCCTGCCCCCAATCCCTCCCAGCATCAGAGTCTTTTCCAATGAGTCAACTCTTCGCATGAGGTGGCCAAAATACTGGAGTTTCAGCTTCAGCATCAGTCCTCCAAAGAACCTACTGCTGCTGCTAAGTCACTTCAGTCGTGTCCAACTCTGTGCGACCCCATAGACGGCAGCCCACCAGGCTCCTCCATCCCTGGGATTCTCCAGGCAAGAATACTGAAGTGGGTTGCCATTTCCTTCTCCACCAAAGAACTTAAGTTCCATCTAAATTCAAGTTTCAGTTGTCCTTGGTAAATGGTATGCTATCTTTTAGTAGAGTAACTTTTTCTTCCTTAAAAAATATAAGCATTATCCATTTACTGTTGGAATGGGTATTATAGGCATTAAATAAGAACACTGTATTCTTACAACTTGTGATAACAGAGTTCTAAAATACTAATTTTCATTACTTCAATTCAGTGGTTTAGTCGTGTACAACTCTTTGAAACCCCATGCTTGGCAGCATGCCAGGCTTCCCTGTCTATCACCAACTCCCAGAGTTTGCTCAAACTCAAGTCCATTGGTGATACCATTCAATCATCTCATCCTAGGTCTTCCCCTTCTCCTGCCTTCAATCTTTCCCACCTGCAGGGTCTTTTCCAATGAGTCAGTTCTTCAAATCAGGTGGCCAAAATGTTGGAGCCTCAGCTTCAAAATCAGTTCTTTTAATGAATATTCAGAGCATCAGTCCTTCCAACGAATATGCAGGACTAATTTCATTTAGGATTGGCTAGTTTGATCTCCTTGCAGTCCAAGGGACTCTATCCAACACCACAGTTCAAAAGCATTAATTCTTTGGGGTTCAACTTTTTTATGGTCCAATTCTCACATCCATACAAGACTACTGGAAAAAACATAGCTTTGACTAGATGGACCTTTGTCGGCAAAGTAACATCTCTGCCTTTCAATATGATGTCTAGGTTTGTCATGGGTTTTTTTTCCAAGGAGCAAGTGTCTTAAATTTCATGGCTGCAGTCACCATCTGCAGTGATTTTGGAGCCCAAAATAGCAAGTCTATCACTGTTTCCATTGTTTCTCCATCTATTTCATCATTTAGCCTGTTTTTATATGCTTTATATAGTACACTCAAACATAATAAATTAGACCTTAAGAGACTATGGTGTGGCTTTAAATATTTTCACAAATTATAAATGATCATACAATATTCATACTTGACAATTCTAATGTAAATATTCAAAGTAAGCAATAGGATATATAGATATATGAAACAGCATGGACTTTTATGGTGGCTCAGACTGTAAAGAATCTGCCTGCAATGGGAGAGGCTTGGCTTCAATCCCTGGGTGGGGAAGATCCTCTTGAGAAGGCAATGGCTGCCCACTCCAGTATTCTTGCCTGGAATAAACTGTGGAAAATTCTTAAAGAGATGGGAATACCAGACTACCTTACCTGCCTCCTGAAAAATCTGTATGCAGGTAAAGAAGCAGCAGTTAGAACCCAACATGGAACAACAGACTAGCTCCAAATTCAGAAAGGACTGCATCAAGGCTGTATATTGTCACCCTGCTTATTTAGCTTATATGCAGAGTACATCATGTGAAATGCAGGGCTGGATGAAACACAAGCTTGAATCAAGATTGCTAGGAGAAATACCAATAATCTGAGATATGCAGATGACACCTCCCTTATGACAGAAAGTGAAGAAGAACTGAAGAGCCTCTTGATGAAAGTGAAAGAGGACAGTGAAAAAGTTGGCTTAAAGCTCAGCATTCAAAACACAAATATCATGGCATCTGGTCCCATCTCTTAATGGCAAATAGATTGGGAAACAATGGAAACAGTGAGAGGTTTTATTTTCTTGGGCTCCAAAATTACTGCAGATGATGACAGCAGCCATGAAATTAAAAGATGCTTGCTCCTTTGAAGAAAAGTTAGACAGCATATTAAAAAGCAGTGATGTTACTTTTCCAGCAAAGTTCCATCTAGTCAAAGCTATGGTTTTTCCAGTAGTCATATATGGATGTGAGAGCTGGACCATGAAGAAGTTTGAGTGCTGAAGAATTAATGCTTTTGAACCGTGGTGTTGGAGAAGACTCTTGAGAGTCCCCTGGACAGCAAGGATATCAAACCAATCAATCCTAAAGGAAATCAAGCCTGAATTGATTCAGTTCATTGGATAGACTGATGCTGAAGCTGAAGCTCGAATACTTTGGCCACCTGATGCAAAGGACTGACGCATTTGAAAAGACCCTGATGCTGGGAAAGGTTGAAGGCAGGATGAGAAGTGAAGACAGAGAGTGAGATGGTTGGATGGCATCACTGACTCAATGGACATGAGTTTGAGCAAGCTCCAGTAGATGGTGAAGGACAGGGAAGCCTAGCCTGCTGCAATTCATGGGGTGGCAAAGAGTTGGACATGTCCAAGCAACTTAAAAACAACAAATGAATGAGCATTATCATTAAGACTAGAAAGTAGTAATAGGACAAACGGAATATTTCAATACTTCAAATAAGGTCCAACAAAGGCAAAATAAAAAGTTGAAAGTTCTTTCATATTCCTAAAGATTGTTTTTACTTTGAGATATCAAAAAGTTGTGGATTATTTGTTTTAACAGGCAGAATATTGTTATATCCTACCAAGATATTCCTCAGTAACTTACCCAAGGGAAAAACTCACTTATTTTAGACAGTGGACTTACTACAAAACTATGAAATATATTTCTTCTTTGAGTGAAGGAAATTTCCAGCCTACAAAAGAAATTTTTAAATAAACTTTTTAAAAAGTAGTTCTAAATCTGCAGAAAACTTGCAAAGATAATACCAAGAGTTCCTCTATGCCACATGCCTTATTAAATCTTATGTTATTATGGTGTATTTCTCACATTGAACCAATATTGATACATTATTTTTAAGTAAAATTTATACTTAATTCACATGCTCTGTTTTTTTCTAAATACCTATTTTTTTTTTCTTCTCGTCTAACAGTCCATGAAGGATATCACATTACATTCAGTTGTCATATCTCAGCATTCTCTTGGTTATAACAATCTCCCAGAATTTTTTGTGACCTTGACAGTTTTGTGGTGTACTTGTCAGGTATTTTGTGTACTATCTCAGCAGTGAGATTCATCTGATTTTTTTTTTTTCATGATCAGATAGTGTTATGGGCTTTTGAGAAGAAAGAGATAAAATGTCATTCTCATTACATCATGTCAAGAGTGCAAACTATCATCACTGTTGACTTTAACTTTGATCAACTGTCTCTGGTAGTGTGATAGGTTTTTGCCAGATTTCTGGACTGCAAGTTATTTTCTTTCCCCTTTCCTACACTTCACAAAAGAAGACACTGGTTAGAAGGCACTAACCAGTCCACAGATAAAGAGCTGGGTGGAATTTTAAAGTCTTCACTTTGTCTGCAAAGTATTGGGTTGCCCAAAAAGTTCATTCAGGTTTGTCCCCAAGATGTCCTAGAAAAACTAGAAGGAACTTTTTGGCCAGTTTTACCATCCCCCTGCACTTAAAATTTGTTCATTCTCCCCCATCTAATTTATACAATTAATCATATATTTATATCTGGATGCACCCAGATATTTTACACTTAAGGTTAAAATCCTATGCATCTTCATTTGTTACTCAAATTGTTCCAGCAGGACCATTAGAGATACTTTCCATTGGCTCCCTTTGTCATGTTGTCATGTGTGTGTGTGTGTGTGACAGAGAGACAGAGGGGGAAAGAGAGGGAGATGGAGGAATAGTTAAGGATTCTTGGTACATTTTATGGGAAAATAGTATTAGAAGTAAGATTTGGAAACAAAATAAGCTTGTTGCTTCTGTGAAAGTGTTGCTTGTAAGTCTTGTCAGCCAATAGAGCAAAGACACATATTTGAATGTCAATCTATGTATATGCATCTAGTCACAAATACTTCTCTCTGTATCCATGTGTGTCTATATTAAGTTAAACAATAGTTTACCCTTATGTATCCAACTGTAATTATTTACTGTGTGGTTATCCTAGCATTTTCTTTTTGTTTATCACTTCCCAATCCAACATGAGAAAACTGGCTCTCATTATCTCATCATTTGTCATATCTATATCTATATATATACACAGATTTACACAATATTCACATGTACATTGTGGTCAGCAATGACAGAGATGTTCTTGAATGCTTGACTCTGGTCATTCTTTGCTCCATAGTTTTGCCTGCATGTTGGATCAGACCTTCATTGCTCAGGCAGGCCAGACAGGTTATTTGTACTGAGTCTCTGAGTCCAGACAAAGACAATCCTCTGCTGAAGTATTGGACAGTCCCTATTATGTTAATGATATTTTGAAATATCAGAAACAGATGTTCAAGTAAGAGGATAAACTTTTCTCAGATTCATAGACTTGCCTACTCACTGGACATGAGTTTGAGCAAACTCTGGAAGACAGAGAAGGACAGGGAAGCCTGGTGTGCTGCAGTTCATGGGGTTGCAATAAGTCACACATGACTTAGTGCCTAAACAACAATGAAAATCAAAACAAATGAGGAAGAAATTTCTAAGAGTTTCATAATTCAATTTGCCTTTCAAATACATATCTGAGAGTATGATGTGGATATAGCACAAACAGAAGAGCAGGTGAATGAATCTCTTACTTAAACAATCTGCTGGAAATTATCCAATCTGAAGTTATGGGAGTAGGTAATGAAACAACAAATAAGGAAATTATGAAGAAAAACCTGGAGACCAAGGATAATTCAAGCATTTTTTGAAGACCTCAGTCAGTCAGTCAGTTCAGTCATTTAGTCGTGTCCTACTCTTTGCAACCCCAATAATGGCAGCACGCCAGGCCTCCCTGTCCATCACCAACTCACGGAGTTTACTCAAACTCATGTCCATTGATTCGGTGATGCCATCCAGCCATCTCATCCTTTGTCATTCCCTTCTCCTCCTTCCCCAATCCCTCCCAGCATCAGAGTCTTTTCCAATGAGTCAACTCTTCGCATGAGGTGGCCAAAGTATTGGAGTTTCAGCTTTAGCATCAGTCCTTCCAAAGAACACCCAGGA
>NW_011494922.1:625045-629550 GCF_000754665.1 Bison bison bison | reverse complement strand
TGGCTGTAATCAACATCTCCAGTGATTTTGGAGCCCCCCCAAAATAAAGTCAGCCACTGTTTCCACTGTTTCCCCATCTATTTCCCATGAAGTGATGGGACCAGATGCCATGATCTTTGTTTTCTGAATGTTGAGCTTTAAGCCAACTTTTTCACTCTCCTTTCACCTTAATCAAGAGGCTTTTTAGTTCCTCTTCACTTTCTGCCATAAGGGTGATGTTATTTGCATATCTGAGGTTATTGACATTTCTCCCAGCAATCTTGATTCCAGCTTGTGCTTCTTCCAGCCCAGTGTTTCTGATGATGTATTCTGCATAGAAGTTAAATAAGCAGGGTGACAATATACAGCCTTGATGTACTCCTTTTCCTATTTGGAACCAGTCTGTTGTTTCATGTCCAGTTCTAACTGTTGTTTCCTGACCTGCATATAGGCTTCTCAAGAGGCAGGTCAGGTGGTCTGGTATTCCCATCTCTTTCAGAATTTTCCACAGTTTATTGTGGTCCACACAGTCAAAGGCTTTGGCATCGTCAATAAAGCAGAAATTGATGTTTTTCTGGAACTCTCTTGCTTTTTCAATGATCTAGCAGATGTTGGCAGTTTGATCTCTGGTTCCTCTGCCTTTTCTAAAACCAGCTTGAACATCTGGCAGTTCATGGTTCACGTATTGCTGAAACCTGGCTTGGAGAATTTTGAGCATTACTTTATTAGTGTGTGAGATGATCAATGGAGCCATAAAAACTCATTGGTCTAAAATCATGAGCTGTAGCAATGGAAATAAATATTGGGAAGGAGTAAATTTATATTTGAGATGCAAAAAGAAAGCAAGTCATAAGGAAATTTAAAAGCTGAATAAAAAGGAAATGTGTATAGCTGGAAAAGGTAATGAAAATGTAAAGAACTACTGAAAGAGAACTTAAAAACTGTAGCAGAATTTAAATCTGGTTTTAGATTAAATATGTGTTATGTATAGAGTCCAGATTTTCCCACATATTTTCATGCTACTTTTGTCTAAATTATGCATTCACAAATACCAAAAGAATCATGTACAATTTTGACAAAGATATTGTTAAATATGCAATGTTTCTAAAAAGAAGAATAATGTTAAATTAACTAGAAGGAAATTACTACTAAATCAAGCTTGAATGACTATCATGACAAACCACCTATTTTCCTTGCATATTTCTCAAATTATAGTGTTTGGAATATCTCTTCCTTTTTTTTTTTTTTACAAAGTAATGCTTTTTAATCTTTTGTAAACTGTAAACCATTTACAAAAGGGCTTTTATCTGTGGCTGTTAAAAGAGGTTTACGTAATGTATCCTGATATGTTTATTTATATAGATGTACTATACAGGGTACTTTTTAATTAAAGGGAAATAATGATACTTGAATGGTAGTCACACAAATCAAACCTATTATTCTATAAGTGAAGAAATTGTTTTAGTGCCTATAATTCAGTGAGACACTTTATAACATCAGCTATAAAGTTTCTAGATTCTCAAGAGATATTATTTCCTGTGTCTTCCATTAATGCTATCAGGGGTTGGATTACAGAATTTTAGTTTCATGTTTTAAAAAAGTATTTTCAATTAAGATATTGTTGTCTTATATTAAGGTGGTTGGAATATGAAATGTTATTAATTCTGACCCTTAATTTAATAGTTTATTCTTTAGATAAAGAAGACTGTGCAGTTATAACTCTATTTGTACACACACCACCTAGGGTGTTCAGTCATCTTAATTAACCAAGAAGGAAAAATCTGGTAGCTGTGCTATAGATAGACATTCAAGGATCTCTGCAATGAGATCAACCCAGTCAGTCCTAAAGGGAATCAACCCTGAATATTCACTGGAAGGACTGATGCTAAAATTGAAGCTCCAATACTTTGGCCACCTGATGCAAAGAGCCAACTCATTGGAAAAGACCCTGATTCAGGGAAAGACTGGGGGCAAAAAGGAGAAGAGGGTGACAGAGAATAAGCCAGTTAGATAGCGTCGGCAACTCAATGGACATGAGCTTGTGCGAACTCCTCAAGATAGTGGAAGATAGGGAAGGCTGGCGTGCTGCAACCCATAGGGTTGCAAGGAGTTGGACATGACTTAACTGAAAAACAATAGACATTCAAGGCATATTGAATGTCTCCTATGAATTTTTTGGATATAGAGTACAGTTTTATTGCTGATTATGATGTATTTTTTATTATCATGTGTAGCTTATTGATAAAAAGCCTCAGGAGAATATATGTTTCTGATATAATAATTTCATTTTATTTCAGAATAAAATGCACCATTATTTTGAAGAGCATTATATAAAATTATGTAAAAGTCAAGAGACACTGGCTTATCACAGTGAAACAAGTGAAATTTACTTCATCCAAAAGCTAATTGCCTTGCACTTGAATGATGTCAACAACTCAAAAGCTAAGTTTCTCTACCTCTACAGTACTGTGAAATCCGTCCCAAGATATATATTTCCAGAAATCTATTTCCTCAGGCTCCCTCATCAGATAAAATGTATTCCTCACATAGAATTGTATCATATTATTGAATATGCATGGGATCCTCACCATCTTTTTATCTACTGAAATCATAAAAAATTTTAACATTTAGAGAACCCTAACTCTGCCTGTTGCTAGTTCTGTCACCTTGAGCAAGTTACAACCTTCCTTATTTGCAAATTATTGCAAAATAATAGTGCATATTTAATAGAGTGAAATTTAAATAATATAAATAAACTGTCCCCAAAAGTGATAGGCAAATAGTAAGCATTATGATGTTAGTTATATTATGATCAAATTGTTATTGATAAAATTATTATTTAGATAGAAAAGTTTAAACATAATGTTGCATTATTCATCTTTTTATTAATGTGTTATAACATGCTTTGTATATATCAAATGTTAAATATAAAATTAAGAAACAAATATATTTTAAGAAATAATACACAAAAACAGGAAGCTATTTTTAATTTTAAGTACTTTACTTATAATTTAAGAATCCTCCATGATATGATGATAAAAATTCAAATACATTTAAGTTAGAAGAGCTTTAGAGACTATTCCATGTGTAATATGAATATCTTTGCATATATTAAATTTATCTAAATAATTTACTTTATTTCAAAGAATCTCCTATTTAAAATTAATGTTTGTATCTTTCACTCACCTGTTTCCTAAAGTTGGAATTTCTGGAGTATATCATCTTTTACATTCTGAAATTCTGATATTTTAATATTGGAGCCCACTACTTTCATGATTACAACAAACAGACCCAAAGATATAATATCCTAAAAGTGTTGTAGTCCTAAGAGCTGGAATTATAAGTAAATAATAATATACTGTGTATTTAAATGAGCAGGCTATGATCTCAAAATCAGCCTAACCCTTAAACCAGTTATATCAGGGCCCCTAATTTCTGGATATAATGTCTGATGATCTAAGGTGGAGTTGATGTCATAATAATAGAAATAAAGTGCAGAATAAGTGTAATGTGCTTGAATCATCCCCAAATCATCTCTCCCCACCAGCCCATGGAAAAATCATCTTCCATGAAACTGGTCCTTGGTACCAAAAAGGTTGTGAACCTCTGAGTTCAGTTAGTTCAGTTGCTCAATCATGTCCAGCTCTTTGCGACTCCATGAACCACAGCATGCCAGACCTCCCTGTCCATCATCAACTCCCAGAGTCCACCCAAACCCATGTCTATTGGGTCAGTGATGCCATCCAACCATCTCATCCTCTGTCGCCCCATCTCCTCCTGCCCTCAATCTTGCACAGCATTGGGGTCTGTTGGGAAGACCAGTACAAAATAGCCGGTTGGAGGAAGTCCTTGGGAAAACGGCGAAGGGCCAGAAATACCCCAGCTTGATGTGCCCGGGCAGAAAAACATCTCCTGCCTTTGGTTATGCCCAGTGCCAAGATTTAATAATAAATATTAAGGATGTTGCTTGAGAAAACGGGTTATGGGATAAGTTCACGGGTCACTTAGAGTGCGCTGTCCTTGAAATATTTTTAATGATTAGGTGTTAACCCCGTATGCGCTCTGCTGGCTGTATACTCTAAGCTGTTTGTTCCTACTTCTATAAAAAGGCTTGACTGCAGAAATAAACTTGTCAGTCCTTGCAAGAGACTGTCCAAGTGTCCTTCTTTCAGGTTCGTAGCTTCCAAGTCCTGGGGAGAAAATCCCCAACAGGGTCTTTTCAAATGAGTCAGCTCTTCGCATCAGGTGGCCAAAGTATTGGAGTTTCAGCTTCAACATCATTGGTGTCTTACCAATGAACACCCAGGACCGATATCCTTTAGAATGGACTGGTTGGATCTCCTTGCAGCCCAAGAGACTCTCAAGAGTTTTCTCCAACACCACAGTCCAAAAGCATCAATTCTTCCATGCTCAGCTTTCTTTATAGTACAACTCTCACATCCATACATGACCACTGGAAAAACCATAGCCTTGACTAGACGGACCTTTGTTGACAAAGTAATGTCTCTGCTTTTTAATACACTGTC
>NW_011494922.1:614922-624945 GCF_000754665.1 Bison bison bison | reverse complement strand
TGACAAAGTAATGTCTCTGCTTTTTAATACACTGTCTAGGTTGGTCATAACTTTCCTTCCAAGGAGTAAGTGTCTTTTAATTTCATGGCTGCAATCACCATCTGCAGTGATTTTCCAGAAAAATAAAGTCAGCTACTGTTTCCCCTTCTATTTACCATGAAGTGGTGGGACTGGATGCCATGAACCTCTGAGTTATATGATATTAATTTCATATTCTGCCACCCCCAATACCATTGTGTCATAAGTTACTCATTCACAAAATTCTGATTACATCTTCCTTGACCCCAATTTGAATCACTTACCTCAGGTGAGGGTGGCACTGGTGGTAAAGAATCTGCCTGCCAGTGCAGGAGATGTAACTGATGCCTGTTTGATCTTTGTGTTGGGAAGATCCCCTGGAGGAGGAAATGGTAACCTACTCCAGTATTCTTGCCTGGAAAATTCCATGAACAGAGAAGCCTACTGGGCTATAGTCCAAGGGGCTGCAAAGAGTCAGACATGATTGAGCACACACACCATGTATTAGGGACAGAGAGGCCTGGCATGCTGCAGTCCATGGGATTGCAAAGAGTCAGACATGACCAGGTGATTGAACAACAACAACATATATTTTTATGTTTTCTTTTATAATATACCCTTCATCTATACTTTTATTGTCATGTCAGATGACTGCTGACTATGAAGAAGACTTCAGTAAAACATCTTTCAATTTCAGAAAATGACACACATGAGATGACATAAATTTGACTCTAAAATTTCATTTTTACTCTAAAAAGTGATATAATTATCATTCAAGGTGGACAGAGTGAATTACCCTACAAGCACGTTTTCCAGTAATAAAAATAAAGTGTATCATTTTGTCTGTATACCTTTAATTTTTTGCGTGTGTGCATGCTTGGTCACTAAGCTGTGTCTGACTCTTTGTGACACCATGGACTGTATCCTACTAGGCTCCTCTGTCCAAGAAATTTTCCAGGCCAGAATACTGGAGTGGATTGCCATTTCTTTCTCCAGGGGATCTTCCTGACCTGGGGTTGAGCCTGCATCTCCTGCATTGGCAAGCAGCTTCTTAGTCATTTGTAGGACTATGGTAATAGCACATGTACATTTCTCTCAGTGGTCTGTTGCTATGATCTGTGTGTACAGCTGAAGCAGTATAAAATTACTCAAGTTATTCCAGAATGATAGAAAAATTTGAGCTTTTAATCAGTGCAATTCTCTTTTCTTTTCTCTCTTTCTAGTCTGGGTTGGTATTCTTTTTGAAAATTGCATTCTCTCTGTCCCAATTAATATTCCATGTGTGTTAAAGGACTTTCAAAATTCCCTTGACATAAAACAGATCATTTCCTAAGTGGAGCCCAACCAATGAATAGATTCCTGTTTCCTGTGAATAAGACTCTGAAAGGTCAAAAATGTTTCCCTTGGTGATAAGACGGTATTTCTTTGTTATTCAAATTATGTACAAACTCATCTAGTGATTTCCAAACTTGGTAGTGTATGAGAATGCTCTGAGATGATTTTACAAATAAATTCTGAATACCCATCTAGATCTACTAATATCAAAATCTCAATATTCATGCCTATTAATGCTGTAATGATAAAACACACCACCAATAAACTCTATTTCAACCAATTTCTACACCAGATTGAGAAAACATATTGCACAAAATGCCATGTGCAATAACATAATAATTTCTAGCAAAGAATGCCATAAAATGCATATATACATATAGTCACTGTTTTTAAGATTCTTTTCCCATCTAGATCATTACAGAGTATTGTGTAGAGTTACCTGTACTATACAGCAGATTCTTATTAATTATTTATTTATGTATATAATAGTGAATATATGTCAATTTCAAGCTCTCAATTTATCACTTTCCTCCCTTATCCCCTGGTAACCATAAATTTGTTTTCTACATCCATGACTCTACTGCTTTGTAAATAAGTTTATTTGTACTCTTTTTAAAAGATTCTTGGAAAATAGCCATGTCCTTTCATTTACATATAGCCCATGGCTAATTTTGTTGGAAAAATGCAATTAGGTAGTTGCAACAGAGATGATATGGATGGCAAGACTGAAATATACACTCTGTGGCCCTTTACAGAAAAAAGTTCATCAATCACCTCAGTAAAGGACTTCCAGAATAGTTTGCTAAATAGAGACTCTCTAGTCTTAAGACTTATGGGCCAGATGTTGTTATAATTAATTTCCCACCCACTTTTCTTTTTCTCTAGGGAAGTATTTGCAATTCCCAAAAATCACATCTGCCCACTGAATTCTCCCTCCACGTGCCTCATGGAGTAGGGCAAAATGTGAAGACTGTATTTAAACATCAGGTATGTTCTCCAAGCTGTCCTCAGAGGGTAATAGAACCACATGCTAGTCCTTAATTATGTTGGCAGCTTTCTTATTTCACATCTCAAATGCAATATAAATAAACCTAGTGTGTAAAGAATTGCTTCTTTTCTTCCTCGAGAATTGTTGCTCTTAGTACGACTTAGAGATGGAGTCATCCTCATTACTAAACCTCATTCTTTCTAGGAGTTTGGTCTCTAGTTCTCCATATTCTGTTCTGGGTGTTTTGGTTGAAAAGAAACATGGATTAAGGAAGCTGGGTTTTTTTTGTTGTTGTTGTTTTGTATTTTTAGCTTAAGTCTAATTGAGTTACTGTGTTGTACTAATTTCTGCTGTAGTGTAAAGTAACTCAGTTTTATGCATATACACATTCTTTTTCTATGTATTTTAGCTTAATGTGACAGTTCAGTTTGTTCATTGCTTCTTCCAAGTCAATGCTCAACCATATCTTTATTTCTGCTGCTGGGAGATAAGTGCAGTACTCCAAAAATTCCACTTGTGTTCTGACTGTGCCCTTTGCCCTGGATATACACAGAGGTTTTGTTTATGTTTTTTTTATGCTCCCATCAGGGAAGCTGATAGTGAAGTCGCTCAGTCGTGTCTGACTTTTTGCGACCCCGTGGACTGTAACCCACCAGGCTCCTCCGTCCATGGGATTCTCCAGGCAAGAATACTGGAGTGGGTTGCCATTTCCTTCTCTAAGGGAAGCTGATATTCCACACCAAATCTCTTAAATCACAGCTGAGTTTCCTCTAATATCCAGGGACAGTAGGTCAGGTAGATTTCAGAGAAAGTCTACAGTTCTTGGATGACTAGTTGATACATCAGTGTCCTTGGCTTAAAGTTACAGACCTGGAGACTTAATTTTGACTGAGAAGGAAAGCTGTTTTTCTAGTCCACATATTCTGTCAGTCTTCTTTCCCACTTCTATATTTCTGAGACCCACAATTTAGAAAAGAGTATTATTAACAATTCTGAATAAGTGTAAGACTCCTGTGTGTGTGTGCTAGTCACTTAGTCATGTCTGACTCTTTGCAACCCCATGGACAATGGCCTACCAGGCTCCTGTGTCCTTTAAATTCTTCAGACAAGAATACTGGAGTGAATTGCTATGCTCTTCTCCAGGGGATCATCCCAACCCAGGATTCAAACCCGGGTCTTCTGCATTGCAGACAGATTCTTCATTGTCTGAGCCACCAGGGAAGCTCTAGAAACATTCAATATTCCCCGAAATTTCTAGGAGTGATTCATTATAATAAGCCATTGCTCCAATGTTCCAACTAAACTGGACTCATCTCCCTGCAGTGAGAAAATCTTTCACAATTGTCCTTAGACTAAAGGTTTCTATACTTTTAACTGTATGCAGAATTGTCTGCCCCTTCTTGTAATATTTCCCCTAGAGAAGGAAATGGCAACCCACTCCAGTATTCTTGGCTGGAAAATCCCATGGACAGGGGGAGCCTGGAAGACTACAGTTCATGGGGTCACAAAGAGTCAGACATGACTGAGTGACTTCACTTTTTCTTATAATACATTGTAATAATTAGGCATAAGCAAGTAGGCCCTATGACCTTTAGTGTTTTTAAGCAGATCATTACCAAAAATGCAGCACTTTTAACTTTCTATTGTAAACGACAACAGAAGTGTGTCCATGGAGACTTTTGCCCTTCTCTTCCCTTCATTGTCTCATACACTACAAGCCCTCACTACAAGCCCTATCACATAACTGTGGCCAAGCGCATCTGGTCATCAAAGAGGAACCACAGAGAGATTCCCTGTGACCAGGTCTGCGGGAACTATCTCCTTTGGGGAAGTTGTGGTCTGGGTGTATGTATGAGACTACAGTGAATGTCAGTGACCACCTGATACAAAAAGCTGACTCACTGGAAAAGATGCTGTTGCTGGGAAAGATTGAGGGCAGGAGGAGAAGGGGACAACAGAGAATAAGATGGTGGGATAGAGTCACCAACTCAGTGGACATAAGTTTGAGCAAACTCAGGAGATGGTGGACAGGGAAGCCTGGCGTGTTGCAGTCCATGGTTATCACAGAGAGTCAGATAAAACTGAGCAACTAAAGAACAACAGTGAGGCTCCTAATGGTCAACCCCAAGCTGCTCTTGTCTCCAATATCGATAGTAGAAAAGTTGAGCTGGACAAGAAGCACACAAAAGGGAGCTCAGAGTTCATCAAACACATTGCATTTCTTCACCAGCATGACTTACTGCAGCATACTTCTGAGAGTAAACTGTTCTCTCATTCCCAATATCACACAGGTTTTCCTTTTGCCAATGTGCAATTAAACTGCACAAGGAAAAGGATTCTGAGAAATGTATTTTCCAGATTCAACCAAGTTGAATCAAAACACAATCTAGCCCCCAAGGAAAAGAGGAACAAAAAGAGGAACAGAGTGTGAGAATAGTGGTTAGGATTATTTAGATAGATAGCACATAATTTTTTTGTTCTTTAGTTACTCAGTCGAGTCCAACTCTTTGGGACCCCATGGACTGCAGCCTGTCAAGCTTCTGAGTTCATGGGATTTCCTAGGCAAGAATACTGGAGTGGGTTGCCATTTCCGTCTCCAACTAGAAAATTAGTGGCTATAACTGCTCTTAAATTATTATTTCTCTTTCGGAGAACTAGGCCAACTCTTTGATTTAATAGTCTTACAACTCAGGTGCTCCAAGTGAAGCTCCAGGTAATGTAATCAAGTATTTTCCCTTCAACACAAATATTCAGAGATTCCTAATGTTAATTTCTGTTTGTGTCTCATATTTCCAGTTAGATTATAATTTATTTAAATCATATATTTATTCATATAGTTGTGTAATTTAGAAGAATTTCATAAAATATTGTGCATATTGAAATTTATTCATGAACTGCTTTTCAATTATTGATTTGTCTCAAGTTCATTTAGATTTTTGCCATGAATATCAAAGGATCATTAGGCTATATAAACAACTATAAATTGTACTCTTATTGTGATATCCATATCAATCCATCAAATGAGGTTAAATTTTGATAACTCTAAAGGAAACAGCAAAGACACTGGAATTCTAAGATTCACATCATTTTTCTATTTGCCACAGCACTTATAGATATTGAAATGATTTGTATGTCACTTCATGCAATATTTATTTGATAACAGCAAAACTAAAGTTTTAAAAACTCATACAGCATTTTATGAATGATAACTAAAGTTGACTATTGTATAGGTATATCTTAAGAATATTTATGTGATAAAGCAATCTATTTAACATTAGTTTTATTTTTTTTTAATTTTGCTTTCAATTAACATATAAGCCAACCGTTATTAACTTTATATTCAGAGTACATCAAGAGAAACGCTGGACTGGAAGAAACACAAGCTGGAATCAAGATTGCCGGGAGAAATATCAATAACCTCAGATATGCAGATGACACCACCCTTATGGCAGAAAGTGAAGAGGAACTAAAAAGCCTCTTGATGAAACTGGAAGTGGAGAGTGAAAAAGTTGGCTTAAAGCTCAACATTCAGAAAACGAAGATCATGGCATCCGGTCCCATCACTTCGTGGGAAATAGATGGGGAAACAGTGGAAACAGTGTCAGACTTTATTTTGGGGGGCTCCAAAATCACTGGAGATGTTGATTACAGACATGAAATTAAAAGACGCTTGCTCCTTGGAAAGAAAGTTATGACCAACCTAGATAGCATATTCAAAAGCAGAGATGTTACTTTGCCAACAAAGGTTCGTCTAGTCAAGGCTGTGGTTTTTCCTGTGGCCAGGTATGGATGTGAGAGTTGGACTGTGAAGAAGGCTAAGCACCGAAGAATTGATGCTTTTGAAGTGTGGTGTTGGAGAAGACTCTTGAGAGTCCCTTGGACTGCAAGGAGATTCAACCAGTCCATTTTGAAGGAGATCAGCCCTGGGATTTCTTTGGAAGGAATGATGCTAAAGCTGAAACTCCAGTACTTTGGCCACCTCATGCGAAGAGTTGACTCACTGGAAAAGACTCTGATGCTGGGAGGGATTGGAGGCAGGAGGAGAAGGGGACAACAGAGGATGAGATGGCTGGATGGCATCACTGACTCGATGGACATGAGTCTGAGTGAACTCCGGGAGTTGGTGATGGACAGGGAGGCCTGGCGTGTTGCGATTCATGGGGTCGCAAAGAGTCGGACACGACTGAGCGACTGACTTGATCTGATCTGACTAACTTTAACTTTCATGAAGATGAAGCTTCTTGTTCCAAATCATACTACTAGAAATTTGCTTACCCTGGACTATAAAATGATATACATCTAATTTCTTAGAGCTAATAGTGAAACTTGTGCTATAACTCCTGTTAATCAAAATTCCTGTAAAATGGCAACACTAGTCCTCAGGCTCTTCAATAATTGTCTGAAGAGAGTTACTCACACAAAGCCATGTGTTTTCCCAGTGCATCTGCAACCGGTTACCAGTCATCTCTGAAACAAATCCCAATTATCTTAGCTCTATCATGGAAAATTTTGAAACGTTACTTCCTCTTCAAGTTCACTATGGTTGGCTGAGGTCTTTGCAGAGACTGCATTGAGACCAACGTCTCCCTCTGCCTAATGGTGACCCCATTCTCAACTACTGATCCTGACAATGATCTCTATTAAATAAGTTTGCACAGTAGACTGTTTTAGAGTCTGCTTCTTGAGGGATTCAATCTCCCAAAGAATATTGACACATCATCTTCATGTTATTTTTGTACCTGTAGAAGCTTTTTACCTTCTCACTGAGATCACCAAACTTGCTAAAACACTTTGTCAAATTTGGATTGATTTTATGTGAGAGAGCACACACTTGTTTGATAGTTCAGAGTTTTGAAAATGGTACCATAGGTCTTAATCATAATTTTAGCATCCTTTTGTGTGTCTAATGTTATGTAAAAAATTATGGCTGAAATGATAAATGTTTGTAAAATATTATTCAATTTGCATTATATAAGGTGTCAATAAAATATTTTTTAAATTTCTTGATGTATAGAATCTAGTTTGTTTATACAAGAATGATATAAGCATTATCATATGAATGTGTCACTAAACATTTGAATTGATTAATTCATATTTTCAAAGCTGCCTACCAACTAATATTAAGAAATGTTATAAAAATACCTAATGTCAATGAAATAAATATCTTCTTTTTGTAGAAAATATTTATTACTTTTAGCCCCACTTGTGTTAAACTTCTCCAAAGTAAAATGGGGTTAGTGATGTCTTGCTTGACTCAGAACTTCTTTCTCATTTATATTCATGGCTTTTTCAGGGTCTATGCAGTTAGATCTCAGAATCTTGAGTCACAACCTTATTTCAGAAAGAATCTTATTTTAATCCATTGGTGAATATTGAAGTCTGAAGTGATAAAATTTAAGGGTATCCTAGGGCATAGCATTGCTCTAAAAATATCAAGAATTTGGATTCAGTTCTCTGTTGAGAGTCATGCCAAAAAGGCGTTTTCAAGATTTACAGTCTCCACTTTTATGAATATGAAAAGCACTTTTACCATCAAAACTGTACTCCTTTTTCTTTTAAAAAATGCACAATGAGTTGTTAGCTAATTTAATCATGTGTTAAAGAGCATTAGTATCATAAATTAGTATGTAAATATATATATATTTGGTAATGTATTAAAATTCTAGTTTTAACAATATCTACAGACTTTCTGTGTCATAAAGAACTGGAAATAGTTAACCAAAATAATCTAAAAAATAAAATGGCCATGATTAGTCATTAAGAGAGAATGACTGTATTTAAGTATGAAATATTATTTAATAAATATATACAGTGATTTAGTAAATATATTTACTTCAATAAAAAACTTTATATTATTGCACCAGTAACATACAAATTATTTGAGCTTTCAAATGGGTATTTTCATATCCAAGCCATTGCTCTTTACCGTATAGATATTCTGTGATGCCATATACTCATAGTACCATGCTATGATCCAATATTTCTCTAACATTCTCCTATTTAATTTGTATATTCTATTTAGAGAAAAGTCATATTAGTCTCAGCTTCTGCTACAGAGTATGAATTCAGCATGTCTTCAACCAGCAACCACCCAAATGAAAGGCTATCAACCACTAGCCAGATCATTATTTAAGAGTTTTGGGAATGAAACATTTATTTCTCTCATTGTGGTGGGTGTGGACAGATGTACTTGGCAGAGTAATGTTCAATTAACTGGAGGGAATAAATTTTCCAGTGTGTCTGTAGCAGAAACACAAAATGGAAACAACACAAAATGTTTACAAGGACTGTCTTTAGACTCAAAATACACTGATAGGCATGCATTACTGCTGCTTTATTTGAAATTTCTCAACTGATATTGTATTCTCTCTTCCTTTTGGAATATCTGTTTCTGTAGACCACACTGTGGAACACTTTACTGTTACCTGCATCTTTTCTTTAAAGAGCCATTACTAGTTCATCACAGATGTTATTCAAGGTCAACAAAACTGTATGCATAAGGACAGCAGTTCATTCAACCTTAAAGTGGAATATAAGACCTGCTAGCTTCTGGCAATGCAGACTGTCTTGAAAATACGACATCAAAATTTTCTGCAATCAGATGTATGTAAAGTGCCTGATATCCATCCATCACAGTGAACAAAAGCCATGCTGTTTAATTAGTGTTTTATTTTTCAAGATCATGGGAGGTTATCGGAGTTTTGAGTTTACTATTCAGGGAAAGGTTTCTGGCACTAGAACTTGTCATTTAGGTACATATTCAAAATTCATTTGAAAATAAATAAGTATGTGAAAGTTATTTATAGAGCTCTGTCAGGTCCCCTTCTGCCCACCACATGCAGCTAAGCCTGTGCATCCAGGAGAGTGGATTCAGTTCACTTATAGCCCTTCCCTCTCCTCCATGTCAGCTTACTACAAGTTGTATTGCATCTACACTATTTCATAAAGCCTCCAAATATCCCACTTAATGATGAAAGTGCTAGTCTTTAGGTTGTGTCTGATTCTCTGTGATCCTACGGACTGTAGGCTGCCAGGCTCCTCTATCCATGGAATTCTCCAGGCAAGAATACCTATCAGATCAGATGAGTCGCCCAGTCGTGTCCGACTCTTTGCAACCCCATGAATTGCAGCACGTCAGGCCTCCCTGTCCATCACCAACTCCCGGAGTTCACTCAGACTCATGTCCATTGAGTCAGTGATGCCATCCAGCCATCTCATCCTCTGTCGTCCCCTTCTCCTCCTGCCCCCAGTCCCTCCCAGCATCAGAGTCTTTTCCAATGAGTCAACTCTTCGCATGAGGTGGCCAAAGTACTGGAGTTTCAGCTTTAGCATCATTCCTTCCAAAGAAATCCCAGGGCTGATCTCCTTCAGAATGGACTGGTTGGATCTCCTTGCAGTCCAAGGGACCCTCAAGAGTCTTCTCCAACACCACAGTTCAAAAGCATCAATTCTTCGGCGCTTAGCCTTCTTCACAATCCAACTCTCACATCCATACAGGACCACAGGAAAAACCATAGCCTTGACTAGACGGACCTTTGTTGGCAAAGTAATGTCTCTGCTTTTGAATATGCTATCTAGGTTGGTCATAACTTTCCTTCCAAGGAGTAAGCGTCTTTTAATTTCATGGCTGCAGTCACCATCTGCAGTGATCTTGGAGCCCAAAAAAATAAAGTCTGACACTG
>NW_011494922.1:597232-614822 GCF_000754665.1 Bison bison bison | reverse complement strand
CTTTTGAATATGCTATCTAGGTTGGTCATAACTTTCCTTCCAAGGAGTAAGCGTCTTTTAATTTCATGGCTGCAGTCACCATCTGCAGTGATCTTGGAGCCCAAAAAAATAAAGTCTGACACTGTTTCCACTGTTTCCCCATCTATTTCCCATGAAGTGGTGGGACCCCCCCAAAAAAAAAAGAATACTGAAGTAGGTAGCTATTCCCTCCTTCAGGGGATCTTCCTGACCCAGGAAATGAACCCAGATCTCCTGCATTGAAGGCAGATTCTTTTCCATCTGAGCCACCAGGGAGGCTCCTTAAAGATGAAACCTTTGCTTTTTTATCTTGGTGTTCTCTGTGCCTGGCAATTGTACATTACTAAATATTGTTGATAAAATAATTAACTGGATTGCAGATGATTTGGTATGAGTCAGCTTAATTAGAGCAAATGTATATTATGCAAGAATTTTTCATTTTTTAATAAAAATTCCAAATAATTTTCAGTGGGAATAAGAGGTTCCATAAACAATTATATCAAAATGTTCTAACTTAGCCAACTAAGAAATTAATTTGAAAATGTGTTTTATTTTGGGCTTCCCAGGTGGCTCATGGTAAAGAATCTGCTTGCCAATGCAGGAGACACAGCTTCAACCCCTGGGTGGGTAAGATCCCCTGGAGTAGGAAATGGTAACCCATTCCAGTATTCTTGCTTAAGAATTCCATGGACTGGTGAGCCTGGCAGAGTCCATGGAGTCACAAAGAATCAGACTGAACATACACACATTTTATGTTAATTCATTAATTTTAAATGTAAATTATATCACTATATAAAGCTACTAGCTACACTATTAAACTGTTTACTGCTAGAAAGTCTGTGAGAAAGAAGTATTTCAACCACTTAAAATTTAGTAACTGAGAAATTATAAAAAAGATGCTAAAAATGGAGGTCATAAAAAAATGAGCCAGAAAAAATTACTGCAAAATAAATAAAAGAAAATAATTTCTTAAGGACTGAATGCCATAAAAAATCATTATTTTAATTATTCAGAAAGGCAGTTAAGCTTCTTATTAGCTGTCCAGAAATCATCAGATGCCCACTGACCTGGAATAGATATAAAACACCAACATAATAAAAATATATATCTCTCAAAAGAAGAGAAATTACCTTATTATTGGCCCAATGTTTAAGGCAAAAGATTATTTAAATGAATTTCCACTTTCTAAACAGTTAAATCATGATCATCAAGAAATTATTTGAATTTTAATCACAGAGATTCATGTAGTAGGATATTGTAGATTGCTGTGAAGTCATACAAAATTTCCTATGTATTTTTCAGTTACATTTTTATTCTTACACCAACAAAAATATCTTAATTGAAACTTAAAAGTGAAATTATGCAATTAAAAAATAGTTATTTTTAGTCACTATAAATTGCAAGGGTTTGTGGCTCAGCTGGTAAAGAATCTGCCAGCAATGTGGGAGACCTGGGTTCAATCCCTGGGTTGGGAAGATCCCCTGGAGAAGGGAAAGGCTACCTACTCCAGAATTCTGGCCTAGAGCATACCATGGACTGTATAGTACATGGGGTCACAAAGAGTCAGACACAACTGAGTGACTTTCACTTCACTTCACTTCATAAATTACAAAGTATTGAGATGAATCATCTGAGGGAGAAAATTCAGTTTAAAAAATAAAAATTTACTCCTAAGTAAATTTGGAAAAGCCATCAATAAAACATTAAAGAAATACTCACCAATGTTGGAATTTTCTGTAGAAATATTATATGTAATTCAGTTCAGCTCAGTCCAGTTCAGTAGCTCAGTCATGTCCGACTCTTTGCAACCCCATGAATCACAGCACGCCAGGCCTCCCTGTCCATCACCAACTCCCGGAGTTCACTCAGACTCATGTCCTTCGAGCCAGTGATGCCATCCAGCCATCTCATCCTCTGTTGTCCCCTTCTCCTCCTGCCCCCAATCCCTCCCAGCATCAGAGTCTTTTCCAGTGAGTCAACTCTTCGCATGAGGTGGCCAAAGTACTGGAGTTTCAGCTTTAGCATCATTCCTTCCAAAGAAATCCCAGGGCTGATCTCCTTCAGAATGGACTGGTTGGATCTCCTTGCAGTCCAAGGGACTCCCAAGAGTCTTCTCCAACACCACAGTTCAAAAGCATCAATTCTTTTTTGTTGTTGTTGTTATTTTTTTTTTAATTTTTTTTTAAATTTTTTAACCTTACAATATTGTATTGGTTTTGCCATATATCAACATGAATCTGCCACAGGTATACACGTGTTCTCCATCCTGAACCCTCCTCCCTCCTCCCTCCATGTACCATCAACCTAGATGTCCCTCAGGAGATGAATGGATAAGAAAGCTGTGGGACATATACACAATGGAGTATTACTCAGCCATTAAAAAAAATACATTTGAATCAGTTCTAATGAGATTGATAAAACTGGAGCCTATTATACAGAGTGAAGTAGACCAGAAAGAGAAACACCAATGTGTATACTAATGCATATATATGGAATTTAGAAAAATGGTAACAATAACCCTGTATACGAGACAGCAAAAGAGACACTGATGTATAGAATAGTCTTTTGGACTCTGTGGTAGAGGGAGAGGGTGGAATGATTTGGGAGAATGGCATTGAAGCATGTATAATATCATGTATGAAACGAGTAGCCAGTCCAGGTTCGATGCACGATACTGGATGCTTGGGGCTGGTGCACTGGGACGACCCAAAAGCATCAATTCTTCCGCGCTCAGCTTTCTTGATAGTCCAACTCTCACATCCATACATGACCACTGGAAAAACCATAGCTTTGACTAGACGGATCTTTGTTGACAAAGTAATGTCTCTGCTTTTCGATATGCTATCTAGGTTGGTCATAACTTTTCTTCCAAGGAGTAAGCATCTTTTAATTTCATGGCTGCAGTCACCATCTGCAGTGATTTTTGAGCCCAAAAAAGTAAAGCCTGACACTAATTACTAAGTACTAATTATTATTTTTTTAATTTTTAACTCTCCATATTGGATGACAAAATTTAAAAAAATTATATTTATAGGATGGATAAACAACAAAGTCGTATCACATAGCCCCTATTCAATATCCTGTAATAAAACATATTGGAAAAGAATAAGGAAATAAGATACCTACTGTATAGCATAGAGAACTCTGCCAATGATCTGTAATAATTGAAATAGAAAAAAATGAAAAATAATATACATGCATATGTATAAGTGAGTCACGTTGCTGTATAGCAGAAATTAAAAGCATTGTAAATCAACTATACTTCAATAAAATATATTTAAAAGGCTAACAAACAAAGGAAAAAGCCTCATGTATTTTGCATCCATTAAAAAAAGTAGGTCATGAGAAACACAGATGTAAATCAATATGTCAGCCAAAAGGGAGATGTAGTTATGGAAGAGTGTGAAACATCTCCAGCCAAAAAAGCTTGAAAAAATATTTGCAATTGAGGCAACTTCTTTTACAACATGAATGACAATCCTTGCTCTTCCACAAGCATTTTATGTCCTTAGGGAATGACTCAGAAAGTAACATTACACACTTTTCATTCTGTTTATAAAATGCTCAAAGTCAGGCCCTTCTACCCTGGCAAAAGGTAGAGGGGAGAGGTGATTCAGGAAAGTAAATCTTACAAAAATGCAGCCAAGAGGACAGAGAGGTACAGAGCCTCCAGTAAGACAGGTGAGGAAATCAGATGTTGAATAACTGATGCTTTTGAACTGTGGTGTTGGAGAATATCTTGGACAGCAAGGAGATCAAATCAGTCAATCCTAAAGGAAATTAACCCTAAATATTCATTGGAAGGATTGATACTGAAGCTGAAGTTCCAATACTTTGGCCACTTGATGCAAAGTACTGACACATTGGAAAGGACCCTGATGCTGAAAGACTGAAGCAAAAGAAGATGGTGGCAGAGATGTTTAGGTAGCATCACCAACTTAAAGGACATGAATCTTAGCAAATTCCAAGAGACAGGAAAACCTGGTGTTCTGCAGTCCTTGAGGTTACAAAGAGTTGGACACAACTTAGCAACTGAACAACAAGATGTTATTTAAGTGTTCACTAAAAGTTGATTTTGTGTTTTTTTTTTTTTCTTTGTTAACAATGAGGTTCTGGCATTGGATAGTGAAGATTTACCTTTGCCCTAAGCTTTGTTTTTTAATGCAGAATTGTCTTTCTTTACAAACTGACTTAATGCCAGAAATGACTATTACTCTAACCAAACTATTTTGAATGAGGATTTGTATCAAAGTAAATAAATTCAAAGAGTTGACTCATTGGAAAAGACTCTGATGCTGGGAGGGATTGGGGGCAGGAGGGAAAGGGGACGACAGAGGATGAGATGGCTGGATGGCATCACTGACTTGATGGATGTGAGTTTGAGTGAACTTTGGGAGTTGGTGATGGACAGGGAGGCCTGGCGTGCTGCAATTCATGGGGTTTCAAGGAGTTGGACATGATTGAGTGACTGAACTGAAGTAAATAAAGATCAATTATATCCTGGAAAAAGAATCAAATAGATGATATAAATGTTTAAATGTTAGCTGTCCAGAGTCCACTGAAAGGAGAGATTATGCTAAGACTTAAATTTTTTATATTTGCAAATCTATACTTTTAGCCATTTCTTTTCCAATTCACTGCTTTCCTTTCTTCTTCTCCCCCTCCTTTCTCATGTCGTTTCTCTTCACCATCCCTTGCTCCTGTCTCCTCTACTTCTTTTCCACTTCTTCTTTTCTGTTTCTTCTCATATTTTCTCATTCTTTTAATTCTCTTCTTAATTTGTCACTATCTCTCAAATACACGCAGATTCCATTTCATAAAGAACTACAGCTTTCTAAAGGACAGAAATGGTATGGACCTAACAGAAGCAGAAGATATTAAGAAGAGGTGGCAGGAATACACATAAGACCTATACAAAAAAGATCTTCATGACCCAGATAATCACCATGGTGTGATCATTCACCTAGAGCCAGACATCCTGGAATGTGAAGTCAAATGGGCCTTAGGAAGCATCACCACGAACAAAACTAGTGGAGGTGATGGAATTCCAGTTGAGCTATTTCAAATCCTAAAAGATGATGCTGTGAAAGTGCTGTATTCAATGTGCCAGCAAATTTGGAAAACTCAGTAGTGGCCACAGGACTGGAAAAGGTCAGTTTTCATTCCAATCCCAAAGAAAGGCAATGCCAAAGAAGGCTCAAACTACTGCACAATTGCACTCATCTCACATTCTAGCAAAGTAGTGCTCAAAATTCTCTAAGCCAGGCTTCAACAGTACGTGAACAGTGAATTTCCAGATGTTCAAGCTGGATTTAGAGAAGGCAGAGAAACCAGAGATCAAGTTGCCAATAACCTGTTGGATCACTGAAAAATCAAGAGAGTTCCAAAAAAACATCTACTTCTCCTTTATTGTCTATGCCAAAGCCTTTGACTGTGTGGATCACAACAAACTGAAAAATTCTTCAAGAAATAGGAATACAAGACCACCTGAGCTGCCTTCTGAAAAAATCTGTATTCAGGTCAAGAATCAATATTTAGAACTGGATATGGAACAACAAACTGGTTCCAAATTGAGAAAGGAGTACATCAACACTGTATATTGTCATGCTTATTTAACTTATATTCAGAGTATATCATGCAAAATGCTGGGCTGGATGAAGCACAAGCTAGAGTCAAGATTGCTGGAAGAAATATCAATAACCTCAGGTATCCAGATAACACCACCCTTACAGCAGAAATTGAAGAGGCACTAAAGTGCCTCTTAATAAAAGTGAAAGGGGAGAATGAAAAAGTTGACTTAAAACTCAA
Organism: Bison bison bison; assembly: GCF_000754665.1. Lineage (NCBI taxonomy): Eukaryota > Metazoa > Chordata > Mammalia > Artiodactyla > Bovidae > Bison > Bison bison. Next base: position 608,996 of record NW_011494922.1, on the reverse strand, counting down.
CATTCAGAAAACTAAGATCCAATGGCATCTGGTCCCATCATTTCATGGCATATATATGGGGAAACAATGGGAACAGTGAGAGACTATTTCTTTGGGTTTCAAAATCTCTGCAGATGGTGACTGTAGCCAATGAAATTAAAAGACACTTGCTCCTTGGAAGAACAGCTATGACCAACCTAGACAGCATATTCAAAAGCAGAGACATTACTTTACCAACAAAGGTCCATCTAGTCAAAGCTATGGTTTTCCCAGCAGTCATGTATGGATGTGAGAGATGGACTATAAAGGTAGCTGAGCACCGAATAATTGATGCTTTTGAACTGTGGTGTTGGAGAAGAGTATTGCAAGACTCTTGGACTGCAAGAAGATCCAACCAGTCCATCGTAAAGGAATCAGTCCTGAATATTCATTGGAAGCACTGATCCTGAAGCTGAAACTCCAAAACTTTGGCCACCTGATGCAAAGAACTGACTCATTGAAAAAGACTCTGATGATAGGAGGGATTGGGGGCAGGAGGAAAAGGGGACAACAGAGAATGAGATGGTTGGATGGCATCATCAACTCAATGGACATGAGTTTGAGTAAAGTCTGGGAGTTGGTGATGGACAGGGAGGCCTGGCACGCTGCAGTCCATGGGGCCTCAAAGAGTGGCACATGATGGGTAACCTAACTGAACTGAACTGAAAGAATTATAGATTTCTAAACAGGGCAGGTAACCATCCTTGTATATCTCCTTACTTCAGTCCTTGAAGAGAACTTTGGCAGATAATCAAAGGGAATCACTGATAGGAGTATCTCATCAGGCTTATCCCCAAACTAACCTATAACTTGTAATGTAGCCAGAGTCATAGCATGAGGTACTTTCTGATTACCCTCAGTATCCTTTCTCTAACTCTTTCTGCATTACTGGGTCCTGCGTTACTGGGTCCTGTGTTACTGGGTCCTTCCATTACCTGGTTTCCTTTGCCTTCTGCATTGAATGGAAATAATCAGCAGTATTTTGAAGGGTGGGAACAGAGACAGGGTAGGATATTCCATTCCTGCTTTCTCCCTAAGGGGCAATGATTCTAACAGTGTTGCTGCTGCTGCTGCTGCTAAGTCGCTTCAGTCATGTCCGACTCTGTGCGACCCCATAGATGGAAGCCCACCAGGCTCCCCCATCTCTGGGATTCTCCAGGCAAGAACACTGGAGTGGGTTGCCATTTCCTTCTCCAATGCATGAAAGTGAAAAGTGAAAGGGAAGTCGCTCAGTTGTGTCCGACTCTTAGTGACCCCATGGACTACAGCCTACCAGGCTCCTCCATCCATGAGATTTTCCAGGCAAGAGTACTGGAGTGGGGTGCCATTGCCTTCTCCGTCTAACAGTGTTAAATTCTTCTATAAGCAGAACTCCTTTTTTGTGGGATTCCTTTACTTTTCCAGTAGCTACAGTTCTTACCAGGTTCTAATGAACCTACTTCCCCCATCCAGACCCAGAGAAGGTCTTCAGTTCAGTTCAGTTGCCCAGTCTTGTCCAACTCTTTCCTACCCCATGGACTGCAGCATGCCAAGCTTCCCTGTCCATCAATAACTCCCAGAGTTTATTCAAACTCATGTCCATTGAGTTGGTGATGCCACCAAACCATCTCATCCTCTGGCGTCCCCTTCTGCTCCTGCCTTCAATCTTTCCCAGCATCAAGGTCTTTTCTAATGAGTCAGTTCTTCGCATCAGGTGACCAAAGTTTTGGAGTTTCAGCTTCAGCATCAGTCCTTCCAATGAATATTCAAGAAAAATTTCCTTTAGGATGGACTGGTTTGGTCTCCTTGCAGTCCAAGAGTCTCTCTAGAGTCTTCTCCAGCACCACAGTTCAAAGAAGCTGTTAGTCCTACGGCTATTCACCATTCTGTCAGGCCTCCCTGGTGGGTCAGATAGTGAAGAATCTGCCTGCAATGGGGGAGTCCTGGGTTTGATCTGTGGTCAGAAAAAACCCCTGGAGAAAGGAATGGCAACCCACTACAGTATTCTTGCCTGGAGAATTCTATAATCAGAAGAGCATGGCAGGGTACAATCTATGGAATTGCAAAGAGTCAGACATGACTGAGGGACCAACACCTGATTCACAGTATGCCCATGCTTCCGCAGATAATTCTTTCATTAATTTATATACTATGACCTGTTATAAATATGTCATATTTTCTTTCTGAAACTCTCAGATCAGATCAGATCAGATCAGTCACTCAGTCGTGTCTGACTCTTTGCGACTCCATGAATCGCAGCACGCCAGGCCTCCCTGTCCATCACCAACTCCCGGAGTTCACTCAGACTCACGTTCATCGAGTCAGTGATGCCATCCAGCCATCTCATCCTCTGTCTTCCCCTTCTCCTCCTGCCCCCAATCCCTTCCAGCATCAGAGTCTTTTCCAGTGAGACAACTCTTTGCATGAGGTGGCCAAGGTACTGGAGTTTCAGCTTTAGCATCATTCCTTCCAAAGAAATCCCAGGGCTGATCTCCTTCAGAATGGACTGGTTGGATCTCCTTGCAGTCCAAGGGACTCTAATAGAGTGATTAACATAGGTTTCAGAAATGTTATCTTAAAATGGGTTTTTGGGTTAAATTTGTCATATATTTGATGAGCAAGACTTGGATACTCTCATTATCAGGTAAAGAAGAGACTCTGGTCACAGATAATGCACAACATGAAAATGATCCTCTCTCTTGTGGTATGGAGTGGAGGAAAAGATTCAGAGATAAGAAGCCATAGCACAATAGTAGCTATAATGAAACTCATTGCTATTGTTATTCAATTGTTAGCTTACATGTGACTGTTGGCAAGCCCCTGAACTATATAGCACGCTAGGCTTCCCTGTCCTTCACTATCTCCCAGAACTTGCTCAAATTCATGTCCATTGAGTCAGTGATGCTATACAACCATCTTGCCATCAGTCACTTTCTTCTCCTCTTGCCCTCAAACATTCTTAGCCTGAGGGTCTTTTCCAGTGAGTCTGCTTTTTTTATTAGGTGGCTTAACTATGGAACTTCAGCTTCATCATCAGTCCTTCCAGTGAACAGTCAGGGTTGATTTCCTTTAGGATTGACTAGTTTGATCTCCTTGCAGTCCAAGGGGCTCTTAAGAGTCTTCTCCAGCACCCCAGTTCGAAAGCATCATTTCTTTGGTGTTCAACCTTCTTTATGGTTCAACTCTCACATCTGTACATGATGACTGGAAAAAAACATAGCTTTGACTATACAGACCTTTGTTGGCAAAGTGTTGTTTCTGCTTTTTAATACACTGTGTAGGTTTCTCATAGCTTTTCTTTCAAGGAGCAAGCATCTTCTAATTTCATGGCTGTACTCACTGTCCACAGTGATTTTGGAGCCCAAGAAAATAAAATCTGTAACTATTTCCACTTTCCCCCCTATCTATTTGCCATGAAGTGATGGGACTAGATGCCATGGTCTTAGTTTTTTGAATGTTGAGTTTTTCACTCTCCTCTTTCATCAAAAGGCTCTTTAGTTCCTCTTCACTTTTTGCCACTAAAGTGGTATCATTTGCCATTAAAGTGGTATATCTGAGGTTGTTGGTATTTCTCCTGGCAATCTTGATACCAGCTTATGTGTCATCCAGCCCAACATTTCACAGGATATATCCTGCCTATATGTTAAATAAGATGGGTAACAATATAAAGCCTTGATGTACTCCTTTCCCAATTTTAAATCATAATAACTGTAGTGATTTTAAGGATTATGGGAAGTTTTGACTTTGACTCCTCCAAAGAGCGTACATTATGTAAAATGCAAATATAAGCACTCCATCTCAGTTCAAGGAGCAAGAAGGGACTCATAAAGATTGTTTCTCTCTCTCTCTTTGCTATTGTATTGTTCAGTCACCAAATCATGTCCAACTCTTTGTCACCCCATGGACTACAGCATGCCAGGCTCCCCTGTCTTTCATTATCTCTTGGAGTTTACTCTAATTCATATCCTTTGAGTCAGTCTATCTCATCCTCTGCCACCCCTTTCTTCTTTTGCCTTCAGTCTTTCCCAGCATCAGGGTCTTTTCCAATGAGCTGGCTCTTCTTTTCACATGGCCAAAGTATAGGAGCTCCAATTTCAGCATCAGTCCTTCCAATGAATATTCAAGACTGACTTCCTTTAGGATTGACTGGTTTGATCTCCTTGCAGTTCAAGGGACTCTCAAGTGAACAATCTCAATCCAGCCAAAGCTATATAGGGATTTCACCTCTTTGTGGATGCTCTGGAATATCAAAATTACATGGAATTTAAATGTCTTCAGCCAGTAATTCAGTTTTATAGGAATAGGGACAAGATTACAATATAAATGGTCTTTAGGGCTCCTTTTGTGCTACAATGGAAAAGAGAATAGCTGTGACAAAAAACATATGACCCACAAACCTAAAATATATGCTATTTTAGAAAAAGTGTGCTGACCTTGCTTTAAAAGAATACTTTTCTTCTACTAATGAGCCTTGATGAAATTGAAAGAGGTGAGTGAAAAATCTGGTTTAAAACTCAACATTTAAAAAACTAAGATCATCACTTCATCACATTCATTTGCCATCACTTCATGGCAAATAGATGGGGAAACAGTGGAAATAGTGAGAGGTTTTATTTTCTTGGGCTCCAAAATCACTGCAGATGGTGACTGCAGCCATGAAATTAGAAGACACTTGCTCCTTGGAAGAAAAACTATGACAAACCTAGACAGTAATATTAACAAGCACAGGCATCACTTTGCTGACAAAAGTCCATCTAGTCAAAGCTATTGTCAATGAGTCTAAGATATTTGAAAGTGAAAATCAATCTGTTTCTCTGAAGTTCTTAAAACCAATTTTAGTTACTATTCTGCCTAACAAGCCAGAACTTCCCTTATGTTTCTTGTTTTTTGTTTATTGACTCTACATTTTATTTTCTGAGCCTACTACCCAACACGGCATAACTAAGTTATAATCCAAGCATATAATTCATTTAACTTAAAGCATCTGCCTGCAATGCAGGAGACCTGGGTTCGATCCTTGGGTCAGGAAGATCCCCTGGAGAAGGAAATGGCAACCCACTCCAGTATTCTTGCCTGGAGAATCCCATGGACAGAGGAGCCTTGTGGGCTACAGTCCACGGGGTCGCAAAGAGTCGGACACGACTGAGCGACTTCACTTTCACTTTCTTTCACTTTCATATAATCCATAGACCCTTCTTAATAGCTTCAGTAAATTTGAGCTGTAGAACATAACCTTTACTTGGTCAGAATTATAAAATCTGCCATTTATCCCTCATGACTACTCTTCCTACTCATATCTAAGTCCTTTTGCACCAAGAAGTTAGAGTGTGTGATATTAAAATTCTTCCTGACAACACAGAAAATTATATTATTATGAATCCTGACAAAGAGTGATAAATATATTCATGACCTTAATTATATGGGAGTAATTTAAGAATAATTTCCTCTTTTGCCTCTGGACAATTGGCAGTTTAACGTTTCACATAAGCATGGATTATGTAACCATTTTAATTAATTTAAATCCTGTATCTCTTGTGGCTTCATTATGAAAGAAAAATAATTTTGTGTTTCATGGTAGGTCTCAATGTTCACCACTGATTTTTAGTAAGTTGAAACTTTCTATACTTCTAAGTGTTTGCTAGCATATTGTCAAATATAATGGGTCTGAAATTTAATGATTTATATTACTGAAAGTTCTTTGTATTCCCTTAAAGTAACAATTATTTGAAACTTGGCATTATGGGTTTCCTTGGTGGCTCAGTGGTAAAGAATCCGCCTGCCAATTCAGGAGACATGGGTTCTATTCCTGATCCAGGAAGATGCAATATGCCACAGAGCAACCGAGTCTGTGAGCTTCAACTACTGAGCCTGTGCTCTAGCCCCCAGGAGATGCCAACTGCTAAAGCTCCCTCAGCCTAGAGCCTGTGTTCAGCAGCAAGAGAAGGCACATCAACAGGAAGCCTGCTCACCACAACTAGAGTAGTTCCCACACCCCTCAACTAGAAAAAAGCCCACACAGCAATGAAGATCCAGCACAGCCTAAATAAATACAACTATTTTTTTTTAAAGAAAGAAACTTGGCAGGAACTTATGTATATAATATATTAAGGTTATTTTCTTTACCTACTCAAGGAAAAGAAAGAATTTGAAAGTGTAGCTGGCAAACAACTAGAGAACAATGTATATTTTTCTTTCAGTTTGGCTGAAAACTATTCTTTCTTCCTCACATTTTCAGGGTTATAGACATCCCTTGGAAGGGGTTATTGGAAGGAATTTTGTTTCTAAGTGCAAGAATTTCTTGAAACCATGACAATGGAAGTCATATTTCTGGGGACTTAGAATGATATATATTTTCAATTATTGAATGTTGACAGATAATCAGATTTATTCTTATATCAATGTGGCTAGTGACTGCAGCCATGAAATCAAAAGATGCTTGATCCTTGGAAGAAAAGCTATGACAAACACAGAGAGCATATATAAAGCAGACATCACTTGGCCAACAAAGCTCCATATAGTCAAAGCTATGGCCTTTCCAGTAGGTCATGTACAGAAGTGAGAGTTGGAACATAAAGAAGGGTGAGCACAATATAATTGATACTTTGGAACTGTGGTGCTGGAGAAGACTCTTGAGAGTCCCTTGGACAGCAAGGAGATCAAAGCAGTCCATCTTAAAGGAAATCAGTCCTAAATATTCATTGGAAGGACTGATGTTGAAGTTGAAGCTCCAAAACTTTGTCCACCTTATCCAAAGGGACAACTCATTGGAAGTGATCCTGATCTGGGAAAGATTGAGGGCAGGAGAACAAGGAGGTTACAGAGGATGAGATAATTGGATGGTATCACCGACTCAATGGACATAAGTTTGAGCAAACTGCAGGAGACAGTGAAATACAGGGAAACCTGGTGTGCTGCAGTTCATGGGGTTGCAAAGAGTTAGACACGACTTAGTGACTAAACAACACTAAACTCTTATTATCCAGTCCAGCACCCACTACACAATATGTGTAGGTTGTGAGCATTTTTCCACTCTGACCAACAAATATCTTATATCCCACTCTCCAACACAATTCATGAATGTGTAAAAGTTAAAGAATGCAGTTGATTGAAAAGCAATATAATGCAAGCAGGGAGATAATACAAGTTGGAGTCCACAGGGAAAGTCAAGTACACCTTAGAAATTCAACTTTTGTGAATTTGAAGGATTAGAAAAACTACCTTCAGTGCACACAATGTCCTCATGTTATGATATACCTATCAAGAGAAGATGAGTAGAAGGAAACAAACTCAAAATCCTAATGAAAACTATCCAGAAAATGCCTTTTTTTTTTTTTTTTTTTTACTGGCAGTCATTGGATCACATTTTGCTAGACTACCTCAGTGAGGAATATGTACCAATAATTGTATTTTTATTTTTTTTAAATTTTGGCTGTGCAGGCTCAGTAGTTATAGCTTGTGAGTTTAATGGCTTCATGGCATGTGGAATCATAGTTCGCTGAACAGGAATTGAACCCACTTTCCAATGAAGGCAGATTCTTAACCACTGGACCACCAGGAAAGTCCCAAGAATCATATTTGTGAAAGCTTGAAAAGTGATTTATTTATGGTAAAACATTTAGTAAAGGTTATTGCCAACTTAGATAATTTCGGATTTTCCACCTTTTGAATTGAAACAACTTTGTTTGGGGGTACTAAATTACATATGATTTTAAAAGGAATATTACATGAAGTGACCCATATTTGAGCAGTTTTGCTACTTCTCTAAAATTATTCTATATGTGCCCTTTTCAAATGATTGTTTAGAGAAAAGTTCATGAAACATAACTGTTGATATTTATGTTGAAATTTTTGACAACCCCATCTGATTGGAAGTCCCTCTGCCCCTCAAATCTCTCTGTGTCTTTTTCTTGAGTCACTAAATCTTTGTAGCTCTCTCTTTAAGATGAGCAAACAGTAAAAATCTTTTGAAAATATCATTAAATATGTTCAAACACATGATATCCCTTTTATGGCTTTAAGTTTACATGTTTATAATCATTTGTTATCAATATTTAAAGACCTAATTAAAGCTATTGATTCATAATTGGTCTCTGGAAGGTTTTAGAAAATTATGCAAGTTTTAATATCCTTAAAGTCTCTTATTATCTCCATGTAGGATTTAGTTATTTACCCTCTTTAGTATTCTTTTAATATAATCCATTAAGTTGGAACTCTTCCATCTTTCTTTCTTAGCAGCACATCAGGCTTCTCTGTCCTTCACCATATCTGGGAGTTTGCTCAAACTCATGTGCATTGAGTCAGTGGTGCCATCCAACCAGCTCATTTTCTGTCACACCTTCTCCTCTTGCCCTCAATGTGTCCCACATTCAGAGTCTTTTCTAATGTGTTGGATCTTTGAATCAGGTGGCCAAAGTAATGGAACTTCAGCATCAGTCCTTCCAGTTCATATTCAAGGTTGATTTCCTTCAGGATTGACTGGTTTGATCTTCTGTTGTCCAAGGGACTCTCAAGAGTCCTCTAGCACCGCAATTCAAAAGCATCAATTCTTCAGTTCTCAGCCTTCTTTGTAGTCCAAGTCTCACATCTATACACGACTAATGGAAAAGCCATAGTTTTGACTATACAGAACTTTGTCAGCAAAGTGATGTCTCTGCTGTTTAATATCATGTCTAGGTTTGTCATAGCATTTCTTCCAAGGAGCAAGCTTCTTTTAATTTCATTGTTACACTCACAGTCAGCAGAGATTTTGGAGACCAAGAAAACAAAATCTGTCACTGTTTCCACTTCTTCCTCATCTATTTGCTACAAAGTGATGGGACTGGATGACATGATCATAATTTTTTTTTTTTTTTCCCCACTAAGTTTTATTTGGGCAGACCCAGGGACAGAGGGCCTGCACCTAAAAGAAGGTGTTGGGCCTCTTGGTGGTGAAGCGTGGCTTGTGCTGGTGACAGAGGACCTGGTGGGGCAGTGGGAACTTGATCTTGGAATCGTGGAACTGCTTGACTGCTGGTCGGCGGCATTTGCTGGCTGCGATCTCCTCCACTTTCATGATCTAGATTGAGTGGGCCCGGGCTCAGTGCCAGGCACCCATGTCTCCGTAGCACTGGGTGACAGCGCTGGCGGTGGTCAGGTCCCGGTATTCCCCGTACATGTTGCGGGTGTTGCTGTGGGAGTCATAGTGTAACTAGATGCCGAAGTTCTTCACTCACAGGGGAGATTCATAGTTTTTTTAATGTTGAGTTTTAAGTCAGGTTTTTCACTCTCCTCTTTCACCCTCATCAAGAGGCTCTTTAGTTCCTCATTGCTTACTGACATTAGAGTGGTATCATCTGCATTTATAAGGTTGGATGCTTCTCCTGGCAATGTTGATTTCAGCTTGTGCTACATCCAGCCTGGCATTTTGCATGATGTATCCACACAGAAGTTAAATATGCAGTGTGACAATACACAGCCTTGACTGCTTTCCCAATTTTGAACCTTTCCATTGTTCCAAGTCTGGATCTAACTGTTCTTCTTTTCATGCATACATGTTTCTTGGAAGTCAGATATTCCCATCCCTTTAAGAATTCTCCACAGTTTGTTGTGATCCACACAGTCAAAGGCTTTAGCATAGTTAATGAAGCAGAAATGGATATTTTTTTTCTGGAATTTCCTTTTTTCTATGATCCAATGGACATTGGCAATTTGATCTCTGGTTCTTCTGCCTTTTCTAAATCCTGCTTGTATATCTGGTATTTCTCAATTCACATACTGTTGAAGCCTAGCTTGAAGAATTTTGAGCATTATCTTGCTAGCATGTGCAATTAACACAACTGTACGGTAATTTGAACATTCTTTCCTGTTGTTTTCTTTAAAATGGGTGTGGCCACTACTGAGTTTTCCAAATTTACTGGTATATTGAGTGCAGCACTTTTAAAACATCATCTTTTAGGATTTGAAATAGCTCAGCTGGAATTTTATCACCTTCACTAGCTTTGTTCATAGTAATGCTTCCTAAGGCCCACTTACTTCACATTCCAGGATGTCTAGTACTGTGTGAGTGACCCACCATCCCAGATATTTGGGTCATTAAAACCTTTTTTGTATAATCTTTCCATGTATTTTTGCCACCTCATCTTAATCTCTTCTATTTCTGTTTGGATCTTACAATTTCTGTCTTTTATTGTGTTTATCCTTGTAAGAAATATTCCCTTGGTATCTCCAATTTTCTTGAAGGAATCTCTACTCTTTCCCTTTCTATTATTTTCCTCTATTTCTTTACATGTTCACTTAAGAAGGCTTTCTTATCACTCTTTGCTCTTCTCTGGAACACTGAATTCACTTGGGTATATCTTGCCTTTTCTCCTTTGCCTTCACTTCTCCTCTTTTCGCAGATGTTTCGAAGGCCTCTACTGACAGCTACTTTGCCTTCTTGCATTTCTTTTTCTTTGGTATGGTTAAACCATTGCCCCCTGTACAATGTATGAATCTTTGCCCATAATTCCTATGGCACTCTGTCTACCAGATCTAACTCCTTGAACCTATTAATCACCTCCACTGTATAATCATAAAGGATTTGATATAGATCATATCTGAATGGCCTAGTGGTTTTCCATATGTTCTTCATATTAAGCCAGAAATTTGCAATAGGAGTTCATGATCTGAGTCACAGTCAGCTCTTGGTCTTGTTTTTGCTAACTATATAGAACTTCTCCATCTTTGGCTGCAAAGAATATAATCAATTTGATTTCTGTGTTGGCTATCTGGTGATGTCCATGTGTAGAGTCATTATTGTGTTGTTGGAAAAGGGTTTTTGCTATGACCAGTGCTTTATCTTGAAAAAACTCTGTTAGTCTTTGCCCTGCTTCATTTTATACTCGAAGGCCAAACTTACTCCAGATAACTCTTCATATCCACCTTTTGCATAATAAAAATCATTAAGTTCAGTTCAGTGGCTCAGTCGTGTCCGACTCTTTATGACCCCATGAATCGCAGCACGCCAGGCCTCCTTGTCCATCACCAACTCCCGGAGTTCACCCAGACTCATGTCCATCGAATCAGTAATGCCATCTAGCCATCTAATCCTCTGTTGTCCCCTTCTCCTCCTGCCCCCAATCCCTCCCAGCATCAGAGTCTTTTCCAATGAGTCAACTCTTCTCATGAGGTGGCCAAAGTACTGGAGTTTCAGCTTTAACATCATTCCTTCCAAAGAACACACAAGACTGATCTCCTTCAGAATGGACTGGTTGGATCTCCTTGCAGTCCAAGGGACTCTCAAGAGTCTTCTCCAACACGACAGTTCAAAAGCATCAATTCTTCGGCGCTCAGCCTTCTTCACAGTTCAAATCTCACATCCATACACAATCACAGGAAAAACCATAACCTTGACTAGACGAACCTTTGTTGGCAAAGTAATGTCTCTGCTTTTGAATATGCTATCTAGGTTAGTCAAAACTTTCCTTCCAAGGAGTAAGCGTCTTTTAATTTCATGGCGCAGTCACCATCTGCAGTGATTTTGGAGCCCCCCCAAAAAAAGTCTGACACTGTTTCCACTGTTTCCCCATCTATTTCCCATGAAGTGATGGGACTGGATGCCATGATCTTCGTTTTCTGAATGTTAGGCTTTAAGCCAACTTTTTCACTCTCCACTTTCACTTTCATCAAGAGGCTTTTGAGTTCCTCTTCACTTTCTGCCATAAGGGTGGTGTCATCTGCATATCTGAGGTTATTGATATTTCTCCCGGCAATCTTGATTCCAGCTTGTGTTTCTTCCAGTCCAGCGTTT
>NW_011494922.1:585642-597132 GCF_000754665.1 Bison bison bison | reverse complement strand
GGGTGACAATATACAGCCTTGATGTACTCATTTTCCTATTTGGAACCAGTCTGTTGTTCCATGTCCAGTTCTAACTATTGCTTCCTGACCTGCATACACATTTCTCAAGAGGCAGATCAGGTGGTCTGGTATTCCCATCTCTTTCAGAATTTTCCACAGTTTATTGTGATCCACACAGTCAAAGGCTTTGGCATAGTCAATAAAGCAGAAATAGATGTTTTTCTGAAACTCTCTTTTTCCATGATCCAGCGGATGTTGGCAATTTGATCTCTGGTTCCTCTGCCTTTTCTAAAACCAGCTTGAACATCAGGAAATTCATGGTTCACTTATTGCTGAAGCCTGGCTTGGAGAATTTTGAGCATTACTTTACTAGCGTGTGAGATGAGTGCAATTGTGCGGTAATTTGAGCATTCTTTGCATTGCCTTTCTTTGGGATTGCAATGAAAACTGACCTTTTCCAGTCCTGTGGCCACTGCTGAGTTTTCCAAATTTCCTGGCATAATGAGTACAGCACTTTCACAGCATCATCTTTCAGGATTTGAAATAGCTCAACTGGAATTCCATCACCTCCACTAGCTTTGTGGTGATGCTTCCTAAGGCCCACTTGACTTCACATTCCAGGATATCTGGCTCTGGTGAGTGATCACACTATCATGATTATCTGGGTAGTGAACATCTTTTTTGTACAGTTCTTCTATGTATTCTTGCCACCTTTTCTTAATATCTTCTGCTTCTGTTAGGTCCATACCATTTATGTCCTTTATTGAGCCCAGGTTTTCATGAAATGTTCCCTTGGTATCTCTAATTTTCTTAAAGAGATCTCTAGTCTTTCCCATTCTATTGTTTTCCTCTATTTCTTTGCATTGATCGCTGAAGAAGACTTTCTTAACTCTCCTTGCTATTCTTTGAAACTCTGCATTCAAATGGATATATCTTTCTTTTTCTTCTTTGTCTTTCACTTATCTTCTTTTCTTAGTATTTTGTAAGGCCTCCTCAGACAACCATTTTGCCTTTTTACATTTCTTTTTCTTGAGGATGCTCTTGAGCACTGCCTCCTGTACAGTGTCATGAACCTCATTCCATAGTTCTTCAGGCACTCTATCAGATCTAATCCCTTGAATCTATTTGTCACTTCCACTGTATAGTCATAAGGGATTTTATTTAGCTCATACCTGAATGGTCAAGTGGTTTTCCCTACTTTCTTCAATTTAAGTCTGAATTTGGCAACAAGGAGTTCATGATCTAAGCCACAGTCAGCTCTTGGTCTTGTTTTTGCTGACTGTATAGAGCTTCTTCATCTTTGGCTGCAAAGAATATAATCAATCTGATTTCAATATTGACCCTCTGGTGATGTCCATGTGTAGAGTCTTTTCTTGTGTTGTTGGAGGAGTGTGTTTGCTATGACCAGTGTGTTCTTTTGGCAAAAGTCTGTTAGCCTTTGACCTGCTTTGTTCTGTACTCCAAGGCCAAATTTGTCTGTTACTCCAGGTATTTATTGATTTCTTACTTTTGCATTCTAGTCCCCTATAATGAAAAGAACATTTTTATGGGTGTAGTTCTAGAAGTTCTTGTAGGTCTTCATAGAGCCATTCAACTACAGCTTCTTTTTTTTGGGGGGGGGGTTTGAATGCTTTTATTTATTTTTGGCTGTGCTAGGTCTTCGTAGCTGTGTGGACTTCCCTCTAGCTTCTTTAGCATAGGTCGGGGCACAGATTTGGATTACCGTGATATTGAATGGTTTGCCTTGGAAACGAACAGAGATCATTCTGTCGTTTTTGAGAGTGCTTCCAAGTACTGCATTTTGGACTCTTTTGTTGACTATGATGGCTACTCAATTTCTTCTAAGTGATTCTTGCCCACAGTAGTAGATATAATCATCATCTGAGTTAAATTCTCCTATTCCAGTCCATTTTAGTTCTCTGATTCCTAAAATGTAGATGTTCACTCTTGCCACCTCCTGTTTGACCACTTCTAATTTGCCTTGATTCATGAACCTAGCATTCCAGGCTCCTATGCATTATTGCTCTTTACAGCATTGGACTTTACTTTCATCACCAGTCATATCCACAAAAGGGTGTTGTTTTTGCTTTGGCTCCATCTCTTAATTCTGTCTTTAAGTTATTTCTCCACTGATCTTCAGTAGCATATTGGACACCTACTGACCTGGGGAGTTCATCTTTCAGTGTTTTATCTTTTTGCCTATTCATATTGTTCATGGAGTTCTCAAGCAAGAATACTGAAGTGGTATTAATAAAGGTACCTACTATAATTTTACTCTGTAAATTGTTGCAAGTTTAATCTTTAAGTTATATTTCTGACAGTGTAATATGATTTTTAAATATGTCCTCTAAATGCTGCTGCTGCTGTCACTTCAGTCATGTCCGACTCTGTGTGACCCCATAGACAGCAGCCCACCAGGCTCCCCCATCCCTGGGATTCTCCAGGCAAGAACACTGGAGTGGGTTGCCATTTCCTTCTCCAATGCACGAAAGTGAAAATTGAAAGTGAAGTCCCTCAGTCGTGTCCGACTCTTACTACCCCATGGACTGCAGCCTACCAGGCTCCTCCATCCATGGGATTTTTCAGGCAAGAGTACTGGAGTGGGGTGCCATTGCCTTCTCCTCTCATCTAAATTATAGCATGCAAATGTTCTGATCCATCCCCATGGTTCTACTAGTGATGACTTTATATACAATACTAAAGTGTCCTATGCATTTTATTCCCAATCTACCTATGCTGCTGCTGCTGCTGCTGCTGCTGCTTAGTCACTGCAGTTGTGTCTGACTCTGTGCGACCCCATAGATGGCAGCCCACCGGGCTCCCCCATCCCTGGGATTCTCCAGGCAAGAATGCTGGAGTGGGTTGCTACTTCCTTCTCCAACGCGTGAAAGTGAAAAGTGAAAGTGAAGTCGCTCAGTCGTGTCAGACTCTTAGCTACCCCATGGACTACAGCCTATCAGACTCCTCCATCCATGGGATATTCCAGGCAAGAGTACTGGGGTGGGGTACCATTGCCTTCCCCGAATCTATAGGGAACATTTAATTGAATATAAAATATTATACATGTAACAGTTTCAGATACAAATCTTTGTGTTTTCAAGATCCCTTAATCCAGGATATTAATGATATGATCATTAAATAATTAATGGTACTCATACAGAAATACCAGATAAAATTTAACAACATTCTCATATGTTCATAATTGTAATGTCCTAATGTTTGATAATTAAATACTTTGGTTTACTCAGGGTAAATTAATAATTTTGCTAAATTGATAATTGCATATAATAATGGGGTTTAAGAAAATTAAAATGCAATAGTTTGCAACAGTGAAGTCAGAAGTATCATTCAAGCTTACATACATTGTTTTCTCCTTGATCCTCTCTCACTTTCTCATTTTCCTTTTGTGACTGTTGTTCCTCAAGACCCCATATACTGCAGCATGCCAGGATTTTCTGTCCCTCACCATCTCCCAGAGTTTGCCAAGTGTATGTCTTTTGCATCGGTGATGCCACACAACCATCTCATTCTCCGTTGCTGTCTTCTTTTTCTGTCTTCAATCTTTCTCAGCACCAGAGTCTTTTCCTTTAACTTTGCATACTATTTCAAAAGTGAAAGTGCAAGTCACTCAGTTGTGTCTGATTCTTTGCAACCCCATGGACCATATGGTCCACGGGATTCTTCAGGCCAGAATACTGAAGTGGGTAGCCTTTCCCTTCTCCAAGGGATCTTCCCAACCCAGGGATTGAACCAAGGTCTCCCACATTGCAGGCAGATTCTTTACCAGCTGAGCCACAAGGGAAGTCCAAGCCAAAGGAAGTGGGTAAAAGTTATATTTATTTGATAAATAAAATAATTTCCCAAGTTTTCACTTTGTTCCTTTTTTATATTATAGCATTATGTCTTACTACTCTGTGGACCTTGTGAGCCTGCATTTATTATTTTACTGAATTTATATTTCCAAGTGATTTTCTTTTATGGCTTTTGATAGTCATCTGTTTCAGAATGGTTTTCAAAACTTTAATATCTGCATGTTGTAAAAATCTTGGATTGGAAACTTCTCCCAGTGGATACTAAGTATGTGAATTTGCCATCTTTGTCACCTTATGCCAACTTCATAAGACATGGAGAGTCTGCTTATTTCCATTTCCCATATCAAAACACTTGTCCTTTCAAGCCTGTGTGTGGCATGGTGGTAATTCAATTTTTTTTCAAAGGTGCAAATCACTGAATTCAGCACATTGTGAGAATAAATGACATTGACCATTATGATCATTTCTCTGGGTTTATTCTTCAGGAAACTGAAGCTGTGAGAAGCATCATGAATCATAGGGTATCATAAATTGCTTTTCAAATGCAGTAGACACACTACATCTCATTTCTGTGTGATGTTGTATGGGTGGTTATTTCTCTCATTTAAATGACATTCCTGTCTCCATCAACTCCTTGGTGTATTCTTCTACATCAAAGACCACAGATGCCGCATCAAGTAATCCATCACCTAGGTACAAGGAGTTTACTCTCTGGACACCTCACAACAGTGCCTGGGTTTAATGTAGCCTTTCAAAGAACATCATTTATCACAGTTGGGTTTTCTCTTTCCCATTAGGTTTAATCCATAACCTTTTACAATGGACTTCCAACCGAGTGAGAAATTGTCTACTTGCCCTAATGTCTTGCTGGTTCACAGGGGTGGAGTCGTTTTGAACCAGTGTCCAGCTTATGACAAAGTCCTTTTCTGTGAGA
The DNA here is from genome assembly GCF_000754665.1 of Bison bison bison. Taxonomy (NCBI): domain Eukaryota; kingdom Metazoa; phylum Chordata; class Mammalia; order Artiodactyla; family Bovidae; genus Bison; species Bison bison. Next base: position 592,386 of record NW_011494922.1, on the reverse strand, counting down.
CCTGAGTGATCCCTGCAGGGGACTGAATGAATTCTCTATGTAACATTGGAGTTCATTTGTACAGATTGGTGGGAGGAGAGAAATGTCAGAGTATTTAGACCTTCTCCAGAACTGAAGAGTGGGATGAAAATAAATTTGGTTCACCAGTCAAGGACCTCTATCCTCCTCTCCCTCCTCCTTGAATTTTGTCATCAGGAGTGGTTGCCATGGTTGCCCAGCTTGAAAATTTAAATGCCTTCCCAGCAATGGTCATGCATCTTTTCTTCTTTCCAAGTTTGAAAAGATGCCACAATTCTTCCCCCATCTTTTTAAAAGTTAGATGGTGATTTCTCCCAGGCAGGAAATGTTTTTTCTCCGGCCGCAAATTTCAGTGTTTTAAGAAAAATCCTGATTTTCAGGTGAAGTTAGAATATACATGTGCACCTTTGTTACACTGTCCTTTAGAAAGGTGAACTAGTTTGCTTTGGCTGTATGCAATAGTTGTCTGTGTCCGCAAATGATGACACCTTGATTGATCCATGTGGCCATGTGATTGATGGCTCATCAAGTATGGAAACAGAGAATTGGTGGGACCTATTAAACACTTCAAGATGATGGCACCTTTTAGAAACCTCTGTTTTATGACTTGCTTTCAGGGCATCTAATTCATCTGGTTGAAGTGATCTATATTTATATATATATATATATTTATATTTATAGGCTGGTCTAAGGCAATGACTTAAAAGTAAATTTAGGTGGGGGAGGAGCTAAGATGGTGGAGGAGTAGGACGGGGAGAACACTTTCTCCCCCACAAATTCATCAAAAGAACATTTGAACGCTGAGTAAATTCCACAAAACAACTTCTGAATGCCGGCAGAGGACATCAGGCACCCAGAAAAGCAACCCAAGTCATCAAAAGGAGGTAGAAAAAAAATATAAAAGACAAAAGAGGGAGGGACAGAGTTCCATCCTGGGAAGGGAGTCTTAAAAAGAGAGAAGTTTCCAAACACCAGGAAACCTTCTCACTGCCGAATCTGTGCCAAGCCTTGGAAGCACAGAGGGCAACATAACAGGGAGGAAAAATAAATAAACAATTAAAACCTGCATATTGCGAGCCCTATGGTAATTCCCCCAGCAGAGAAGCAGCGCAGACGCCTGCACACGCCACTAGCAAGCTGGGGCTGGGCAGGGAGGCGCGGCACCGGCTGCATTGCTTAGAGTAAGGATCTGGCCTGAATACCCCCAGCGCTATCTGAGTGAAATAACTTGGGCTAGCAAACCAGACTGTGGGATATCTACCACGCGAAAAGCCAGCCCTAACCTAAGACACTGCCAGGCCCGCACACATGGAACAAAGGATGGAACAGAGATAGCCGGCTGCAGACCATCCCCCTCCAGTGACAGGCAGCCAGAGCCAGAAGGACGCAATCGCAGCCCCAGAGAGACATTATCTACAAAACTGTAAGCAGGCTTCTTTGCTAACTAAAACTTCTTGGGGGTCTGGATGGTCAACATCCACCTAAGAAGGTGCACCGGTTGTACACCTAGATAACGGAGCGGCGGGGAGGCGATAAGTCGCAGCAATCGCGCTCCTCAAAAACCTCATCACCTGAGCTGCTCGGACCTGGGAAGGGCACAAAACGCAGGCCCAACCGAGTCTGCGCCTCTGAGGACTACCAGTGCCTGAACCTGAGCGGCTTGGACCCGGGAGGTGCAAACAGCCCAGGGCCGGCCACGGATGGTTCCCGGCAGAGCAACCTAGAGCCTGAGCAGTGTGGGCAGGGAGGCTACACGCTCCGTGAGCGGGGGCAGACCCAGTGTGGCTGAGGCACTGCGAGCACACGCCAGTGTTATTTGTTTGCAGCGTCCCTCCCTCCCCACAGCGTGACTGAACAAGTGAGCCTAAAAAAAAAAAAAAGTGTCCACCACAGTCCCCTTTGTGTCAGGGCGGAAACCAGACACTGAAGAGACCAGCAAACAGAAGAAGCTATAACAGAGGGAACCGCCTTGGAAGCTACAGGCAATAGATTAAACCCTGTGGTTAGTACCGACTGCATAGGAAGGGGCCTATAGATCTTGAGAAGTATAAATCGGACCAAGGAACTAGCCGAAAATGAACTGACTCCACAATACTCACAACAAAACCAGAGAAAGTCCTAGATATATTTTTACTATTTTTACAATCATTCTTTCTTTTTTTTTAAATTTTTTTAAAAAATTCAAGTCCTCTATTATGCCTTTAATTTTCACTTTTATAACCTACTATTACTTTGCAAAAAAAAAAAAGACCCTTTTTTTTTAAAGCAAACTTCATATATATATATTTTTTATAATTTTTGTGACTTTTTTTTTTTTCTTCTTCTTTTCTTTAACATTGTATTTTTGAAATTCCAAACTCTACTCTAGATTTTTAATTTTTGCTTTTATGTATTTGTTACCAATTTTATACCTTTAAGACCCCAATCTTCAGTACCCATTTTTCACTAGGGAGCGAGATTACTGACTTGACTGCTCTCTCTCCCTTTGGAGTCTCCTTTTTCTCCACCAGGTCGCCTGTGTCTCCTCCCTAACCCCTCTCTACTCTACCCAACTCTGAATTTCTGTGTGTTCCAGACAGTGGAGAACACTTAGGGAACTGATTACTGGCTGGATCTGCCTCCCTCCTTTTCATTTCCCCCTTTTATCCTCCTGGCCACCTCTGTCTCCTTCCTCCTTCTTTTCTTCTCTGTATAACTCCGTGAACATCTCTGAGCAGTCCAGCTGTGGAGTGCACATAAGGAAGTGATAACTGGCTAGCCCACTCTCTCCTCTATTGATTCCACCTCATCTCATTCTGGTCACCTCTAACTCCCTCCTCCCTCTTCTCTTCTCCATGTAACGCTGTGAACCTCTCTGGGTGACCCTCACGGTAGGGAAACTTTTCATCTTTAACGTAGATGTTTTATCAATGGTGCTGTATAGAAGGAGAAGTTTTGAAACTACTGTAAAAATAAGACCGATAACTGGAAGCAGGAAGCTTAAGTCCAAACCTTGACTCCAGGGAACTCCTGACTCCAGGGATCATTAATTGACAGGAGCTCATTAAACGCCTCCATACATACACTGAAACCAAGCACCACACAAGAGCCAACAAGTTCCAGGGCAAGACATACCAAGCAAATTGTCCAGCAACACAGGAACACCGACCTGAGTTCCAATATACAGGCTGCCTAAAGTCACCCCAAAACCATAGACATCTCATAACTCATTACTGGACACTTCATTGCACTCCAGAGAGAAGAAATCCAGCTCCACCCACCAGAACACCGACACAAGCTTCCCTAACCAAGAAACCTTTGACAAACCACTTGTACAAACCCACATGCACTGAGGAAATGCCACAATAAAGAGAACTCCACAAACTGCCAGAATACAGAAAGGACACACCAAACTCAGCAATTTAAGCAAGATGAAGAGACAGAGGAATACCCAGCAGGTAAAGGAACAGGATAAATGCCCACCAAACCAAACAAAAGAGGAAGAGATAGGGAATCTACCTGATAAAGAATTCTGAATAATGATAGTGAAATTGATCCAAACTATTGAAATCAAAATGGAATCACAGATAAATAACCTGGAGACAAGAATTGAGAAGATGCAAGAAAGGTTTAACAAGAACCTAGAAGAAATAAAAAAGAGTCAATATATAATGAATAATGCAATAAATGAAATCAAAAACACTCTGGAGGCAACAAGTAGTAGAATAACAGAAGCAGAAGATAGGATTAGTGAATTAGAAGATAGAATGGCAGAAATAAATGAATGAGAGAGGAAAAAAGAAAAATGAATTAAAAGAAATGAGGACAATCTCAGAGACCTCTAGGACAATATTAAACACTACAACATTCGAATCATAGGGGTCCCAGAAGAAGAAGACAAAAAGAAAGACCATGAGAAAATACTTGAGGAGATAATAGTTGAAAACTTCCCTAAAATGGGGAAGAAAATAATCACTCAAGTCCAAGAAACCCAGAGAGTCCCAAACAGGATAAACCCAAGGTAAAACACCCCAAGACACATATTAATCAAATTAACAAAGATCAAACACAAAGAACAAATATTAAAAGCAGCAAGGGAAAAACAACAAATAACACACAAGGGAATTCCCATAAGGATAACAGCTGATCTTTCAATAGAAACTCTTCAAGCCAGGAGGGAATGGCAAGACATACTTAAAATGATGAAAGAAAATAACCTACAGCCCAGATTATTGTACCCAGCAAGGATATCATTCAAATATGAAGGAGAAATCAAAAGCTTTACAGACAAGCAAAAGCTGAGAGAATTCAGCACCAACAAACCAGCTCTCCAACAAATACTAAAGGATATTCTCTAGACAGGAAACACAAAAATGGTATATAAATTCGAACCCAAAACAATAAAGTAAATGGCAACGGGATCATACTTATCAATAATTACCTTAAATGTAAATGGGTTGACTGCCCCAACCAAAAGACAAAGACTGGCTGAATGGATACAAAAACAAGACCCCTACATATGCTGTCTACAAGAGACCCACCTCAAAACAGGGGACACATACAGACTGAAAGTGAAGGGCTGGAAAAAGATTTTCCATGCAAATAGGGACCAAAAGAAAGCAGGAGTAGCAATACTTATTTCAGATAAAATAGACTTTAAAACAAAGGCTGTAAATAGAGACAAAGATGGTCACTACATAATGATCAAAGGATCAATCCAAGAAGAAGATATAACAATTATGAATATATATGCACCCAACACGGGAGCACAGCAGTATGTAAGACAAATGCTAACAAGTATGAAAGGAGAAATTAACAATAACACAATAATAGTGGGAGACTTTAATACCCCACTCACACCTATGGGTAGATCAACTAAACAGATGAACAAGGAAACACAAACTTTAAACGATACAATAGACCAGTTAGACCTAATTGATATCTATAGGACATTTCATCCCAAAACAATGAATTTCACCTTTTTCTCAAGTGCACATGGAACCTTCTCCAGGATAGATGACATCATGGGCCATAAATCTAGCCTTGGTAAATTCAAAAAAATAGAAATCATTCCAAGCATTTTTTCTGACCACAATGCAGTAAGATTAGATCTCAATTACAGGAGAAAAACTATTAAAAATTCCAACATATGAAGGCTGAAAAACACGTTGCTGAATAACCAACAAATCACAGAAGAAATCAAAAAAGAAATCAAAATTTGCATAGAAACTAATGAAAATGAAAACACAACAACTCAAAACCTGTGGGACACTTTAAAAGCAGTCCTAAGGGGAAAGTTCATAGTAATACAGGCATACCTCAAGAAACAAGAAAAAAGTCAAATAAATAACCTAACTCTACACATAAAGCAACTAGAAAAGGAAGAAATGAAGAACCCCAGGGTTAGTAGAAGGAAAGAAATCTTAAAAATTAGAGCAGAAATAAATGCAAAAGAAACAAAAGAGACCATAGCAAAAATCAACAAAGCTAAAAGCTGGTTCTTTGAAAGGATAAATAAAATTGACAAACCATTAGCCAGATTCATCAAGAAACAAAGGGAGAAAAATCAAATCAATAAAATTACAAATGAAAAGGGAGAGATCACAACAGACAACACAGAAATACAAAGGATCATAAGAGACTACTATCAATAATTATATGCCAATAAAATGGACAACTTGGAAGAAATGGACAAATTCTTAGAAAAGTACAACTTTCCAAAACTGGACCAGGAAGAAATAGAAAATCTTAACAGACCCATCACAAGCACGGAAATTGAAACTGTAATAAGAAATCTTCCAGCAAACAAAAGCCCAGGTCCAGATGGCTTCACAGCTGAATTCTACCAAAAATTTAGAGAAGAGCTAACACTTATCCTACTCAAACTCTTCCAGAAAATTGCAGAGGAAGGTAAACTTCCAAACTCATTCTATGAGGCCACCATCACCCTAATACCAAAACCTGCAAAGATCCCACAAAAAAAGAAAACTACAGGCCAATATCACTGATGAACATAGATGCAAAAATCCTTAACAAAATTTTAGCAATCAGAATCCAACAACACATTCAAAAGATCATACACCATGACCAAGTGGGCTTTATCCCAGGGATGCAAGGATTCTTCAATATCCGCAAATCAATCAATGTAATACACCACATTAACACATTGAAAAACAAAAACCACATGATTATCTCAATAGATGCAGAGAAAGCCTTTGACAAAATTCAACATCCATTTATGATAAAAACTCTCCAGAAAGCAGGGATAGAATGAACATATCTCAACATAATAAAAGCTATATATGACAAACCCACAGCAAACTTATCCTCAATGGTGAAAAATTGAAAGCATTTCCTCTAAAGTCAGGATCAAGACAAGAGTGTCCACTTTCACCATTACTATTCAACATAGTTTTGGAAGTTTTGGCCACAGCAATCAGAGCAGAAAAAGAAATAAAAGGAATTCAAACTGGAAAAGAAGAAGTAAAACTCTCACTGTTTGCAGATGACATGATCCTCTACATAGAAAACCCTAAAGACTCCACCAGAAAATTACTAGAACTAATCAAAGATTATAGTAAAGTTGCAGGATATAAAATCAACACACAGAAATCCCTTGCATTCCTATACACTAATAATGAGAAAACAGAAAGAGAAATTAAGGAAACAATTCTATTCACCATTGACAATGGAAAGAATAAAAATCCTTAAGGAATAATATGTAACCTAAAGAAACTAAAAGACCTA
>NW_011494922.1:530420-585542 GCF_000754665.1 Bison bison bison | reverse complement strand
AGTATACTACCCAAAGAAATTTATGGATTCAATGCAATCCCTATCAAGCTGCCAACGGTATTCTTCACAGAGCTAGAACAAATAATTTCACAATTTGTATGGAAGTACAAAAAAACTCGAATAGCCAAAGCTATCTTGAGAAAGAAGAATGGATCTGGAGGAATCAACCTACCTGACTTCAGGCTCTACTACAAAGCCACAGTCATCAAGACAGTATGGTACTGGCACAAAGACAGAAATATAGATCAATGGAACAAAATAGAAAGCCCAGAGATTAGTCCACGCACATACGGACACCTTACTTTGACAAAGGGGGCAAGAATATACAATGGATTAAAGACAATCTCTTTAACAAGTGGTGCTGGGAAAACTGGTCAACCACTTGTAAAAGAATGTAACTGGAACACTTTCTAACACCATACACAAAAATAAACTCAAAATGGATTAAAGATCTAAATGTAAGACCAGAAACTATAAAACTCCTAGAGGAGAACATAGGCAAAACACTCTCTGACATACATCATAGCAGGATCCTCTATGACCCACCTCCCAGAATATTGGAAATAAAAGCAAAAATAAACAAATGGGACCTAATTAAACTTAAAAGCTTCTGCACAACAAAGGAAACTATAAGCAAGGTGAAAAGACAGCCTTCAGAATGGTAGAAAATAATAGCAAATGAAGCAACTGACAAACAACTAATCTCAAAAATATATAAGCAACTTCTATAGCTCAATTCCAGAAAAATAAATGACCCAATCAAAAAATGGGCCAAAGAACGAAATAGACATTTCTCCAAAGAAGACATACAGATGGCTAACAAACACATGAAAAGATGCTCAGCATCACTCATTATCAGAGAAATGCAAATCAAAACCACTATGAGGTACCATTTCACGCCAGTCAGAATGGCTGCGATCCAAAAGTCTACAAGCAATAAATGCTGGAGAGGGTGTGGAGAAAAGGGAACCCTCTTACACTGTTGGTGGGAATGCAAACTAGTACAGCCACTTTGGAGAACAGTGTGGAGATTCCTTACAAAACTGGAAATAGAACTGCCTTATGATCCAGCAATCCCCCTGCTGGGCATACTCACTGAAGAAACCAGAAGGGAAAGAGACACATGTACCCCAATGTTCATCGCAGCACTGTTTATAATAGCCAGAATATGGAAGTGACCTAGATGTCCATCAGCAGATGAATGGATAAGAAAGCTGTGGTACATGTACACAATGGAGTATTACTCAGCCATTAAAAAGAATACATTTGAATCAGTTCTAATGAGGTGGATGAAACTGGAGCCTAATATACAGAGTGAAGTAAGCCAGAAAGAAAAACACCAATACAGTATACTAACGCATATATATGGAATTTAAAAAGATGGTAACAATAACCCTGTATACGAGACAGCAAAAGAGACACAGATGTATAGAACAGTCTTTTGGACTCTGTGGGAGAGGGAGAGGGTGGGATGATTTGGGAGAATGGCATTGAAATACGTATAATATCATATATGGAACGAGTTGCCAGTCCAGGTTCAATGCACGATACTGGAAACTTGGGGCTGCTGCACTGGGACGACCCAGAGGGATGGTATGGGGAGGGAGGAGGGAGGAGGGTACAGGATGGGGAACACATGTATACCTGTGGCGGATTCATTTTGATATTTGGCAAAACCAATACAATATTGTAAAGTTTAAAAATAAAATAAAATTTTAAAAAAATTAAAAAAAAAAAGAAAGTAAATTTAGAATATATGTCCACATTGTCTTCTGGTCATTGGTTTCAATTGATTTGTAACATCTCCAAATACTATAGAGACAGCTGTACTTTTCCAAGACCAAAATTTTAATTGTAATTAGTGATCTCATTTATAGACATCTCTTAATTCTATGTAGAAAATACCTCATGCCGGGGAGGGTAGTTGGTGGTGATTCTCATCAATTTCACCACCCTCTGAATTTCTATGCTACTAACTCATTAAAGATACAAAGAAGTCAATTTTTCAAATGCCTGTTTATGTATTTATTTATTATTATTATTATTATTTTACTTTACAATATTGTATTGGTTTTGCCATACATCAACATGTATCCACCACGGGTGTGTGCGTGTTCCCCATCCTGAACCCCCCTCTCACCTCCCTCCCAATAGTATCCCTCTGGGTCATCCCAGTGCACCAGCCCCAAGTTTTATTTACGACTTCATTTGTACCATGGGTTGGGTTAACCTTACTCTGAACAATACATTTTATGCAAATAAACTATGTTAAAATAATTTTAGATTGACGCAGAGGTTATAAACAGACCACAGAGAGAGTTCTCACATTCACCACACTTGGTTCCTCTGTTGCTAATTTCTTATATACATTTGTCAGAATGAAGAAAATGACGGGTACGACCTTATTCAATTCCACAGTTTAATGAGATTCATTTCCTCTTCCCTCCTATCCTCTTTCTGTCCCAACCACAGTGACACTTTTGAGTAATTTCTCCACAGCTTCTGGCCTATGACATTTTCTGACTTTCCTTGCTATGGATGATTTTGACAATTTTGAGAGATAGTGGTCTGGCATTCTGTAAGATGTCTCTCAATTTGGGTTTGTTTGAAGTTTGTTAGGCTCGAGTTTATGTTTTGCAGGGGGGATGATCATAAAGGTGAGGTCTCTTCTCATAAAATGAATGCTGTTTGCTTGTTTGTTTTGCTTGTTTGAGAGGATATTGTGCAATTTGAATACTTTATAACTCTTGTTCTTTTCAGTTTAATACATCTGCATATAGACGTTATCTGAGGAGTGGACTTTGGTAAAATTCATCAAAATAACATTTAGCTTTTTAAATGAAAATTGTTAGTAAAACAAGTACATTTTTTCCATAGTGCAAAACAATTTAATTTGAGATTTTAAAACCCTTTAAAATTGATGCACTAAAGATCTAAAGATACAAAACTTAAGATAATTTAGTCATCATTGAACTTCAGTTTACACATTGTTCTGGGGAAACGTAGCATATAAATATATTTGATTATTTATTTGGAAGGATGGGGAGAAAACTTTTCTTAAACTCTTTTGAAATTTTCTCATCTGGAACATGAACATCAAAAGTATCTATGTAGGGGTGAAGAGTGTGGAAACACTCTGGAGGGGTCATTACACGTTATAGGCAATTCTCACTTTGTACAATTTTTGGTGAGCAGTGTTGAATTTCAGTGACCAGAGAACCCTGCAAACAGGTCTCAGAACAAATATGTACAGGTTGTAATCAGCATGGTATTTTATGCAAAGCAAGGAACACAAGTATTTATTTCTCTTGAATATTTTATTTTGTTTTTGTATTTTAATTTTCAAGAATAGGTTTCAGGATGATATTGATAAATTTAGCTTTAAATTATCTAATGATTTTAATGTATATTAAATAGAGGTATGGATTACAGATAAGATTTTGGAATTTGTCTATATATATATATATATGGTACTTAAATCTATAAGGATAGATATCATTATCGCAAGAGTGAATATAGAAATACTTGATACAATGCCTGAGGGAAGTACAACACGAAGTCTAATATAAGCCTTAGTTGGCATACTTATAACACAGATCATATAATATTAAAACTTCATAAGTACATTTATATGTAGTAACTATACATTAACTGTGGGTGCCTTTACTTGCAGGAGAAATAATGAATTAAAAATACTTTAGAAGAATGTTTAAAATGTTAGACTTAAGAAACATGAGTATCCTCAGAAACAAAATAGCATGAATATGAAATGCTTTCAGGTTATTACAAAGGCCCTTCTGTTGTCTTTACAAATAAATTGCATAATCATTTATTACATTTAAAAACAGATATATCCATTTATATTCACTATTAGAAGGAAAATATATTATTAAAAACATTTAAAGTGCAAATTTTTTGGAGTTACAGATCACAATCACTGGTATCATTCATTTTAGCTCAAATCCCTTAAAATGTATCTTTGTATAAATAACTTTTTGTGACAGTTTAACAATAGCAAGAAGGATAGACATTCATTTTGTCTTATTTTATTACCATTTCAGTTTAGAGTGAAACTGAGCATATCCAATAGCCAATTAAGACAGATCAGAGAACTACTTAACTGATGCTTAAAATCAGAGGTTTTAAAGTGGACCCTGGTCTACTGTTACTAGTTCTGAAAGTGAAACTGTTGGTTCCTCAGTTGTGTCCGACACTTTGCTACCCCATGGACTGTAACCCCCAGGCTCCACTATCCAAGGAATTCTCCAGATAAGAATACTGGAATGGGGTACTATTCCATTCTCCAGGGGATCTTTCCAACCCAGGGATTGAACTTGGGTGTCCTGCATTGCAGGTGAACTTTTCACTGTCTGAGTCACCATGGAAGTTCTGAGGAGAACAGAAAAAATAACTTCCTTCATAGGCGCTGTATGATAGAAAATGTATTATGACAGAAAATGTATAGGTATTTGAGAAACATCCCTCCAAGCATTTTATGATAAAAATTTATTTTAACTGATGTGTTGTACAACACAAAACTCTACTCAAACATAGTCATTTGAACATCAGTTGCTTAATGCTTTCAATTTAACTGAGAAGACAACTATTTCTTAAAGAGTCATTTTCTTTGCAGATATGCAAAATGACTTAGTTCAGCAAATCATCTTGTCAGGAGAAAATATAAAAATCAGTGTACCACAAGCATGTAGACTAGATCATGAAATTTAATTTGTTATTTTAAAATTACTCACATTGTGTGGCAAAATATGTAAATTATAAAAATTCTTCTATTTTAAAAAATATATGATTGTTTTGATAAAATCTGTGTTATCAAAAGTTAGTTTTAGTGTGTTTTTTTTTTAAGAGTTAATTTTAAAATGTAATTTTTATCCACTCTTTAGTTCTTCTGTTGCAATATTTGCAACCCAGGAATCAAGAGAGTTAATGCAATTTCCCCTAAGAAGTAGGCAATTTTCTAAGATGGCTAATAAATGTGAACTTTTCTATTGGGCTTCCGTTATGGCTCAGCTGGTAAAAAATCCACCCACAATGCAGGAGACCTGGGTTCGATCCCTGGGTTGGGAAGATCCCCTGGAGAAGGGAAAGGCTACCCACTCCAGTATTCTGGCCTAGAGAATTCTGTAGATTGTATAGTCCATGGAGTCGCAAAGAGTCGGACACGACTGAGCGACTTTCACTTTCATTAGTATAGTAGCTATCTACTTGTTAAACAAAAGCACTAATAATTGGACATGGAATAGTAAAATCCTTTAGAAATCACTCTGAATTTATAAAACAGCTTTAAATATTTTATTATTGTCATTTGGCTAATTTCTTGCTATATATAGATAATTAGTGTATAATAAATATTTACATATGTGTGACCTACATTTTATGAATCATGCTTTCCAATTCTTAGATGTTCTAAAAGAATTAAGTATTTATATGTTATTTTCTTTTATATGTTGTATGTATTGTTTCTTTTTCTAGTATATATAAACCAGCACACTACACTGAAGAGTAGAAAATAACTCAGTTGGTTTAGGGGTTGACTCAACTGTGTATAATTGAAATGTACCTTATATTTACCCTGATGGTCAAAATGCAGCAGAAAGATAGAAACCCATGATTACATAAATACACATGCCCAAAATACTCAGATTATTTTATTATTTATTATTACAAATAATCATAAATAATTAGCTATCCTCCTGATGAACTGGAGACTATTTCATTGATTTACTTTATCCTTTGCTGGTACCTCCATTAACAGTCCACTAATAGTGAAAGCCTCAACAGGTTAAACACACAAACAAAAAAATACAACTAGCAGAGATAGAGATCTTCATTTTTTTGCTGAATTTCCAGTCTTGGCAACCGTTTTTAGCTCTTCTGAACTATTTCAATAAACAGCACTGAATAACTGAAGTGTGCATGCTATCATTGATATTATGCTTTTCACAAAGAAGTTCAGACCATGAGATCATCATTGTTCTTTGATGTTGCCTGAACAGCAACATTTGATGCATTTCAGGCCATGACATAATTGCCTAGGAAACAGGTCATTGTCTCACAAGTTCTAGATTTCAATCAACAATGATATGCTTATATGTTTTTTTTTTCCCTATTGTCAGCTATGCTAATTTCCTCTTTGTTGGAAAGAGCTGTCAAACTTCTGCAATATTTTTGAAGCACAAAGAACTCCATGGGGAACAATTTTTACCTGACAGAACAAAAGGATTTAGCAGAAATAAAGAACAGGCTGAATAAAATGTTTCAGCCAAGGTCCTGATAGGAAATTATACAAATTCTTAGAGATTTATTAAAATATTTAAATATACAATAAATTAAATTAAATATTAAAGGATTTATATGAAATATTTTAACTAATATAGGGGTAAAATATTAAAGAAAACTTCTAATGTTCCTAAATATTACCAAAATATTTTACTATAATTATACTAATACCAAGTTATGTGTTACTTTAGCTGTATCCATTCATAAGAGACAGTATCTTCAAGTGTCATTGATATTATATAATATGTTATGCAAACAACTCTGTATTAATAAAGGTATGAATTATTATAATAAAAGAAACCAAAACACAGTGATTAATACACAGTCAAGACAAAAAGTTTACAAATATCCTCTATTCACACAACAGAAATTCAAACTTTCTAACTATACCCATCTGCTAAGGGACTTGGGATTTTTGACATGGTTCATGGGCTTCTTAAGCAAACTGAAGTGGTAAGGTGCTGGTGTCTATCTACCAGATTTCAGTTTATGAATATTAAATTAAAACTATGCAGGAAGTTGCTAGAAAACATCCCTTATGTCATTAATGCTTAAAATTAATTGTCACAGAAAAGCAAGGATCAACTGATGATTCTTGTTTGTTCTTTACTTCTTCCTTATAAAGAATTCAAGCTTTTACTGCCCCCAAACCTTTGGAGTGTATGTGCTTTTTAAATCTTTTATTCTTTCTATGAAAAGAAAAACAAATTATTTGTTTTAAAGATCACCAAAAATGAGAGAACTGGGCTTAACAAACCATCAAGCTCAATCAGAAAAGAGGAGGAAGAAAAACATTTTGGTAAATAAGGCATAGACATAGAAGGACTGAGTAGATGTGGTGTAGACCAGAGAGTGGATTGAGGAAGTAGAAGAAAGGGAATTTAATAGACAGTGATCCCTAAAACAGGAGATCTTTTTGAAAATGTTCATCAAAAGGGGCATAGTCTGTTATAGTCTGAATGTTTATTCCCCTCTAAAATTCATATGTTGAAATCTTAACCGCTGAGATGATATTATGAAATGCAGCCTTTGAAGGGTGGTTAAACCATGAGTGTGTAGCCCTCAAGAATGGGATTAGTGCCCTTATAAAGGAGGCCTAGATAACTTGCTAGCTCTTCAGCTGTGTCAGGACACAAGGAGAGGTCAGCAGTATGCAATAAGGAGAAAGGCTTTTAGCAGCCCCTGACCATGCTGACTTCATGATCTTGGCCAATCCAGCATCCCCAACTGTGGGAAATAAACCTCTGTTGTTTATAAAATGCCATTCTCTGGCACTTTGTTATAGCAGCCCCGACAGACTAATGAGAAGAGTCCTGTGCCTGAGGAGATAGAAAATGGACTTGACCCTGCAATGGGCCAAGACAAGTAACTTGTTTTTGCAGTAAAGAGTTACATGGAGTATTAATCACTGCAGGATACCATGACATCATCTCCACTTGCATGATAATCTCCTAGTACTTGTACACAGATCCAATGCCAGTTTATTTTCTGCCCCCATCAGCACCTGACACCTTTTGCAGTAACTCAGAGTGCTGGGAGGGACTTTCCTCTCAGTGGTTAAGAATCTGCAATTCCAATGCAAGGGGCCCACGTTGGATCCCTATTCAGGAACTAAGATCCTACATACTGGTAGTATGGCCAAAACATTTTAAAATATGGGGTTTCCTCACTGGCTCAACACTAAAGAACCAGCCTACCAATGCAGAAGACCTGGGTTAGATCCCTGAGTCAGGAAGATCCCCTGAAGAAGGAAATACTCCAGTATTTTTGCCCGGAAAATCCCGTGGAGAGAGGAGCTGAGTGGGTGAAAGTCCACGGGTCATGAAAGAGTAGGACACGACTTAGTGACTAAATAGCAACAATTTTTGGTATGTCAGAATATCATTTGCTATTATACACTCTGAAGGGTGCATGCTATTCCCAGGCTCTTCCATAAACCAAAGTAGCCCCTCTGAACATCTGGTGATGTGTTTGAGAGTGGGGCTTCCCTGATGGCTCAGATAGTAAAGAATCTGCTTGTAACGCAGGAGACCCGGGTTTGATCCTTGGGTTGGGAAGATTCCTTGGAGAAGGGAAAGATTACCCACTCTGGCATTCTTGCCTGGAGAATTTCATGGCCAGAGGAGCCTGGGCAGGATAAAGTCCATGGGGTCGCAAAGATTCAGACCCAACTGAGTGACTACTGCTGCTGCTGCTGCTAAGTCGCTTCAGTCGTGTCCGACTCTGTGAAACCCCATAGACGGCAGCCCACCAGGCTCCCCCCTCCCTGGGATTCTAGCACTTTCCTATGGCTCAACAGGTGCTGTGGACAGAACAACCTAAGAAATTTGTGGTGGAAGGGATAACATTATATTACCAATACACAGAAAGGGGCAGCCTCTGAAGGACTTCCACTTCCATCAGTAAGTCAGGACCATGCAGGAGAAATTTTCATACACTTTGCATGACTTAGGAACTCTTTGTTCTCCACACTCATTCTTAGGTGCCACCCATCAATCTTAGCTGTTAACTTCTCTAACAACTTTATAGACAGATGATGAAAGCTAGGTTGACCCAGATGTGTTCTTCTTCCTCAGGAAGATAATTAAAATGCACATACATCTTAGAGTCATTGCTGCTAAACTGTTCAATCAAAGCCTTATTTTACACTCTTTTGATGACATAATAAAACAGGATCTCTAGGCATTTTTATATTCACCTCAAAATAGGAATATTAGCTGATTAACAATGGATTAGATGTAGCTCTGAATTTTTTAATGCTTGCTTATCTATTTTTTCTTTGATATCTGCAACAAAATCCATAACTCAGAATTTGAAAGACTAATTGCAATCTTCAATAGCTAAGCAATTATTTAATTATATTTTATATCAAATTACTTGCATTCTCTTTAATCAACTAAATATATATGACATATAGTCTATATTAATTTTCAAAGAAAACATATCTCAAAACTATTATTTTTAATTTTATCTTAATATATAATGAGGTAACATGTAATGCAAAGAAAATAAAACTTTTTCTCCTAAAACTGAAAGGCCTATTTCTCTCTTTCTGTAAGTATAGGAGGAAAGTTCAGCCTGATTAATTAAAAAAAAGTTAAAAGTTGCATATAGTTCTCAACTCAGTATGATTCATCATCTAAATTTTAATTCCTTCTACTCAGGCCAGATGTGAGGTTTATAATTTAGCATGAATTAACATTCATGTGATTTTAACAAATTCTGCAGAATTTCTAATGCACACTTCCCTCACTATAACATTTATCAGGCATATCAACAATCTCTATTCTCTTATTATATAGTAAGAACAGTTGGGCTGAATTCTACTTTTCATTTGGCTACTGATTAAACATATTGTAGCATTTAATAATTTGAAGCTATTAAAATAGTAAATATAGCTATATAAGAAGATTTGAAATTATGTAGAAGATACATTCTTTAGTAATTATAGTAAGTTCAAAAACAGAATCTATGTATCCATCTGCCTATAATTTTATTTTAATGAGAATAAAAAAAATCCCGATATGTTCTTATCTTGAGTGAGAAAGGCAAAGGGAGAAAGAGACAAAGTTTCTACTTCAAGAACAAAGTTTTTAGGCTCATCTCAGTTGGCTCTGACATAGATATATGCATATAGATATATATATATAGAGAGAGAAATAACCTATTAAAAATACACATACTACAGTCTAAGTTTGTTTTGTAGCCTGGAACAAAATCTTCTCATAATATAAACATTCAGAAAATAAACCAACATTTTGATTCTGCTCAAATTTCTGTTTTAGGGACAGATTCAATTTCTTACAGGTAATATTTGTGGGGAAATCTCATTACCTTCTGTTTTCTGACTTTTTTTAAATTGAGATGCATCCTCATTTATGGAAGAAGAGGTTGAAATAAAGAAGCAAGAAATAAATGGCCTGCAAAAAAGGTAATAAACTGCAGATGAAAAACTTCATCATCTAAGCCTACCCTATAGCAATCAGTTTGGTAAGTTTGGAACAGACAAGACTATCGAAGTATATCTTGGTATCCATGGGAAGACTGCTATGTTCTCTGTGTCTTTCCTGGGAAATGCACTATAAGTGGGCCAAAAGCAGGAGCAGCATTAATTTAGTGTATGGACTACTTTGGACTACTGATGTGAAGAACTGACTCATTGGAAAAGACCCTTATGCTGGGAAAGATTGAAGGCAGATGGACAAGGGAATGACAGAGGATGAGATTTTTAAATAGAATCACTGACTCAATGGACATGACTTTGAGCAACAACTCCAGTAGATAGTGAAGGATAGGAAGCCAGGCATGCTACAGTCCACGGGATCATAGAGTCGACACCACTGAGCTGCTGAACAACAGCAACATGGACACTGGAAGAGGCTTCTCCTGTTTCTCACTGAAATTGTCCTTATAGAAGCCCATCTTATTAAGAAGCATTCCCCAATATTGTTTTAGTAGCATTTATAGGGATTCCTTTCAAAATTCTTAAAGAGATGGGAATGCCAGACCACCTGACCTGCCTCCTGAGAAATCTGTATTCAGGTCAAGAAGCAACAGTTAGAACTGGACATGGAACAACAGACTGGTTCCAAATTGGGAAAGAAATATGTCAAGGCTGTATATTGTCACCCTGCTTCTTCAACTTAAATTCAGAGTACATCATGCAAAATGCTTGGCTGGATGAAGCACAAGCTGGAATCAAGATTGCCGGGAGTAATATCAATAACCTTAGATATGCAGATGACATCACCCTTATGGCAGAAAGTAAAGAGGAACTAAAGAGACTTTTGATGTAGGTGAAAGAGGAGAGTGAAAAAGCTAGCTTAAAACTCAACATTCAGAAAACGAAGATCATGGCATCAGGTCCCATCACTTCACGGCAAATAGATGGGGAAACAGTGAAAACAGTGAGAGATTATTTTGGGGGCTCCAAAATCACTGCAGATGGTGACTGCAGCCAAGAAATTAAAAGACGCTTGCTCCTTGGAGAAAAGTTATGACCAACCTAGACAGCTTATTAAATAGCAAAGACATGACTTGGCCAACAAAGGTCTGTCTAGTCAAAGCTATAGTTTTCCAGTAGTCATATATGGATGTGAGAGTTGGACTAGAAAGAAAGCTGAGTGCTGAAGAATTAATGCTTTTGAACTGTGGTGTTGGAGAAGACGCTTGAGAGTCCCTTGGGCAGCAAGGAGATCCAACCGGTCAATCTTAAAGGAAATCAGTTGTGAATATTCATTGGAAGGACTGATGCTGTAACTCCAATACTTTGGATATCTGATGGAAAGAGCTGACTCGCTGGGAAAGATTGAAAGCAGGAGAAGGGGATGACAGAGAATTAGATGGATTGGATAGTATCATAGGCTCAAAGGACATGAGTTTGAGTAAACTCTGGGAGTTGGTGATGGACATGGTGTGCTGCAGTCCATGGGGTTGCAAAGAGTCAGACACGACTAAGCAATGGAACTGACTGATAGGGCTTCCCAGGTGGCGCTAGTAGTAAAGAACTCGCCTGTTAGTGCAGGAGACAAGAAATGCGTGTTCAGTCCCTGGGTTAGGAAGATCTCCTGGAGAAGGGAATGGCAACTCACTCCAGTATTCTTGCCTGGACAACCCCATGGACAGAGGAGCCTGGTGGGCCATAGTCCATAGAGTCACAAAGAGTGGGACACAACTGAAGGGACATAGTAAGCACGCAGAGCATTTAAAGAGTCTAGCACTGAAACTCAAAGTGATGTGTTATTCTATGAAGGTCACAAAGATTATTATTATTATTATTTACATTATATTCATTTCTGGCTGTGCTGGGTCTTTGGAGCTGTTGGAACTTTTCTCTAGTTGTGGCAAGTGGGGGCTGCTAGCTAGTTGTGGGGGGCTGTCTTCTCACTGCAGTTTCTTCTCTTCTTGCTGAGCATGGGTTCTAGGGAACACAGGCTTCAGTAATCACAGCACATGGGCTCAGTAGTTGCAGCTCCCAGGCGCTAGAGCACAGGCTCAGTACTTGTGACACAAGGGCTTAGTTGTTCCACGCCATGTGGGATCTTTGCATACCAGGGCTCAAACTAGTGTCCTTTGCATTGCAAGGCAGATTGTTTGCCACTGAGTCAAAAGGGAAGCCCAGAGATTATGTTTTAAGATGAAATGGAGCCATTTTATGAAGAGCCAGGCAGCAGACAGTCTCAGGTAGCCTGAGAAATTAATATGCATCTGATACACTATGGCATTCTCCATTACATGCGTTTGAAGATTTTTGCTCATTATAAAGAAATGAAGCAACAGGACTTCCCCAGAGTAGAGTAGTCAAACTCATTTTCAGAAAGGTCATCTTGATGTAGTAACAGCTGTACACTGAAATATATTTTTACCCAGGCTTATCTTTGGGTTCTTAGAATGTAGATTTTCACAATATCATTCTGCTTGTGGAACGATACATCCGGAGCTTAACTAGAGTCAAAATTGCTGCTTGTTTCTGCTGTTATTTTCCCACTGGGGCCTTTCATGGGAATATCACTTTGTGCCTTTCCATCACATTTTTAACATTTTATGTCCCAAATTCCATCTGGTATTTCATTTTTGAATAGGGAGGTGGTATTACTAAAATTAAGAGTAAGTTTCCCAACATTCAGATCTAAAAAGCAGAAATCAGTTTGAGCAATATTGTTAAATTGATTAAGAAAATTTCAAAATAATGTAGAAAATCTGCTTTGAAGAAAAACATATTTGTCAATATAAAATATTTCACTGTGTCATAAGCAAGTTTCAATAAATAGAAAATTATTGGCATCGCATATGAGATAGTCTCTGACTAGAAGTCCTATGTACTTCTGGTATTTATTATCTATTTATAAATAGCATTACTATAACAACATAAATGACACACTCACCAGATTCACCTTAGTTTGTAAGCAATGTCCCCCTTAATGCAATATTGGCAGAAATATAGATTGTGCATCATCATTTGAAACATCACGGCTTGGTACATCACTGTTTGATCTGTCACTCAAACTATCTTCTGCAGGTATAAATTTAGCTGCCTCAAAAGGAATAAGTCATTCTTCTTTGACTCTGCGTTCTAATAATAACTGGTCTGCATGTTTGATTAACTCTCTAAGATAAAGCAACATCAGTTTTAATTAAATTTTATTATATATATATAATTTATATTTTATTATATATAATTTTATAATGTACAAATATACCTCAAAGTATTAAAAGAACAAACAGCAAAATGAAATTATACAAAATATATAAATTGTTTACCTTCTCAGATGATCACATTCATGCTATTTGTAACTAAATTATATTAAGTATAATCATATTTATTAATTTTATTTAAAAAGATCTATTTACCTATATATAAAAAAGAATTGATTAAATTCTCTTGATATTTTTAAGAATAGTAAAGACAGGACCTAGATAGCATATTAAAAAGCAGAGATATTACTTTGCCAACAAAGGCCCATCTAGTCAAGGCTATGGTTTTTCCAGTGGTCATGTATGGTTGAGAGAGTTGGACTGTGAAGAAAGCTGAGCACTGAAGAATTGATGCTTTTGAACTGTGGTGTTGGAGAAGACTCTTGAGAGTCCCTTGGACTGCAAGGAGATCCAACCAGTTCATTCTAAAGGAGACAGTCCTGGGTGTTCATTGGAAAGACTGATGCTGAGGCTGAAACTCCAATACTTTGGCCATCTCATGCAAAGAGTTGACTCATTGGAAAAGACCCCGATACTGGGAGGGATTGAGGGCAGGAGGAGAAGGGAATGACAGAGGATGAGATGGCCGGATGGCATCACTGACTCGATGCATATGAGTTTGGGTGAACTCCGTGAGTTGGTGATGGACAGGGAGGCCTGGCATGCTGTGATTCATGGGGTCGCAGAAATTTGGACATGACTGAGTGACTGAACTGAACTGAGAGACAGGAGAGTGTGTATAGATGGTTAAACTCTAGTGGATAGGGGAAGAGAAAGTTCAAATTAATGACTAAACAACATTTTATAAATAATATTAAGCCAAAATTTTAAATATCATTTGTATCTCAGAAATTTCAAACTATGATGAAAACATAGATTGGTTTTAGAGTTTGAAGTTATCTTTCAAATATAAGTAAACATGTCAATGAGAGTGTGTCCAAGTACTTTTTTGGAAGTACTGTTCTCACTATTTTGTGTGTGTATTTGGGTGTGCGTGTTAACTGTATGAGATGAGAATCACCATTTTAGAGACCACACATGTCTTGAGTCTGCTTGAAAAGAGATTGGTACATTGAAATATTCTATATTAAGGGAGAACACAGGAAGATTTAGATTGCATCATCATTCATTACATAATTAATCTTTGCCTACTAAAGTTTGAAAGTAAATGTTAGTAAATTAACTTAAAAATAACTATTTGAATTTTCCCTCTTTCTCAACTCATATAAAGATAATAGCAAGAGTTTCAGATGATAAAATACTGAGTTTTTTTTTTCAATGCAATATTTATCTTCTATCTAGAAGTTCTGCATCTAGGAAATTAAAGTGATTATTTGAAGATTTTTCAAAAGAAAATATGAATCTGATTAAGAACAGCATTGTCATATTTATTGGACTTGTTTCTTTTACATGTATTTAGGGATAAGTTGAAATTTTTAGCATTAAAATAATAAAGTTCATTCTAAAGACATGAATCTTTCAAAAATCCATATAGGATCTAAATGAAGTTAAAGTAGAAAGATGCAGAGGGTCTATGAGTGAGGTCACTCATAGGTGAGTGAGTGTTGGGCAGAAAATGACATGGAAACAGAGAGCATCTGGGGAATACGAAGCACACGTTCTGCTCGCTGTCTCCTTTTCTGACAACCACGTGATGTCAGATTCCTAGAGACAAGTGGTTACTGAGACCTGGGCATCTAGGTGTCAGTGAAGCTATGGTCTTTCTCTGGATTCCACTGAGTGGGATTTGTCCGCAATTTTCACTTCATGGATCTGAAGAAATCTTGAATGACCAGGTCAGAAAGGGGTGGATAATGAAGAGATTGGTGATTCAAGTTTGATAGATAATAACCTCATGCCCACAAACTTTCAAAATGTCATGTGTTCTAGGGATTTATGAACCAAAACACTAAGAACATGATCATCAAGCTGAAATATTTCTGTTTTTGGAGCTGAAAGAGAACCATCAGACCAGAGAAGAAAGATCTTTTGCCCAAGTCACATGACCTGCCACAGTTTAGATCCCTTTGCCATGTTAATAAAGATCGCACTTCTGAAATTTTGTTTTGTAAATTCACTTATAATCAGATCTTAGTTTACTTTTTTTAAAGGAATACAAACAAAAAATTGGAGACTCAACTAAGGGAATACAGAACACAGGGAGGAGACTATCAGCCAGAGTATTTGAAATTCAGACCCAGGCAACAGATCTACCAGTGGAAACTTATAAAACTTTTAATTAAATAGTTATAGCACATCTTGGCTTTTGTGAATAATACTGCAATGAACACAAAGTATAAATATATCTTTGAGATCCTGATTTCATTTCCTTTGGATATATACCCAGAAGTGGAATTAGTGAATCATGTTGTAGGATTTGTGTGCTTTGAGGAACCTCCATACTGTTTTCCATAGTGTTCATAAATTTACATTCCTAACAAATGAGTGCAAAAAACAGTATGTAGTTTTAGAATAACAGCATATTTTCAATGAATTTAAAATAGGTTTAAATAAGAGGCAAGTAAAGATACACAGGCAAATTCAAACAAAGAGAAAGAAGAAACATTAGAAGTCAAACTAAGGGGACAAGAGAATTATCATGAGCAGGAATGATTAAAGAAAAACAACTGAAAGAATTTCAAGTTGTTGTGGGGAATGTCACAAAGCATAAAACTATTGCAATCGTTATTCATTATTGTGTAGAAATGATAAAGAGCATTTGAATGTATGATGATTGTCATAATTGAGAGATATGATTGGGGGAAGAACTTGTATATTTTTCCTTTCCAGGCTCTACTCATTACTAATTTCCAAATGCTATTGGTGGTGGAGTTTGTAATTTCCTCGGTTTGTCTCATCACAAGAAAAATTTGAAGTGATGGACAGACCAGTATTACAGGCCTTGGATGGACCAGTGTTACAGGCCTGTGTAATTTCCTGGGATGTACCAGTGTTACAGCTCAGTTTTATTTAGAGATTAAAGGAAAATATATCCTTGAGGCATGAGGGCATGCCAATCCAAAAGACCCAAAGAGAAGAGAAGCCCGCGGCCCAATTTTGGCTCCTCATTTTATATGTTTTTCTCTTCCCCTTGATCCTGCCCTATATAATTGAGATAGCCAGGAGTGCTCTTTGTTTTACTTGAGGTCCTCACTCTGGTCCTTGGTCCTTCATTTGTTCTATTTTTGTGGGCTTCTCCCTTTGTCTTTTAGCCACCACCATTCTGGACTCCTTTTTCCTATTCTAATTACATAACACTATCAGGTCAGGAAGTAACAGTTAGAACTGGACATGGAACAACAGACTGGTTCCAAAAGGGAAAAGAAGTACATCAAGGCTGTATATTGTCACCCTTCTTATTTAACTTATATGCAGAGTATATCATGAGAAACGTTGGCCTGGAAGAAGCACAAGCTGGAATCAAGATTGCAGGGAAATATATCAATAACCTCAGATATGCAGATGACACCACTCTTATGGCAGAAAGTGAAGAGGAACTCAAAAGCCTCTTGATGAAAGTGAAAGAGGAGAGTGAAAAAGTTGGCTTAAAGCTCAGCATTCAGAAAACTAAGATCATTGCATTTGGTCCCATCACTTCATGGGAAATAGATGGGGAAACAGTGGAAACAGTGTCAGCCTTTATTTTGGGAGCTCCAAAATCACTGCAGATGGTGATTGCAGCCATGAAATTAAAAGACGTTTACTCCTTGGAAGGAAAGTTATGACCAACCTACATAGCATATTGAAAAGCAGAGATATTACTTTGCCAACAAAGGTCCATCTAGTCAAGGCTATGGTTTTTCCAGTGGTCATGTATGGATGTGAGAGTTGGACTGTGAAGAAAGCTGAGCACCAAAGAATTGATGCTTTTGAAGTGTGGTGTTGGAAAAGACTCTTGAGAGTCCCATGCACTACAAGGAGATCCAACCAGTCCATCCTAAAGGAAATCAGTCCTGGGTGTTCCTTGGAAGGACTGATGCTGAAGCCAAAACTCCAGTACTTTGGCCTCCTCATGTGAAGAGTTGACTCATTGGAAGAGACCCTGATGCTGGGAGGAATTGGAGGCAGGAGGAGAAGGGGACTACAGAGGATGAGATGGCTGGATGGCATCCCCAACTCAATGGACATGGGTTTGGGTGAACTCTGAGAGTTGGTGATGTACAGGGAGGCCTGGCGTGCTGTGATTCATGAGGTCACAAAGAGTCAGACATGACTGGGTGACTGAACTGAACTGAACACTATCATATGTTATATCAGTACCAGGCTCTGTAGTAGGCTCTGGGGGGAGTCTAGGACTGAACTCTTAAATGAAGAGCATTCAAATCTGCAAGCCCTACCTAAAGAAATGATCTTAATTAAAATAAAAAGAGGTGCCCCAAATTATAGACATCATTGTGAATCTTGAGGAAAAAAATACTTATTCTTGGCAATTAATACATTGAAATTCAGCATATAGAGTAAATAAATGTTGGCCTGTTTATATATTTATATTACCTAAAATCATAACCAAGAGCTTAATCAACCTTGAGTGAACTACAAGGATTCTAATTCCCCTACTTATCTCACTGCATATATTTAGAGAGCCATCTACTTGCTCTCAAATTTCTGTTTCAGTTTTATTTAACTGCAGTATATAATAGGTAGATGATGATGATAGATAGATGACTAATTGATAGAGTAGATGATAGATAGATATGATAGACAAATATAAAGATAGATCCCCTGGAGAAGGAAATGGCAATCCACTCCAGTACTATTGCCTGGAAAATCCCATGGACAGAGGAGCCTGGTAGGCTATAGTCCATGGGGTTGCAAAGAGTCGGACACGACTGAGCGACTTCACTTTCACTTTCAAAGTGTTTAAGAGACTAAAAGTAAAATTGTATGTCTTTTACTACTTTTATTAAACATGTGCATTATTTTCTTTATAGGGCTATTGTATATGTCACTAAAGTGCTAACTGTTTAAGGTCATTCTCCCTAATAGTAGAGAAAATATGTATTCTATTCATGCTCTGTCAGGCATAGGCAAAGTTGTCTTAGGAATGTGAGGAATATGAGAGAGACAAAACCATGTCATTGGCTGCAAGAAACCCCATGATTGGGCAAGTTCCAAAGAGAAAGGTCCTCATTTTAAAATTATTTCCATGTTGAAACATGGAAATTATCACATGTGAAATGAATCGCCAGTCCAGGTTTGATGCATGATACAGGGTGCTCGGGGCTGGTGCACTGGGATGACCCAGAGGGATGGTATGGGGAGGGAGTTGGGAGAAGGGTTCAGGACTGGGAACACGCGTACACCCGTGGCAGATTCATGTCAATGTATGGCAAAATCAATACAATATTGTAAAGTAAAATAAGTAAATAAATAAAACTGAGATTAAAAATAAATAAATAAAATTATTTCCAGATAATTGGTATATCAATTATTTCTAAACATTGGTACATATTATACTAATAACTGATATAACAATTCCTTTCATGTTGTTGGCAGTAGGATATCAAATGCTGCCTCCGGTAACCTTCTGAAAACTTGATCAAGTGTTGGTTAGTGTTAGTCTGACTCTTTGCAACCCCGTGGATTGTAGCCTGCCAGGCTTCTCTGTCCATGGGATTCTTTAGACAAGAATACTGGAAAGGTTTCCATTCCCTTCTCCAGGGAATCTTTCCAACCCAGGGATTGACCCCAGGTATCCTGCATTGCAGGCAGATTCTTCACCATTGAAGCCACCAGGGAATAAGTTAGATGAAAAACATAAGTAGTCACTGCACACATTTTTTAAAAGGTGACTTTTCTAGATCATTAATAATGTTGATTAATTTTAGGAACTGCAGTACTCACAATGTATCTTGTGGCAAAGGTGAAGTTTTATGAGTTAATGATGCTCATAGATTTAAGAATAGTATTAGAAAACACTGAATATCAAATAGAAGACAAAACTAATCCAAAAAAAAAATGTAGCAATGTTACACCTGATTGCAAAACATAACTGCATTTTCAATTTACAGAGTAAAATTTCATCACTGATATATTTGAAGACATTAGAGAATGTGGTGTCTTATAATTTTGAGAAAGAGGACGTGTATATTTTACTCTTTATTTAAAGATTTCATATTTTAGTACTGTTTATTAATATACACTCAATACATGGTTTCAAAATTTATTTTTCTACTTGTTAAACTGTCCTTACATGTTTCTTCTTCTTCATAATTTAAATAAGATGAAAATTAAAGTTGAGTTTTTCCTTATCATCTATATTTGTAATGTAAACAAATGTATGAAAGAAAAAACTGTGAAGGAAAGTGCCTGATTAGGAACTACTTGAATGCATATTTAATAAAATAATGAGAACCTAATATCATGTATGAAATGAGATGCCAGTCCAGGTTCAATGCACGATACTGGATGCTTGGGGCTGGTGCACTGGGACGACCTGGAGGGATGGTATGGGGAGGGAGGAGGGAGGAGGGTTCAGGAGGGGGAGCACATGTATACCTGTGATGGATTCATTTTGATGTTTGGCAAAACTAATACAATTATGTAAAGTTTAAAAATAAAATAAAATTTAAAAAAAAAGAATGATACATATAAAAAAAATAAAATAATGAGAACCTAAATAAAAATTCATATACAAAGCTAATGAACTATAAAATGTTTGGTAACTTATGACAACTAAATTTATTTGTCAGAATAGACTATGATGAGATAAACAAGAAACCTACCAAACAAAAATGCCGTCCACTCTTGGACACTTATAATGACAAAGATTACTATCTTACTCAAGGTTTATAAACAATGATTGTTATGAAAGGGCCAAACCTGACAACTGTACCATTTCACAATGTTTTGCATAACTGATAACTCATAAAATAGAGCACAGAAATCAAAGCACAGGCTCCTAAGTGTTTTTGTCTAGATGAAATGTGTCCTTTGCAACTGCAGACAATTGGCCATTTAGTAGTTATACAGCACAGCCTTCTTCTTCAAGGAGACTGAGAAATGTAGGAAATTCATCGCTTCATTAGGAAACATTATCAGTCTCGGATAGTCTTCCCTCAGTCTCTAAGTATCCTTTCACACCCCTGTTCTCCGCACATATAACTAACTGTATCTCTGTCAAGGAAAAGAGCCCAAAAGCACCATTCCATCTACTATAGACAATGTTTGAATCCCCTTCAAATTGGTAAATTGAAACCTAATACCAAATGTGATGATATTAGTTGATGAGGCCTTAAGAAGATACTGCTGCTGCTGCTGCTAAGTCGCTTCAGTCGTGTCCGACCCTGTGCAACCCCATAGACGGCAGCCCACCAGGCTCCTCCGTCCCTGGGATTCTCCAAGCAAGAACACTGGAGTGGGTTGCCATTTCCTTCTCCAATGCATGAAAGTGGAAAGTGAAAGTGAAGTTGCTCAGTCGTGTCCGACTCTTAGCGACCCCATGGACTGCAGCCTACCAGGCTCCTCCGTCCATGGGATTCTGAGACCCTCATATATGGAAGGAATGCCCTTAGAAAAGAGGCGTGAAGAGAGTTAACTTACCTTTTCTCCATGTGAAGACACAGAGGGGGCAGAAGGCTGTCTATGAGCCAGGACACAGGTCCACACCAGACATCAAATCTACCAGTGCCTTGAACTGGGACTTGCCAGCCTCCAGAACCATAAGAAATAAATGTTTCTTATCTAATCACCTAGTTTATGGTATTTCATTTTAGCAGCCCAGACAGATCAAGATAACGTCACTGTATTCAGCTTCATATCCAGGATTTCTGTTGATGCACAGAAGTTTTTACATCTTCTTTCAACTACCTTTTCTTAATTTGGAATCTATGAGCTGGTAAATCAAGTTATCTTACCTCTACAGTAAGAATATGTGCACACACACACTTTTTGAAATAGGAAGCAGTGAAGACATGGGGACATGTAGCTCTGAATCAGTTTTATTACACCTAGAGATAGTCTACAGTCCTGAGCATGTGAACATTGATGAGTAGGCAGACATTCTGTTCTCGGAAGGAACATACCCCTCTCTCATTCTCCATGGTCATCTGAATCCATGTCTGATCAAGGCAATTCTGCCTGTTTATCACCCTCTTTGGCCCCACAGGAAATACACTGATGAATAAGTCCTCCATAGAATGTATACGACTTTCCCAGTCTGTTTCCTTTCTAGGGAGACTATATATACAAGGATCAAAGCAATATCATATATACATATATGTATATACACACATATATATTTTTATATATTTAAACATATATATTTTTAAACAAGGTCTATTTTTTTTTTAAACTGAGAAGGCAATGGCAACCCACTCCAGTACTCTTGCCTGGAAAATCCCATGGGCAGAGGAGCCTGATGGGCTGCAGTCCATGGGTCGCTAAGAGTCGGACACGATTGAGTGACTTCACTCTCACTTTCCACTTTCATGCATTGGAGAAGGAAATGGCAACCCACTCCAGTGTTCTTGCCTGGAGAATCCCAGGGACGGGGGAGCCTCATGGGCTGCCGTCTATGGGGTTGCACAGAGTCGGACACGACTGAAGCAACTTAGCAGCAGTAGCAGCATGGTTTTTTAAGTGGTACAATTATCTCAGAACCATAGAAATCTTTTTATCTATTTAACTTTAATCATTTCCATGTGTTAGTAACAAAGCACATAGCTATCTCAGCAAATTGGTAAATAAAATTATAATCTCCACGTCTCTAGTTTATTAAAATAAATGCAAGGCTGGATGTCTTAATATATCAATATATAAAAAAGGAAAGGCATATACTCTAACATTTAACTCTTTGTAACCTATGGATCTCATTGAACTGATATCATATCTATGTTTCAATTAGCATAAATGTTATGTTTGACATAAATCTTTAGTTCAGTGTTGAAAAATGCCTTGAACTTGTATTGCTGGTTAAAGCTGAAAGCAGTTCAAATTTCTATGTGATAAGATGAAATGCTTTCAGTCTCCACAAGGTAAAACATAGGAGTGTTCTGGCCTCCATAAAGGGTTCCTACAGAAAATATTTTTGAAAAAATGAAGAAAAGAGAATATTATATTGACAATTAAAAATGCATGAAATCAGTGCAGCTTATACATCTGAGTAGATCATCAGGTTAGTTCTGTAAAGCTATTTGATTATTTAATATTTCATATGTGTTTCTTTCTCTTTGTTCTTCTTCCAGAGTGGATTGTTTTGAGGGGAAAAAAAAAAGAACTTGACTTTCTACTAGAACTCGACTTCTAACCTAAGACACTGTGTTTTCAGATGAGTATTCTTAAGTGTATACATTGTTTTGGTACTTTAAAAGATATCATATTCAATTCATGGTTAGGTATTACAGAGGTTATGTGTATGTTTCCATAGAAATTAATCATTTAGGTTTAAAAAGGGATTTTTTGCAAACAGATTAGTGTTTTTATTATTTTTTTCTTTTTTTCATGATTCAACAGAAATAATCAACTAGAGAAAATCACAAGGGATCAGATTTTTTCAAAGACTGGGGTAAAGAGTGACAGTGTTAGTCCCTTAGTCCTGTCCCTCTTTACTATCTCATGGGCTGTAGCCTGCCAGTCCATGTCCATGGAATTTTCCAGGCAAGAATACTGGAGTCGGTTACCATTTCCCTCACGAAGGGATCTTCCTTACCCAGGATTTGCACCAGGGTACCCTGCATTGCATGTGGTTTCTTTACCACCTGAACCACCAAGGAAGCCTGAAATAATCAACTTGAAAAAAATCACAAGGACCCAGCATGTTCAATTTCAAAGACCGGGGTAAATTACAACTCTTGTGTGACTTAAGTTGTTACCACATTAGATCAGATCAGATCAAATCAGTTGCTCAGTCGTGTCCGACTCTTTGCGACCCCATGAATCGCATCATGCCAGGCCTCCCTGTCCATCACCAACTCCTGGAGTTCACTCAGACTCATGTTCATCGAGTCAGTGATGCCATCCAGCCATCTCATCCTCTGTCGTCCCCTTCTCCTCCTGCCCCCAATCCCTCCCAGCATCAGAGTCTTTTCCAATGAGTCAGCACTTCACATGAGGTGGCCAAAGTACTGGAGTTTCAGCTTTAGCATCAGTCCTTCCAAAGAAATCCCAGGGCTGATCTCCTTCAGAATGGACTGGTTGGATCTCCTTGCAGTCCAAGGGACTCTCAAGAGTCTTCTCCAACACCACAGTTCAAAAGCATCAATTCTTCAGAGCTCAGCATTCTTCACAGTCCAACTCTCACATCCATACATGACCACAGGAAAAACCATAGCATTGACTAGACAAACCTTTGTTGGCAAAGTAATGTCTCTGCTTTTGAATATGCTATCTAGGTTACCACATTAGTTCCCTATAAAACCATCAAATAAGAAGTGCATTAGATTTAGGAGCTAAGTATCCCTATAAGTCCATGGGTACAGAATAATTGTACAGAGAAGGCACACTAGAAAGACATATCCATAAAATGCATGAAAATTTAAAATAATATTTCAGAGTAGTTAACTGTATTAGTAGAATGAAGGAAGCTATAAAATACAAAATATAGAAAATTTTAGAAATTGACCAAAAGAAAGACTTGAAAAAAATCTTACAGACTCCAAAAGAATATAAATTAAGGAAAATAAATTATACAAAGATTAAACTAGAAAGACAGAGAAAACATGCCAATATATTATGCCATAAAAATAGAAAATAGAAAAAAAAACTAGAAAGCATAAAAAGATTTAAAAGTTATGCAAATAAAATAAATTAGTTTGGGATGGTTAAAAATAAATTTTATATAAAGAAATAATAGGAAAATACCATTGTAAATTCTCTTTAATCTCACTCTTAGTTTTCAGTTGGAAAGCACGCAGCGTTGAAGCACTAACTGAAAGCAAGGAAGTTGAAAAATCAAAGTACAATAGTGTTTCCTATGTTAAGTTTCAGACTGAGGTTACCTCTAAAACACGTTGTATTCTCAGCTGTTGTGTGTGCTCATTCACTCAGTTGTGTCTGACACTTTGGAACCCCTGGGACTGTAGTCTTCCAGACTTCTTTGTCCATGGGATTTCCCAGGCAAGAATACTGGAGTGAGCTGGCTTTTTCTCCTACAGAGGATTTTCCTGATTCTGGGATTAAAGCTGCATCTCCTGCATCTCTAGCTTTGGCAGGCAGATTCTTTAACACTAAGTCACCTGGGAAATTCCAACTATGGTCAAATAAATACAAAATATACTCCAAATTTTTCTATGAGGTCCATATATCAAGCTTACATTAAAATAATCTAAAATATTTTGAAGGGATAAACTCCTAAAATTATATTTAACCATGAGAAGGAAATCATCTCATGAACTGTAAACAAAATATTTTAATGCTGTTACTTGTGGGTAAGTTATATACTTAAAAAAAAAGAACATTACTTACTATTATGGAAAATTTCCAATATATATATATGTGTGTAAAAGTAAAGATAAGAGTATAAAGATTGCCCATCCAACAAATATCAACACATATATATTCTTGAGTAACCTATACCACACACAAACATTTATTAATCACCGCTTATAACAGATTTTAGAATTTTACTATTGCTCATTCTCCTAAGAAAATGCAAGCTGCTAAAGTTTCAGGGGGCATCTCTGGTGGCTCAGTGGTAAAGAATGTGCCTCCCAATGCAGGACATGCGAGTTCAATCTCAGATACAGGAAGATCCCTTGGAGTAGGAAATGGCAACCCACTCCAGTATTCTTGCCTGGGAAATCCCATGACAGAGGAGGCTTTTGGGCTACAGTCCATGGGTTTCCAAAGAGTCAGAAACAACTTAGCAGCTGAGCATGAGCATGGAAATTTTAGGAGAAAAATTCAACAGATTCAACCAACTGCAGAAACATAATGGAAGTTTGGTGCTTAACAATGTTGAAAT
Organism: Bison bison bison; assembly: GCF_000754665.1. Classification (NCBI taxonomy): domain Eukaryota; kingdom Metazoa; phylum Chordata; class Mammalia; order Artiodactyla; family Bovidae; genus Bison; species Bison bison. Next base: position 560,149 of record NW_011494922.1, on the reverse strand, counting down.
TTATGTATGTTTTGAAGGGATTAAGGTTATATCAGCTCAGTTCAGTTCAGTTGCTCCTCGTGTCCATCTTTTTGCGACCCCATGGACTGCAGCACTGTTTCCACTGTTTCCCCATTTATTTAACATGAAGTGGTGGGAACAGATGCCATGGTCTTCGTTTTCTAAATGTTGAGCTTTAAGACAACTTTTTCACTCTCCACTTTCACTTTCATCAAGAGGCTTTTTAGTTCCTCTTCACTTTCTGCCATAAAGGTGGTATCATCTGCATATCTGAGGTTATTGATATTTCTCCCGGCAATCTTGATTCCAGCTTGTGTTTCTTCTAGTCCAGCATTTCTCATGATGTACTCTGCATATAAGTTAAATAAACACGATGACAATATACAGCCTTGACGAACTCATTTTCCTATTTGGAACCAGTCTGTTGTTCCATGTCCACTTCTAACTGTTGCTTCCTGACCTGCATACAAATTTCTCAAGGGGCAGATCAGGTGGTCTGGTATTCCCATCTCTTTCAGAATTTTCCACAGTTTATTGTGATCCACACAGTCAAAGGCTTTGGCATAGTCAATAAAGCAGAAATAGATGTTTTTCTGGAACTCTCTTGCTTTTTCCATGATCCAGTGGATGTTGGCAATTTGATCTCTGGTTCCTCTGCCTTTTCTAAAACCAGCTTGAACATCAGGAAGTTCATGGTTCACACATTGCTGAAGCCTGGCTTGGAGAATTTTGAGCATTACTTTACTAGTGTGTGAGATGAGTGCAATTGTGTGGTAGTTTGAGCATTCTTTGGCATTGCCTTTCTTTGGGGTTGGAATGAAAACTAACCTTTTCCAGTCCTGTGGCCACTGCTGAGTTTTCCAAATTTGCTGGCATATTGAGTGCAGCACTTTCACAGCATCATCTTTCTGGATTTGGAATAGCTCAACGGGAATTCCATCACCTCCACTAGCTTTGTTCGTAGTGATGCTTTCTAAGGCCATGGGGAAACAGTGGAAACAGTGTCAGACTTTATTTTTCTGGGCTCCAAAATCACTGCAGATGATGACTGCTGCCATGAAATTAAAAGATGCTTACTCCTTGGAAGGAAAGTTATAACCAACCTAGATAGCATATTCAAAAGCAGAGACATTACTTTGCCAACAAAGGTTCATCTAGTCAAGGCTATGGTTTTTCCTGTGGTCATGTATGGATGTGAGAGTTGGACTGTGAAGAATGCTGAGCACCGAAGAATTGATGCTTCTAAAGTGTGGTGTTGGAGAAGACTCTTGAGAGTCCCTTGGACTGCAAGGAGATCCAACCAGTCCATTCTGAAGGAGATCAGCCCTGGGATTTCTTTGGAAGGACTGATACTAAAGCTGAAACTCCAGTACTTTGGCCACCTCATGTGAAGTGCTGACTCATTGGAAAAGACTCTGATGCTGGGAGGGATTGGGGGCAGGAGGAGAAGGGGACGACAGAGGATGAGATGGCTGGATGGCATCACTGACTCGATGAACGTGAGTCTGAGTGAACTCCGGGAATTGGTGATGGACAGGGAGGCCTGGTGTGCTGCGATTCATGGGGTCACAAAGAGTTGGACACGACTGAACAACTGATCTGATCTGATCTGGACTGCAGCACGTCAGGCTTCCCTGTCATCACCAACTCCCGGAGCTTACTCAAACTCATGTCCACCGAGTCAGTGATGCCATCCAACCAGCTCATCCTCTGTTGTCCCCTTCTCCTCCTGCCTTCAGTCTTTCCAGCATTAGGTCTTTGCCAATGAGTCAGTTCTTCCCATCAAGTGGCCAATGTACTGGAGTTTCAGCTTCAGCATCAGTCCTTTCAATGAATATTCAGGACAGATTTCCCTTAGGATTGACTGTTTTTATAGCCTTGCAGTCCAAGGGACTCTCAAGGGTCTTCTCCAACACCACAAATCAAATTATCAGTTCTTTGGTTCTCCGCTTTCTTTATGGTCCAACTGTCATATCCATCCATGACTACTGGAAAAACCATAATTTTGACTGGACAGACCTATGTCATCAAAGTAATGTCTCTGATTTTTAATACGCTGTCTTTGTTGGTTATAGCTTTTTTTCCAAGGAGCAAGTGTCTTTCAGTTTCATCGCTGTAGTCACCATCTGCAGTGATTTTGGAAAATCATAACAGAATAAAGTCTGTCACTGTTTCCATTGTTTCCCCATCTATTTGTCATGTGGTGATGGGACCAGATACCATGATCTTTTTGAATGTTGAGTTTTAAGTCAGCTTTTTCACTCTTCTTTTTCACTTTCATCAAGAGGTTCTTTAGTCCTTCTTCACTTTCTGCCATAAAGGTGGTGTCATCTGCATATCTGAAGTTATTGATATTTCTCCCAGCAATCTTGATTCCAGCTTATGCTTTGTCCAGATGTCCTTTTCATCACAGAGGACTGGAATGCAAAAGTAGGAAGTCAAGAGATACCTGGAGTAACAAGTTAGTTTGGCCTTGGAGTACAAATGAAGCAAGGCAAAGGTTAATAAGAGTTTTGCCAAGAGAACACACTGGTCATTGCAAACACCCTCTTCCAACAACATAGGAGATGACTCCACACATGGACATCACCAGATGGTCAATATCAACATCAGATTGGTTAAATGCTTCATAGTTCAAAATGGGGAAGCTATATACAGTCAGCAAGAACAAGGCTGAGAGCTGACTGTGGCCCAGATCATGAACTCCTTATTGTAAAATTCAGTCTTAAATTGAAGAAAGTAGGGAAAACCACTAGCCCATTCAGTTCAGTTCAGTTGCTGAGTCATGTCCGATTCTTTGAGACCCCATGAATTGCAGCACACCAGGCCTCCCTGTCCATCACAAACTCCCGGACTTCACTCAAACTCATGTCCATCGAGTCGGTGATGCCATCCAGCCATTCAGGTATGACCTAAATCAAACTCCTTATGATTATACAGGGGAAGCGGCAAATAGATTCAAGTGATTAGATCTGATAGAGAGTCCAAAGAACTATGGATGGAGGCTCATAACGTTGTACAGGAGGCGGTAATCAGTACCATACCCAAGAAGAAGATATGCAAAAAGGCAAAATGGCTGCTTGAGGAGGCCTTAAAAATAGCTGAGAAAAGAAGAGAAACAGGAGGCAAAGGAGAAAAAGAAAGATATATCCATCTGAATGCAGAGTTCCAAAGAATAAGAAAGAGAGATAAGAAAGCATTCCTCAGTGATCAATGCAAAGAAACAGAGGAAAACAATAGAATGGGAAAGACTAGAAATCTCTTCAAGAAAATTAGAGATACTAAGGGAACACTTCATGCAAAGATGGGCACAATAAAAGACAGAAATGGCATGGACCTAAAAGAAGCAGAAGATATTAAGCAGAGGTGACAAGAATACACAGTACCACACAAAAGAAATCTTAATGACCCAGACAACCACAACAGTGTGATCACTCACCTAGCACCAGATATCTTAGAGTTTGAACTCAAGTGGGCCTTAGGAAGCATCACTATGAACAAAACTAGTGGAGGTGATGGAATTCCACTTAAGCTATTTCAAATCCTAAAAGATGATGCTATGAAAGTGTTGCACTCAATATGCCAGCAAATTTGGAAAACTCAGCAGTGGCCACAGGACTGGAGAAGATCAGTTTTCATTCCAGTTCCAAAGAAAGGCAGTGCCAAAAATGTTCAAACTACCACAAATTACACTTATCTCACATGCTAGAAAAGTAATGCTCAAAATTCTACAAGCTAAACTTCAATATTACATGAATTGAGAACTTTCAAATGTTCAAGCTGGGTGTAAATAAGGCAGAGGAACCAGAGATCAAATTGTGAACATCAGTTGAATCATTAAAAATGCAAGTGAATTCCAGAGCAACATCTACTTCTGCTTCATTGACTTCACTAAAGCCTTTGACAACAAACTGGAAAATTCTTAGAGATGGGAATATCAGACCAGTTTACCTGGCTCCTGAGACATCTGTATGCAAGCCAAGAAGCAATAGTTCAAACCAGACATGGAACAATGGACTGATTACAAATTGGGAAAGGAGTAGTCAAGGCTGTATATTGTCACCTTACCTATTTAACTTACATGTAGAGCACATCATGAGAAATGCCAGGCTGGATGAAGCACAAGCTGAAGTGAAGCTTCAATACTTTAGCCACCTGTTGGGAAGAACTGACTCATTGGAAAAGATCCTGATGCTGGGAAAGATTGAAGGCAGGAAGAGAAAGGGATGACAGAGGATGATCTGGTTGGATGGCATCACTGACTGAACTGAATTGATAATACATATATCAATAGAATGTGAAATTAGGGGAAGAAAAGGAAACAAACCTATATTTACTTTATATTTAGGCTTACAATACATTGTTGTTTTTCAGTCGCTCAGTCATGTCTGACTCTCTGTGATCCCATGGACTCAGCATGCCAGGCTCCCTGTCCTTCACCATCTCCTAGAACTTGCTCAAACTCATGCCCATTGAGTTGATGATGCCATCCAATCATCTCGCCCTCTGTTGTCCCCTTCTCTTCCTGCCTTCAATCTTTTTGAGCATCGGGGTCTTTTCTAATAAGTCATCTCTTTGCATCAGGTGGCCTAAGCATTGCAGCTTCTGCACATTCCATTAGTACTACTACAGTACATTAGTAAGCCTGTAAATAAATAAGGCACATAAGATGTTTTGGCTTTGTTATAATAATAAAACAATAAGTTGGATACTTATTGAATTACCAGGCTTTAATTGCTAATGATGACTAAACAGTATAATCAATAGTTTGATTGCTACCTGTTATAAATTACATGACTCAGTTGGAAAATAGAGTGTCTTGATTAAAAAAACAAAACAAAACTATCTTTTAATTTCATATAGTGGCCGATTCTGTTATTACCACGGTCTACCTTTGCTATCTTCAGTACTATTTATCTCATCATTTACATTTTAAAATGACCCAATTGTCTCTCAAAAGTTTCAGGTACTGCTAATCCCAACAAGATCTTCCTAAGCTTCTTGGAATTTTGGGGAAAATACGAGATTGCTAAAGTTTGAAGAGAAACATTGCAGCCTTGACAATAATGAAATTATATATGTGGTTTGAGTGGAGCATAGAAATAGATATCTTGGTAAACTGTTCCTGGGTTTCAAACACCAAAAATGATGTAGAAATAGTACAGCATATATATGTATGTATGTATATATATATATATACACACACACACATATATATTATTATCAATGCCAAAAATGAATAAAAATCTGAAGTTCTTGGTTGAATTCCACATTACTATAGACTCAAGATGATTGAGACCAAAACATATACAAGTTTTCTATACTGAATTGTTGTGGCAGAAGCTGTCAGCACCATACTCACATCCTTTGATTTTTATATTCTAGTGATCCCTGTCGAGTTTCCAAGAGTCAATATCTGGATGTCTTTGCCTGATAACTTGCTTTGTTAACTGGTGCCTGATTTATGTTCATAAACAGTATTCTTATAATGTTGGCAAAATAATGACCACCATCCCCAGACTCTGCTCCAATAGACATCAAACAACAACTGACAGGAGTTAATGAATAAATCATTCTTTTGCAGGTGGAATTACTTTTTCACCAAGTGCATCTGAACTGGATTTCAGAGTTGTTTAGTGGCATTAAGCTCCAGTGAGTGACAAATGACATTCATTGGTAATGCACAGATTACTGTATGCCCTCTAGTTTGTGCAAAACTTCCTTATTTTTTACCAATGTTTCCTAGAATTTGTTATTAAATAAATCACTTATACTTGAAACCTTGGTTTGCAGTATTACTTAGAGATTTTAAACCAAGACATCTAGTAATGGACATTGTCTTAGGAAGCAGATCCTCAGGATGGTAGTTTTGGCTGTCGTGTTGGCCCAAAGGTAAGCTGGATCCCTCTGCTGATAGCATCACAGTGCCTAAGACTATCAGACATTGTGGATTGGGATGGCATATAACTGGAAGCCTTTTCTGGTCCAAATGATATCCATAGTGCTTGGGATGCATAAAAGTAAGTTTAAGGACTGAAGTGTGCTTTGACTGTTGCAAAGGGCCACTGTGCAAATAACAGGCCTAGGCTGGGTAAATATGAATTTATAGATTGGGGTGAAAGTTAGAAAGCCTCTGTGGCAAGGTGCTCATTTCCTTGAGACAGGAGAAAACTGTGCTCATAAAGTCCCCAGATATGATTGTGTAGCTTCCCTGGTGGCTAATATGGTAAAGAATGTGCCTGCAATGTGGTAGACCTGGGTTCGATTCCTAGGTTAGGAAGATCCCCTGGAGAAGTGAATGGCTATCTACTTCAGTATTCTTTCTTGGAGAATTCCATGGACAGAGGAGCCTGGCAGGCTACAGTCCAAGTGGTCACAAAGAGTCAGACACAACTGAGCAACTAACACTTTCACTTTAAAGCCAAAAAAAAAAAAAAAAAGGAAGGATAAATACAGAGCAGTGTATGCTTCGTGCTGGAGTCAAGGTCTGACAGGGAAGTTAAAGAAGCCTGAAACCAGACTGCTGGTATCAGGGTGGATGTACTTTCAATCCCCCAAACTCCATACTTTTCTTGGTCCTTACCACTCCTGTCCTTAACATCATAGTCATTGTTACCAAGTTCCCTGTACTCATTGTCTGTGACTAAAGAAATACTTCTTTCTCTTTTGTTAGGGGTGGCAGAATGAAAGACACACAAAGACCTTAGAAGAGGTATTTGTCTCAGAAGTCGATATTTTATATATTTAAAAATCTGCTCCAATTTCACATTGACAATTAATTACGGAAGGGTGAATCAATTGAATCAATTAACAGAATAGTGTCTCTGCTTCAGAAGGAAGGAAACTGGACCTCAGAATAACTTCAGAATCTAAAAAAGTAGACTAGCAAAAGTCAGAGGAAATGTGTGGTGATGTGACCTAATGGTAAGGAACCAGGGAAGCCTAGAATGTAAACTGAAAGTACAAGAATGCTAATGTAGAAACTTGCTGCTATAATTCAGGCAACTCGGAGTATAAAGGGCTTCCCTGGTGGCTCAGACGGTAAAGCGTCTGCCTGTAATGCGGGAGACCCAGATTCGATCCCTGGGTCAGGAAGATCCCCTGGAGAAGGAAATGGCAACCCTCTCCAGTACTCTTGCCTGGAAAATCCCATGGACAGAGGAGCCTTGTAGGCTACAGTCCATGGCCTCGCAAGAGTCGGACACGACTGAGCAACTTCACTTCGCTACAGGATATAAAATTCTGAAAAGCTAGTTCCAAAAATCTCCTCTGGAGGAGGAGAGGGAGAGGGTGGCTTAAGGCAATAGACATTTGATTCTCACAGTTTTGGAGTCTGAGGCAAGTCCAAGATCAAGGTATGGACCAATTTGGTTCCTGGTGAGGACCTTCTTCCTGGATTGAAAACAACTGTCTTCTTACTGTGTGCTCAAATCTATGTCCCCATTCCTCTCTTTATAAAGTCACTAATGTCATTATGGAGCTTCCCTGGAGACTAAAATGGTAAAGAATCTGCCTGCTATAAAGGAGACCAGGGTTCTATCCCTGAGTTCAGAAGATCCTCTGGGGAAGGGAATAGCAACCCATTTCAGTATACTTGCCCAGAAAATTCCATGAACAGAGGAGCCTGGCAGACTACAGTCCATAGGGTCAAAAAGAGTTGGATATACATCTGTGTCTCTTTTGCTGTCTCGCTTACAGGGTTATCACTACCATCTTTCTAAATTCCATATATATGCATTAGTATACTGTACTGGTGTTTTTCTTTCTGGCTTACTTCACTCTGTATAATAGGCTCCAGTTTCATCCACCTCATCCAATTAAAATAAACAAATGTTTATTTTTAAAAAAGAGTTCAATATGACTAACTAGCCAGTTTATTTGGGGCTTCTCTGGTGATTCAGACAGTAAAGAATCTGCCTGAAAGACAGGAGACCCAAGGTTGATCTAATCCCTGGGTTGGGGAGATCCCCTGGAGAAGGGAATAGCTACTCACTTCAGTATGTCATTATGAATCCCTCCCTACCCCTTAATGCCTTCATCTAATCATAATTAATTTCCTAAGGCCCCATCTCTAAATACCATCCATTGGAGCTTAGAGCTTCAATTAATTGGGGAGGGGTTACAATTCTTCAATTAACAGTGCTTAATAATAGAAAAAAAAGGGGGGGGAGGGCTAGAGATTTCTTCAGGAAAGCTGGAAACATCAAGGGATTGTTCCACCCAAAGATGGGCACAGTAAATATAAAAATGGTAGAGACATAGTAGATGTTGAAGAGATCAAGGTGAATTGGAAAGAATACACAGAAGAACTGTATCAAAAAAGGTCTTAATGAACCAGATTACTGCAATGGTGTGGTTAGTCACCCAGAGCTTGATATTTTGGAGTGAACAGTCAAGTGGGCCTTAAGAAGCACTGCTGTTAATAAAGCTAGCGGATGCAATGAAATTCCAGCAGAACTATTCAGATCCCTAAAGGATAATGCTGTCAAGGTTTTGCATTAATTATGTCAGAAAATCTGGAAGACCCAGCAGTGGCTACAGGACTGTAAAAGGTCAATCTTCATCCCAATTCCCAAGAATGGTAGTACCAAAGAATATGCTAACATCAAACAATTATACTTATCTCCCATGCTAGTAAGACCATGCTTAAAATCTTGCATGCTAGCCTTCAGCATTATGCAAACCAAGAACTTCCAGATGTCCAAGGTGAGTTTAGAAAAGAAAGAGGAACCAGAGATCAAATTGTTAACATTCACTGGATTATAGAAAAAGCAAGGGAATTTCAGAAAAAAAAAAATCTATCTCTGTTTCATCAATAGAGATAAAGCCTTTGACTCTGGATCATGACAAACTGTAGAAAGCTCTTAGAGAGACGGGAATACCAGACCATCTTACCTGTCTCCTGATAAACCTGTATGCAAGTCAATAAACAAACGTTAGAACCATATATGGAACAACTGATTGGTTCAAGATCAAGAAAGATGTAAGACAGGGCTGTCTGCTGTCATCCTGGTTCTTTAACCTGTACACTGAGCACATCATGAGAAATAATGGACTGCATGAGTAACAAGCTGGAATCAAGATAGGCAGACTCAGATATGCAGATGATACCACTCTAAAGGCAGAAAGGGAAGAGGAATTAAAGACTTTCTTGATGAGACTGAAGGAGGAGAGTGAAAGAGCTGGCTTACAACTAAATGTTAAAAAACTAAGATCATAGCATCTGGCTCCATTACTACATGGCAAATAGAAGGGGAATATGTGGAAATGTGAGGAAACAGATTTCCTCTTCTTGGGCTCCAAAATCACTGAGGACGATGACTGTAGCCATGAAATCAGAAGACAATTGCTTCTTGGCAGGCAAGTGATTACAAACCTAGACAACATGTTGAAAAGCAGAGATGTTACTCTGTGGACAAAGGTCTGTATAGACAAGGCTATGGTCTTCCCAGTGCTCACATAAAATTGTGAGAGCTGGACCATAAAGAAGGCTGAGCACCAAAGAACTGATTCCTTCAAGCTAGTGTGCTGGAGAAGACTCCTGAGAGTCCCTTGGACTACAAGGAGATCAAACTAGACAATCTTAAGGGAGATCAACCCTGAGTGTTCACTGGAAGAACTAATGCTGAAGCTTCAGTACTTTGGTCATTGGATGTGAACAGATGACTCATTGAAAAAGTCCCTAATTCTGGGAAAGATTGAGAGCAGGAGAAGAGGGCATCAGAGGATGAGATGGCTGGACAGCATCACTAATGCAATGAACATGAATTTGGGCAAAACTCCAGGAGATGGTGAGGGAAAAGGAAGCCTGGAATGCTGCAGTTCATGGGATCACAAAGAGTCAGACTCGACTGGGCAACTGAACAGCAACAGCACAATTCAGTCCATAGCACCTGTTATTTCTCCTCTAGTCAACTCACCAGCAAGTATCTGTGTTGCTTCCAACCCCTACCTGCTGTACCTCCCAGACACGTCCCTTCTTTCTTCTGTCCACTCCTCCTCAGGTAGAGAGCCTTGACCCCATATCCCTCTGCCCAGTCCTGGTCAGCTTTTCTTTATATCAATATTATGGGACCTGTTGATATTAATCATCTTATAACAAATCAATTGTTATATGGACTGATATTAATCAATCCTTGTAAGAAGTCAAAATGTTTTCTGGCATAAGATTAAATTTTCACAAATTATTATACCTAAAAATATTAATTTAATGTTTCATATATTAGGATGCTGTTGGTATAATTTGCAATGGTTTGGTAGTGAAGATTTTTTAAAAACATGTTGATTATTGTTTATATTTTCCTCTTCGATCAATGCTTATGTCATGAGAAACAAAGTTTAGTAACAGACTATAGTAATTCACTTTCTCCCTCCTCACAGAGTCTAAAGGAATGAGTGAGTCGAACAGATGGATGTCTTAGTAAACTAATAATATTTGCTAAAGGAACAATACAGAAGAATTCTTATCTTTACAAAAAAATATATTCAGTCTGTTTAAATAGTTAATACACTTGCAATTCATGGTGTATCTACTGTAATAAATAGGTATGAATGAGATTTTTCTGGTGTGAATAGTATCTTATTTCTAATTTATGTGTTGGTTATACTGGTCAGTTTGTTAAATTTTGGACAGTTGTACACTTTGTTGTCTATTGTAAATTAATATTATAATTTAATAAGCTTGTTTAAAGAGATTTTTTTAATTTCTGAGAGATTTTTTAGTTACAAGCATTTTGACTTTCCCTCATTCATCTTCTCATTTATCCATCCATTCATTTAACATGATTATTCAGGATTTACTGTGTCTTCCAGACATTTGTGAAAAGCCTAGGACAAGAGAGAAAATTGTACACTGCTTTCCTGGAGCTTACCTTCTACAGGAGATGAACAATACAATAAAATAAATGAATATGATGAAGAGGGATAAATTGGGAGATTGGGATTGACATATATACACTAATATATGTGTATATATAATAACTAATAATGAGCTATTGTATAGCAAGCTGAACTCTAATCAACTCTGGAATGGTCTATATGGAAAAATAAAAAAGAGTGAATATATACATATGCATAACTGATTCTGTTCGCTGTACACCCGAATCTAACACAACATTGTAAATCAGCTGTGTTGTTGTTGTTGTTGTTGTTCAGTCGTGTTTGACTCTTTGTGACCCCATGGACTGCGGCACACCAGGCCTGCCCGTCCTCCACTATCTCCCGGAGTTTGCTCGAAATCATATCCATCGGGTCAGGGTTGTGATCATCCTCTGCCACCCCCTTCTCCTTTTGTTTTCAATCTTTCTCAGCATCCGGGTCTTTTCCAATGAGTCAGTTCTCTGCAGCAAGTGGCATCAACTCTTGACTGTCTAAACACGTATTAAAGTATTTAACAGAGCAAGTTTGGGAAGTTTTATCTACAAGGTGGACTTAGTTGTGAATCTTGGCTTATAAGAAGGTGCCAGCAATGGGAAAGGCCAAAACAAGGATTTTTGAATTGAAGGAAAAGGCCTTAAAGTGATAAACTTTTTGGCAGGTATTTGGAATAGAGAAAAATTCAACATGATAGATTCTGTTAGGATATTTGTATTAATATGCCAAAGAATTCTCAAACTACCACACAACTTCATTCATCTCACACGCTAGTAAAGTGATGCTTAAAATTCTCCAAGCCAGGCTCCAGCAATATGTGAACCATGACCTTCCAGATGTTCAGGCTGGTTTTAGAAAACGCAGGAGAACCAGACATCAAATTGCCAACATCTGCTGGGATTATCAAAAAGCAAGACAGTTCCAGAAAAACATCTATTTCTGCTTTATTGACTATTCCAAGGCCTTTGACTGTGTGGATCACAATAAACTATGGAAAATTCTGAAAGAGATGGCAATACCAGACCGTCTGACCTGCCTCTTGAGAAATCTGTATGCAGGTCAGGAAGCAACAGTTAGAACTGGACATGGAAAAACAGACTGGTTCCAAATAAGAAAAGGAGTACATCAAGGCTGTATATTGCCACCCTGCTTATTTAACTTATATGAGAGTACATCATGAGAAATGCTGGGCTTGAGGAAGCACAAGCTGGAATCAAGATTGCCGGGAGAAATATCAATAACCTCAGATATGCAGATGACAACACCCTTATGGAAGAAAGTGAAAAAGAACTAAAGAGTCTCTTGTTGAAAGTGAAAGAGGAGAGTGAAAAAGTTGGCTTAAAGCTCAACATTCAAAAAACTAAGATCATGGCATCCGGTTCCATCACTTCATGGCAAATAGATGGGGAAACAGTGGAAACAGTGGCTAACTTTATTTTTCTGGTCTTCAAAATCACTCCGGATGGTGACTGCAGCCATGAAATTAAAAGATGCTTACTCCTTGGAAGGAAGGTTATGACCAACCTAGACAGCATATTAAAAAGCAGAGATGTTACTTTGCCAAAAAAGGTTTGTCTAGTCAAGGCTATGGTTTTTCTAGTGGTCTGGTATGGATAGCAGAGTTGGACTGTAAAGAAAGCTGAGAGCCAAAGAATTGATACTTTTGAACTGTGGTGTTGGAGAAGACTCTTGAGAGTCCCTTGGACTGCAAGGACATCCAACCAGTCCATCCTAAAGGAGATCAGTCCTGGGTGTTCATTGGAAGGACTGATGTTGAAGCTGAAACTCCAATACTTTGGCCACCTAATGAGAAGAGCTGAATCATTTGAAAAGACCCTGATGCTGGGAAAGATTGAGGGCAGGAGGAGAAGGGGACAGCAGAGGATGAGATGGTTGGATGGCATCACCCACTTAATGGATATGGGTTTGGGTGTACTCTGGGAGTTGGTGATGGACAGGGAGGCCTGGTGTGCTGTGGTTCATGGGGTCACAAAGAGTTGGACATGACTGAGCGACTGAACTGAACTGAACTGAAGTTGTATTAAATGAGGAGTAGAGAAATGTGTTGGCCAAGGCCCAATGGGTCATGGTGAAATATTCTAAGCCCAAGAGAAGAAAAATATGAGGGGTTAGGAATATGCACATTAGAACTTTTTTTTTTTAATTGAAAAATAGTCCTTATTCAAAACCATGAATAATTTTGTCCTTGTGTTATGGCAATCCCCAAATTAGGTTAAAATTTTTCAGTGATGCACTTTTTATCAGATTAAAAATAATCTACTGAAGCAACAGTCTCTAAAGTTGATGACCGTCTTACAAAAAATATCCTTATTATGACACACAGTTGCCATAAAATTTCTGAATTGGTGAAGAATATCTTGAAAAATAATTGCTTAGGTAATGGAAAACACTGAAGTTGAGGGCATTTTGTACTCTAAATTCTCATTAACAAGCTACTACTTAGAGCTTTAGTACAAAGCAACAGAAAAGTATTGATCAATTTCATGGCAATTAGCTTTGATACAGATTATGGTGTTGAATTTATGCAATACACAAAAGGAAAATAAAGATAAAGAGGGGAGAGACAGGATGGAAGGAAGAAGGCATAAAGAGGAAAGGGAGGGAAGGAAGGAAAGAAAAAAGGGGAAAAAGAAAGTTAGAAAGAAAATTGATTTATCTGAAAAATGTTAAAGATAATATTTTAGCTTAATTGGTGTTGAGCATCACTGACTCAATGAACATGAATTTGAGCAAACTCTGGAAGATAGTGAAGGACAGAGGAGACCGTGGGCTATAGTCCATGGGGGTCACAAAGAGTTGAACATGACATAGCAACTTAACAACAAATTTACAAACAGCCCACAACAATATATTTAACATTCATTCCAATGCAATGGACATCATCCTAAGGGAATCTCATAATCTAAATAGATCATGGATAAGTAAGTGTCTGTCTGTGTCTAATACAAACTTTTGATTTTAGATGAGCCCTGAGCATAATCTATTATTTTTAAATAATGTAAATATGTAGCAACTTAAGAAAAAGCTCATAATATTTTATAAACATGTACATAGAACATATACATAAAATATGTGTATATATTTTTAATTTCAAAAAATAAATATATGTCATATTCGCTAATGGAAAATGCTCAATGATCTTTGGCTGTCTGCCTGTCTGGGTATCAATAATCATATATTTCCTGAAAAGTCTTAATAACCTGAAAAATTAAATAGCAGAGAAATGAAGACTCCCATCAGCTAGCTTAGTTTCTCATTTTCTCTCTTTTTTGTCTTATATTTTGTTTTTTAAATCCATCTTCTCTACTCTTCTATGATCAAACATGTACTTCATACATATTTAAATATTTATATTACACAAAAGTTTTATTCATCTATATTGTTATCCACTGCTCCATAAATGTCATTGGATGTATTTATAAAGGATTCACCATGTGTTATCTTTTATTCCACTGGTTATTAAGCTGTTATACAATATGCAAATCTGTTCCCTCAATATGAGTTGCTGCTATAGCCATTAACTGGCTTTCAGCACAAGAATAAAGGTCAGGTAATACAGTAATTTAATTTCAGGATATAATGTTGACAGGGATATATTCTGTAAAACAGCTGTTCTCCAACCATTCTAAAGCATAATACACTTTTCCCTAGTTACTAAGGAGGAATTAAATTGGGCAAACCAGATGCAGTAAACTCAAAAGTTACTTAGATTTTTTATTTTTTTGACTCTGAGGAACCACATCATGGCCTAGTAATTGTAACAATGAAATATTAAAGAGTATTTTTTGGTGCAAAACATAAGATGACTCTCACTAAGACAAGGATGGAAAACCTATTAATATCTTCCAATTTCCCCCCACTGAGATGATACATGAGATATATAACTGAGAAGAAAATCTGAATAATTAATTTTTAAAACAAAAAAAAGTTCCTCATCAGAGAAGACATCTTAGAAATATTACAAAATTAATCAAAATGAAGGCAGATCAAACTAAAGTGTGATTTTCTGCATGTGCTGAAAATTAGTGGAACATTTCTTAGCAAAATTAGTAAACTCAGAATGTCAGTGGCTGGAGGTTAAGGCTGAGAGTTGGGACTCATTATGACCCCCTTGCAAAGAGTCGGACACGACTAAGTGACTGATCTGATCTGATCTGATCTGATAACCCCCTCAGCATCTCTATAAATGATGTCCAGACTGCAGGCTTGATACATTTGTGATATATGAAAACTGAGGGTAGCCATGGTGGTAAAAGTTGCAGAGGGGGGATGTGGGTGGGATGGTGGGATGTCTAACCTTGCTTGGTACTGGCTAGTACAGTCATGATAAGCAAAAAATGGCAGCTCTACACAAACCAACCCATGTCCTTCATAATACCAAGGGCAATAAGCTCTTTAACAAAGAAAACATACTTATTGTGATGACTTCCTTCTTTCTAGTAAGCTGATGGATATCTGCAATGTTGTAGCTTTCTTCTTTGGTCTATACCTAGAAAGTAGGGGGAAAAGGGGGGGTCCCTGGTGGCTCAGATGGTAAATCGTCTGGCTGTGGTGCAGGAGACCCGGGTTCAATCTCTGGGTTAGGAAGATCCCCTGGAGAAGGAAATGGCAACCCACTCCAGTACTCTTGCCTGGAAAATTCCACGGAGAGACGAGTCTGGTAGGCTACACAGTCCATGGGGTCACAAAGAGTCGGACACGACTGAGCGACTTCACTTTCACTTCACTTTCACTTAGAAAGTAGGGATTGACAAAATGTCCAAGGAAGAGTGCTGGATTATTGAAAGTGAACGTGTTAGTTGCTCAGTTGTGTCCAACTCTTTGAGACCCTAGGCTCCTCTGTCCATGGGATTTTCCAGGTGAGAATACTGGAGTGGATTGCCATTTCCTTCTCGATGGTATTTTTCTGATCCAGTGATTGAACCCGTGTCTCTTGCATCTCCTGCATTAGCAGGTGGATTATTTACCACTAACACAAACTGTGAAATGCAATTTCTAATATAAGTAAACAGACAACAGAGAAATTTAGATACAATCACATTACCTAAGATGAGGAAACTGGAAAATAACAAAGTTGGGATTCAAACATTAAAATGTATGAATCCAAAGCCAATGCTATTAACAAAGATGTTCTATTGTTTGTGTGGTACAGATTTCTGTTGCTAGTTTCAAATAAAATTACACAAATAACAAATGGTAACATTTATCAAGGCACTTTGATGAAAAAAGTAAAATTGAAAGTGAAAGTCCCTTAGTTGTGACCAACTCTTTGCGACCACATGGACTATACAGTTCATAGAATTCTCCAGGCCAGAATACTGGAGTGGGAAGCCTTTCTCTTCTCCAGGGGATCTTCCCAACCCAGGGATAGAGCCCAGGTCTCTCTCATTGCAGGCAGATTCTTTACCAGCTGAGCCACAACGGAAGCCCAACAATGCTAGAGTGGGTAGCTTATTCCTCTCCAGCGGATCTTTCCCACCCAGGAATCAAACCAGGGCCTCCTGCATTGCAGGTGGATTCTTTACGAACTGAGCCATCAGAAAAAAGTAAGCAAAACAGTAGTAATAATAAATGGAATCCAGCAATAAATGAAACAAGCGATGTGGCCTGCCAATGCAGAAGATGCAGGAGACTTCGCAACTGAACAACGAGCTGTTTGTCAAGGATTGAAGGTTTTCTCATTTTAATATCCATCTTGAT
Source organism: Bison bison bison (assembly GCF_000754665.1). Classification (NCBI taxonomy): domain Eukaryota; kingdom Metazoa; phylum Chordata; class Mammalia; order Artiodactyla; family Bovidae; genus Bison; species Bison bison. Next base: position 543,556 of record NW_011494922.1, on the reverse strand, counting down.
ATAGATAAATATAAATATATAGATGTATGTATTTGTACTTTGTATTTGCTTGTAAACATACAAATTTGCAGGTATGAACATGTCTTTTAGTATTCAGTATTTGATTTTCTTTTTTCATTTTAAACAATTCTGAATAACAATTTTGCTCATATGTTGGTATTTGTTCATAACTTTCATTTGCCAGTGTTTATTGTATCATAATCAACATACACTTGTGCAAGGTTTCAGTTCAGTTCAGTTGCTTGGTCGTGTCCATGTAGCTCACTTTTCATAAACCCATGTTCTATGGACCTTCCTCAACATGAGCTGGCTGGTCACATATTCATAGTAATTTTGAAAAATGGCATGATGGAAGACTACCCCATTATCTGAGTCAGTGATCTGGTTCCCCCATTATATTTCCATTCTGGTCCTTGTTCAGTAAAAACTATTGCTCCTCACTGCCTCCTACTGCAGTAATATTAACTATAAAGCCCTCTCTTCACCACTAATTCACCTTCATTTCTGCTTTAAAATATTCTTTTGAATATTCATAAGGATTGCACATAATTACCCATTTTTTATTGTTAATTTTTAAAATTTATCATGAATGGATTTATAATTTATAGATTTTATTCAGCCAATTATTTTCTTATTATTATAGGTTCATTTTTTGTGATAATAATGCTATTCAAAACACAATAAAATATTTTATGTGTATTTTCTACTAGGAAAATTTTTAATATATTTCCATTTTTAAAACTAAAATATTTGGAATTTAGATTCAAAAACGAAGTGAAGAAGAGATATGAACTATTTTTCTTTTAAATCCATCTCTGACTGATTTAAAAATACATTTTTTTTCATACAATAAAATCTTATACAAATATCTCTTTGTATATTGGCTATTTCTATATTTATTTATTCTTTTTTCCCTTTGAAGAAACATGTCAGCTTTAACTACTATAGTTTTGTAGCACAATCAAATGAAATACAGTATAAACATCTTTAGAAAATGCTTTAGATTTTCTCATATTTTCTTTCCCGTGTAATTAAAAATTAATTTGTCAATTTCCCACTCAAAGGAGAATGTTGATACTTTTTAATTACATGAAATTTATATATTGTTTTGATCTGTTTTATGAGGTTTATATCACCATTTATTCTTATTTTAATAGTGAGAATTTTAATGGTTTTCTTTATATATACTTTTCTAATTTTTTAGAAAGTCTATTTATTTCTATGTAATTTAAAGCTTTATAATTTTTGTGACTGGGATTTGTTTTTCGTTATATTTCCCAATTGGCAATTTCTATTATATATTCAAGGTATTGATTTTTGCTTAGCTTTTTAAAAAACAATGCCCTTATTGAAATCCATGTAATGTAATAAATTTTTAATTTTTCCAATGATGATAAACTTCATTCAACACAATATTTTTGTTTTAATATGTACAGCTCAAATCAAAGCATAAAAAATAACTTTTGAAAATGTAACATGGTTACTTATATCTAAAATTATGTTTCTATGTATATTTTAGATATGGGTATTTATTTTGAATTTTATGTTTCTAATCATATTGAATAAATATAATTTAGCTCATCTATTAGTTTTATTTTTAAATTTCATCTACAGCACATTTGATAAAAATAACCGAGTTTTAATGTTAGAACTGTAACATGATGAAATTAAAATGCTTCCTAGTAGTGAAGGCTCCTAGTATTCTTGAAACAATACTATTCAGGCCACATTGCTTGATAGGTGAGATAGGAGAGTGAAAAAGTTGGTTTAAAACTCAACATTCAAAAAATTAAGATCATGGCATCTGATCCCATCACTTCATGACAAATAGATGGAAGTGGGGAGTGGAAACAGTGACAAACTTTGTTTTCTTGAGCTCCCAAATCACTGTGGATAGTGACTGCAGTCATGAAATTAAAAAAATTTGCTCCTTGGAAGAAATGAAAGTTGCTCTCTTAGTCATGTTTGACATATTTGTGATTATTTGTAATAGTATCTGTAATAATTACACAGTCCATGGAATTCTCCAGGCCTGAATACTGGAGTGGGTAGCCTTTCTCTTCTCCAGGAGATCTTCCCAACCCAGGGATCAAACCCAGGTCTACCACATTGCAGGCAGATACTTCACCAGCTGAGCCACAAAGGAAGCCCTCTTTGGAAGAAAAACTATGACAAAAGTAGACAGCATATTCAAAAGCAAGGACATCACTGCCGACAAAGGTCTGTATAGTCAAAGCTTTATTTTTTCCAGTAGTCATATAAAGAGTTGGACCATAAAGAAGCCTAACTGCCTAAGAATTGATGCTTTTGAACTGTGGTGTTGGAGAAGACTCTTGAGAGTCCCTTGGACTGCAAGGAGATAAAGCCAGCCAATTCTAAAAGAAATCAACCCTGAATATTCATGGGAAGGACTGATGCTGAAGCTGAAGCTCTAATACTTTGGTCACCTGATGTAGAGAGCTTAGTCATTGATAAAGACCCTGATGCTGGGAAAGATTGAGGTAGGAGAAGAAAGGGATGACAGAGGATGAGATGGTTGGATGACATCATGAATTAATGGACATGAGTATGAGCAAACTCCAGGAAATGATTAAAGAACAGAAAGCCTGACTTTCTTCAGTCTATATAGTCTTAAAGAGTCAGACATGATTTATTGACTGGTTTGTTCTCCTTGCTGTCCAAGGGACTCTCAAGAGTCTTCTCCAACACCACAGTTCAAAAGCATCAGTTCTTTGGCACTCAGCTTTCTTTATGGTCCAACATTCCCATCCATACATGACTACTGGTAAAACCATAGTTTTGACTATATGGACCTTTGTCAGTAATATCTCTGCTTTTTAATATGCTGTCTAGTTTTGTTATACTCCCCTCACCCTCTGCCAAGGAACAAGTATGTTGTTTTTTTTTTTTTCTAATTTTATTTTATTTTTAATCTTTACATAATTGTATTAGTTTTGCCAAAAATCAAAATGAATCCGCCACAGGTATACATGTGTTCCCCATCCCGAACCCTCCTCCCTCCTCCCTCCCCATACCAACCCTCTGGGCCGTCCAGTGCACCAGCCCCAAGCATCCAAGAAAAGAAAGTCTGTCACAATTTTCATTATTTCCCCATCTATTTGCCATGAAGTGATCGGACCAGATGCCATGATATGTGCATATATTAAAAAAGTTAGACCATTTGGGTGCTCATTTGGTCAGTCAATTCTGACTCTTTGCAACCCTATGGACTCTAGCCCACCAGACTTTTCTGTCCCTGGTATTTTCCCAGCAGAAATACTGAAGTGGGTTTCCATTTCCTATTCCAGGGGATCGATCCAACCCAGGGATCAAACTCATGCCTCTTAAGTCTCCTTCATAGGCAGGTGGATTCTTTACCCCCAAGCCACCTGGGAAGCCCACATTATACAATTTGGGAGGTTCAATTCACATCCGCAATAAAATAGATATGAATATTTGTTACATAATCTCCTGGAAAAAGGCAGTGAGTGTCTAGAGATAGCAAAACATTTTTTCTAATTATTCAAATGTACCATACCATCTTACCTGCCTCCTGAGAAATCTGTATGCAGGTCAAGAAACAACAGTTAGAACTGGACATGGAACAACAGACAATTTCCAAGTTTGGAAAGGAGTATGTCATGGCTGTATATTGTCACCCTGCTATTTAACTTATATGCAGAGTACATCATGCGAAATACAGGGCTGAATGAAGCACAAGCTGGACTCAACATTGCCAGGAGAAATATCAACAACTTCAGATGTGCAGATGACACCACCCTTATGGCAGAAAGTGAAGAGGAACTAAAGAGCCTCTTGATGAAAATAAAAGAGGAGAGTGAAAAAGCTGGCTTAAAACTCAACATTCAAAACACGAAGACCATGGCATCCAGTCCCATCACTTCATGGTAAATTGATGGAGGAAAAATGGAAACAGTGACAGACTTTATTTTTTTTGTCTCCAAAATCACTGCAGATGATGGCTGCAACCATGAAATTAAAAGACGCTCACTCCTTGGAAGAAAAGCTATGACTAACCTAGACAGCATATTAAAAAGCAGAGACATTACTTTGCCAACAAAGATCCGTCTGGTCAAACCTATAGTTTTTCCAGTTGTCATGTATGGATATGAAAGTTGGACTATAAAGGAAGTTGAGCACCAAAGGATTGATGCTTTTGAACTGTGGTGTTGGAGAAGACTCTTGAGAGTCCCTGGACTGTAAGGAGATCAAACCAGTCAGCCCTAAAGGAAATCAGTCCTGAATATTGATTGGAATGACTGATGCTCAAGCAGAAACTCAAGTACTTTGGTCACCTGACCAAAGTGAAGAACTGACTCATTTGAAAAGACCCTGGTGCTTGGAATGATAGAAGGCAGGCAAAGAAGGGGATGACAGAGGAAGAGATGGTTGGATGGTATCACTGATTCAATGGATATGAGTTTGAGTAATCTCTGGGTGTTGGTGATGGACAGGGAAGCTTGTCATGCTGCAGTCCATGGGGTCGTAAAGAGTCTGACACTACTGAGCAACTGAACTGAACTGACAATTTGAGCTGGATTTATTTCACTGAAATTTTCTAAATTTTAAAAGTAGTTTATAAACTTATTTTATATCTATATCTGTATCTCTATCTATCTATCTATATATGCTGCTGCTGCTAAGTCACTTCAGTCGTGTCTGACTCTGTGCAACCCCAGAGACGGTAGCCCACCAGGCTCCCCCTTCCTTGGGATTCTCCAGGCAAGAACACTGGAGTGGGTTGCCATTTCCTTCTCCAATGCATGAAAGTGAAAAGTGAAAGTGATGTCGCTCAGTAGTGTCAGACTCTTAGTGACCCCATGGGCTGCAGCCTACCAGGCTCCTCCACCCATGGGATTTGCCAGGCAAGAGTACTGGAGTGGGGTGCCATTGCCTTCTCCGAATTTTAGTTTATTTAAAAAAATAAACATAAGGCATTTAAAATACAGGATATTTAATGTCATTGAAATAATATTGGAAAAAAGAAATTATATTGGCCAATAAAAGCACAGAATGTGCAGAAGAATAGAATCAATTGTAAAAAGTATTAATCCACTAAGTCAAGACTTGTAAACTCTTTCTGTAAAGAGTACAACAATAAATATTTTGAGCTTTGGCTAGCAGACTATATTTTTCTGACCCCAGGTCTTGGCATTAAAGTTATATCACCATACTCCTCATTTATTACAATTTTCTAAATGTTCAAACTGACAGTCATAATCATATACTGGTTTTCTAACACAATATTAAAATTAGTAATATATGTAGTGTATATTCTGTTTAATATACTAACAAAGATCAAAGATTTATTATTTAGCATTAAAAGTTAGTTAATACATATCATACACTCCCTGCATTTTTGAGGGTATAATTCAATGATACATTTGAAAGTTGTCTCTGTAGCAATAAAAAATTAATTATTTATCAGCATCACTTAGTCTTTTTGGCTCTCAAAGAGGCTTTTTTATACACATATAATTCTACTGTTCATGTTATACAGAAGATTGGAGCACATTTTCATGTGCTAAATACACTTCACAGACATTCTTAAAAGTCAGTCTAGGATGGATCAGTAGCATTGGAAAGAGAAGCAGACAGGGAGAAATGGCACATCAGAAGTGTTAATCTCTATGAAAACTCATGAATTTTCTCCTCAGAAAAGCCCCGGTTCATACAGGGAATATGACACTTGTTCTAAATGTGACATTGTTTTTCTTGCTGTTCAGTCACCCAGTCATGTCAGACTCTTTGCAATCCCATGGACTGCAGCACACCAGGCCTCCCTGTCCCTCACCATCTCTGAGTTTGCCCAAGTTCATGTCCATTTCATCAGTCATGCCATCCAGCCATCTCATCTTCTGAATCTCTTTTCTCCTTCTGTGACAGAGTCCTTACCTTAATTTCCCAAGCAACAGTTTTACCAGAGCAAGATAACTGTTGACCCCACTTCATGAATTTGTTACTATGATAAAAGTGTCATTCAACCGTGTTTGTTGGATCTCTGCATGAAAAAGCATACATTCTAAATCACAGGGTTTAGTCTTTTCATCTTTCCCTCTTTTCACGTCCAGATAGATTTCAAGGCACATTTAGACCCTCATTCTGTAGTTTTCTGTAGTTACACTGGAATTCTCTCTTAACAGTTCATACTAAAGTTTTTAGCACAGTCTTCTCTGAGTCCCTGGTAGCTCAGCTGATAAAGAATCCGCCAGCAATGCAGGAGACCCTGGTCCAATTCCTGGGTTGGGCAGATCCCCTGGAGAAGGGAATGGCTACCCACTCCAGTATTCTGGCCTAGAGAATTCAATGGACAGAGGAGCCTGGCAGGCTACAGTCCATGGGGTCACAAAATGTCAGACATGACTGAGCGACTTTCACTTCACTCACTCTCCAAATCCACACAACGGTCTGTAAGACAATTTTATCTACAGGAATATCCCAGCACTACCACCACATATTCCAGATAGCAGGCAGTTTTAATCAAGGTATGTAGAAACTCTCAGCCTTCAACCTACAAGTCAGAAGGCATCTGGAATTAGTAGCTATTCTCTGTCTTTGTTTCTCCATTAAAAATCTGGTTTCTATTCCTGACCATCACATTGGTTCAGTCAGAAATAGAGTCACAGATATAGAAAATAAGTTTATGGTTACCAAAGGAGAAGCAGGGAGTGGATGGGGTGGGTGGAATGAATTGGGATATGGGATTAACATGTATGACTATTGATACTATATATAAAATAGATAACTAATGAGAACCTACTCTACAGCTTAGGTAACTCTACTCTGTGCCCTGTGGTGACCTAGATGGGAAGGAAATCCAAAGAAAGAGGGGGTGTATGTATACATATATCCGATTCACTTTGTTGTACAGCAGAAACTAACACAACATTGTTAAGCAACTATCATTGTAAAGCATAACATTGTAAAGCAACTATCCTCCAACACAAATTAATTTACAAAGAACATCTTTGTTTCTGCTTTCACTCCTGGTATGCTGTCCCAGAGCACTGAACAATCTGTGCTCCACATGCTTCCTCTATCACCTAGAAGTTGACCCTGCTCCCATAAACCTGACCATGTCCTGGTACCCTCTGCAAAATGATTTGTCTGATAGAATGACCTGAAATCTATTCGGCCTGATGGTTCAGCCTGATGGTTAAGTATCTACAAATTCACTTCTGTGTGCTTACCCATAGGTCTGGGTCTTATTAAGCAATATGGCCAAGTTCTCTACCACCATTTGGAAAAGAAATATCCAAATTCTGGAAGCATGTTTGAAGAGAACCTTTTCCTCCAATTCATATCCTGCCAGTGCTGACCTCTTGCTTCTCCATGAAACACTCTCCTTACAGGCTTTACTAAGTCATCACCAAGTAATCTCTCTGTCAGTTCAGAACAGATCTATAAAGCAATATGAATAAAAAAAAAAACCTAGAAGAAGATGAAGAGTCCTGCCATTTTCTTCCCTTTCATATTCTCTAGTATTTTAAAATCATTTCAGTATTTTAAAGGTTTCTCTCTCACAGAAAAAGAAGTGCTTTCATTATAAGGATAATAATGATAGCTGACATGATTTTCATGAAGAGAAATAAAAGCATGGTTCTTATTTACATGTCTGAGGAAGAATACGTACCTGGTGGCTCAGCTGGTAAAGAATCACCTGCAATGCAAGAGACCCAAGTTCAACTCCTGGGTTGGGAAATCCCCTGAAGAAGGGCTAGGCTACCCACTCCAATATTCTTAGGCTTTCCTAGTGGCTCAGACAGTAAAGAATCACCTGCAATGTGGGAGATCTGAGAGGAAGAACAAAACATTTTCTACTTTTTATTCATATTCAGATGTTATTATTTGCTTATTTGAAACATATCTCTTGTGGTAAATACTTTATTATATGACACACTCTATAACTTAAAGGCATAATATACACCATATAGATAAATAAAAGCTATATTGCTATGAGAGTTATTCTAATAGAAAAATAAGTTTTTTAAAATCTTTCTTCAAGAGCCCTGTGGCGGATTCATTTTGATATTTGGCAAAACTAATACAATTATGTAAAGATTAAAATAAAATTAGAAAAAAAAAAAGAAATTATAACCATAATAATTTAAAAATTGTCTATACTCATGTTTTTTAGAAAATTGAGTTTGATTTTAAAATCAGGTTCCACTCAATGAAGATATTTTTAGTAGTTTTTTTTGTCAAGTTTTATATGACTCAAGTCTGTATGTTTCAAAAATCTTTATATAAATATGAAAATAATAAAGGCCAAATAACAGTATTGTTGTAATCATGAAATTAAATAGATAATTGTGCTTGCTTCTGTATACCTGCATATCACATTCTGATATACAGTAAGTATATAATAAAGAATGATTTTCTACTTTTGTTCTAGTTCACTTGAAAGTTCATAGACGGTTTCAAATATTTTATTACAAATCCCTCTCCTTGGTCACTTGAAATGATGGTAGAATGTCATTTAATTAAATGTAATGCATATGAAAATATATTCACATGTTATTACCAATAGCCAGTTTAATATAGTTGATTCCTTCATTCTAGACCAGCTGAAGTCACTGGGTGAGTAGCTTCAGGTGTGTAGACTCAGTGAATTACAGTAATCAAATCAACAAATTTTAAAGCTAGGAACATCTGTGGCTTGCTCTGCATTCCTGGGATGAGGTTGTAACCTCTTTGTCAACTGCAGGTGTAAATTTATTCCATTTGCTCCAAAATGAAAATTGATTCTCTCTCTTCCCATCACAACACATTATGTAGCAAATTACATCTTGACTTAGAGTTGGATTGAGTCAGAGGTTTCTACTAATATCCACATCAGAGGAAATTTATGACAGATGACTAAGCTGATGTATCTCTATTGGCAAAGTAGAATTTAGCACTCTGCTTAAGAATTGCAGTGCAATTTTGAGCATTGCCAAAGTTTGAATATAGGACATATATATACTTCATTAAAGCAAGAGTCTATAAAATTTGGCATTGCTAAATAATATTATTGAAGATAATATTTAAATCATTTTTATTATTCATATACAATTCTTTTGCTGAAATTTATGGATTTATTTCTAACATGGAAAAGCTGTCAAAGTACTACATAATTTTGGTTTTCTTCCTACTTCCAAAAGGAAAATTTTCTACCAGGAAGTATTTTTAAATAATTTCAAATTATAGACTTGATGCTGCTGCTGCTGCTAAGTTGCTTCAGTCGTGTCCAACTCTTTGCGACCCCATAGATGGCAGCCCATCAGGCTCCCCCGTCCCTGGGATTCTCCAGGCAAGAACACTGGAGTGGATTGCCATTTCCTTCTCCAATGCATGAAAGTGAAAAGTGAAAGTGAAGTCACTCAGTCGTGTCCTACTCTTCGCAACCCCATGGACTGTAGCCTACCAGGCTCCTCCGTCCATGGGATTTTCCAGGCAAGAGTACTGGAGTGAGGTGCCATTGCCTTCTCCGAGACTCGATGTTATCATCTGAATTTTTAAAGTGATAATTTTGAAATGAGAGTGAGCATTTGTGACAGAAGAGGGCAGATATCTATTTGGGCATATTTTTGACACACTCTGTGGACTATTCTGTCTGAATCCATATGTTTCTCTTCTCTATTTGATTTCAAAATTATTCTCCTTTCCTTGGGTCCTTATGAAGTTATCCTCTGTCATTAAAAGCAATGATGCTAATGTCAACACACCTATTCATTGATTCATAAATTCTCTCTTGCATTTATTCAATCATTCTACATTTATTAAGCAGTTACATCATTTCAAGGGAATATCTAATGAATATGGATTTGAAACACAAACAAATAAATATTTTGGCTTAAGTTTATGTTTGAACCTGTGAACAGAGTTTATATTTAAGTAACGTGATTCTTAAAAATTATTGATGTTGGCTTACAGGTAGAATGAAGATGGACTAAATTTACTCTCCAACCTGAAACAGTGAAAAAATTAACAAATAGAGGACACAAAGTTTTCAGCTTTTGGAAAACTAACTCACCAGACAGTTGTTCCTAAAACAAAGGAAACAAAAATATAAGGCTTAAAATTATCCCAAATTATAGATTGGCGAGAGTTTTCAAGACACAGTTTAGGGAAATAGAGAAAGCTAAAGTAAGGCGAATAATTCTGCTGAGTTGAGACAGCAGTTAGGAACCTACAAAGGGAAGTCTGTGGGGATCCATGGGCTGAGTATTAAGGAAAATGCTGGATATCCTGGAATGTGAAGTCAAATGGGCCATGGGAAGCATCACTATGAACAAAGCTAGTGGGGGTGGTGGAATTTCACTTGAGCTAATTCAAATCCTAAAAGTTGATTCTGTGAAAGTGTTGCACTCAATATGACAGCAAATTTGGAAAACTCAGCAGTGGCCACAGGGCTGGAAAAGGTCAGTTTTCATTCCAATCCCAAAGAAAGGCAATGCCAAAGAATGCTCAAACTACTGCACAATTGCACTCATCTTACACGCTAGTAAAATAATCCTCAAAATTCTCCAAGCCAGGCTTCAACAATATGTGAACCATGAACATCCAAATATTCTAGCTGGTTTTAGAAAAGGCAGAGGAACCAAAGATCAAATTGCCAACATCCACTGGATCATCAGAAAAGCAAGAGAGTTCCAGAAAAAAATCTATTTTTGCTTTACTGCCAATGCAAAGCTTTTAACTGTGTGGATCACAATAAACTGTGGAAAATTCTGAAAGAGATGGGAATAACAGACCACCTGACCTGCCTCTTGAGAAACCTATATGCAAGTGAAGAAGCAAAAGTTAGAACCGGACATGGAACAACAGACTGGTTCCAAATAGGAAAGGGTGTACATCAAGTCTGTATACTGTCACCCTGATTATTTAACTTATATGCAGAGTACAGCATGAGAAACACTGGGCTGGATGAACACAAGCTGGAATCAAGATTGTCAGGAGAAATATCAAAAACCTCAGATATGCAGATGACACCACCCTTATGGCAGAAAGTGAAGAAGAACTAAAGGGCCTCTTGATGAAAGTGAAAGAGTAGAGTGAAAAAGTTGGCTTAAAGCTCAACATTCAGAAAACTAAGATCATGACATCCGGTCCCATCAGTTCGGTTCACTTCCGCAGTTGTGTCTGATTCTTTGCGAACCCATGGACCGCAGCACACTAGGCTACCCTGTTCATCACCAACTCGCAGAGTTTACTCAAACTCATGTCCATTGAGTTGGTGATGCCATCCAACCAGCTCATCCTCGGTTGTCCCATTCTCCTCCTGCCTTCAATCTTTCCCAGCATCAGGGTCTTTTCAAATGAGTCAGTTCTTTGCATCAGGTGGCCAAAGTATTGGAGTTTCAGCTTCAGCATCAGTCCTTCCAATGAACACTCAGGACTAATCTCCTTTAGGATGGACTGGTTGGATCTCCTTGCAGTCCAAGGGACTCTCAAGAGTCTTCTCCAACACCACAGTTCAAAACCATCAGTTCTTCAGCACTCAGCTTTCTTTATAGTCCAACTTTCACATCCATGCATGACTACTGGAAAGACGGTAGCCTGGCCTAGACAAACCTTTGTGGCAAAGTAATGTTTCTGCTTTTTAATATGCTGTCTAGGTTGGTCATAACTTTCCTTCCAAGGAGTAAGCGTCTTTTAATTTCATGGCTGTAATCACCATTTGCAGTGATTTTGGAGACCAAAATAATAAAGTCAGCCACTTTCCACTGTTTCCTCATCTATTTACCATGAAGTGATGGGACCAGATGCCATGATCTTAGTTTTCTGAATGTTGAGTTTTAAGTCAACTTTTTCACTCTCATCTTTCACTTTCATCAAGAGGCTCTTTAGTTCTTCTTCACTTTCTGCCATAAGGGTGGTGCCATCTGCATATCTGAGGTTATTGATATTTCTCCTAAAAATCTTGATTCCACTTGTGCTTCATCCAGCCCAGTGTTTTTCATGATGTACTCTACATATAAATTGAATAAGCAGAGTGACAATATACAGCCTTGATGTACTCCTTTTCCTATTTGGAACCAGTCTGTTGTTCCATTTCCAGTTCTAACTGTTGCTTCCTCACCTGCATACAAATTTCTCAGGAGGCAGGTCAGGTGGTTTGGATGTCAAATAGCTGGGGAAACAGTGGAAATAGTGGCAGACTTTATTTTGGGGAGTCTCCAAGATCATTGCAGATGGTGATTTCAGCCATGAAATAAAAAGACACTTACTCCTTGGAAAGAAAGTTATGACCAACCTAGACAGCATATTAAAAAGCAGAGCCATTACTTTGCCAACAAAGGTCCATCTTGTCAAAGCTATGGTTTTTCCAGTAGTCATTATGGATGTGAGTGTTGGACCATAAAGAAAGCTGAGTGCTGAAGAATTGATGCTTTTGAAGTGTGGTGTTGGAGAAGACTCTTCAGAGTCCCTTGGACTGCAAGGAGATCCAACCAGTCCATCCTAAAGTAGATCAGTCCTGAGTGTTCATAGAAAGGGCTGATGATGAAGCTGAAACTCCAATAGTTTGGCCACCTGATGCAAAGAACTGACTCATTTGAAAAGACCCTGATGCTGGGAAAGATTGAAGGTGGGAGGAGATGGGGACAACAGAGGATGAGCTGGTTGGATGGCATTACCAACTCTATGGACATGAGTTTGAGTAAACTCCCGTAGTTAGTGATGGACAGGGAGGCCTGACGTGCTGCAGTACATGGGGTTGCAAAGAGTCCAACATGCTGAGCAACTGAACTGAACTGTATACAGAAAGAGAGAACTGCATAGAAGGAAAGATCTAGAGATCTTTAGAGTGTCCCCTTAAAAGTTTAGTTGAATACTGCTCAGTGCATGCTTGTGAAGAAACATTTTTGGATGCTGAGGAAAGAAACACCAGAAAGGTAACAGATGGAGTGCTCTCTAGAGCTTATATCCAAGACCTGTGAGTCAATATAAAACATTATATACATAATATATATATTATCTCAATGGAATCAAATATATTTCATGAATAGATCCACACATATATAATCTACATATCTTGACTAAGGTCTCCAGGAAAATCCAAGGAGAAAAGATAACAATTTCAACAAATACTGTTGGATTAGTTGCATAGTGAGATGGCGGGGAGGGGAGTG
>NW_011494922.1:482500-530320 GCF_000754665.1 Bison bison bison | reverse complement strand
AGGAGGAATTTTCTAACAACAGAAATAAAATTGTGACATTCCACAAAGGAATATCTACAAGAAGTCAGCGAGTCCTTGAAAACATGTTTTATGCTATTCCTCATTAAGTATATGTCAATAAATCTTTAAGTGAATCATCCCTTCAGACTCACTAGAATGGCTATTACTGAAATGACTGTTGATAACAGGTTTTATGAAAGATGTTAAGCAACTGATCTTTTCACACATCACTAATGGGTTTGTAACATGATATAATAACATTGAAAAATATGGATAGTAGTTAAAACTATTATACTGAGCCAAAGAAGCCAGATTGCATCAGTAGATACTCTATTATACCATTCATATTAAATGTTAGAAAAGCCATAAGTAGTCCATAATGACAGAATAAGTGGTTTCCTGGGAGTAGAGTTGTATGTTGGAATTGAATTCCCCACCCCCCCACCACCTCAAAGATACACTGGAGTCTTAACTTCACTTGTTGTGACATGACCTTACTTGGAAATCGGGTCTTTGCAGATGTAATCAAGTAAAGATGAAGTCACACTTAATTAGGGTGAGACCATTTTCAATAGGACTGGTCACCTGAAGCAAAGAGCTGATTCATTGGGAAAGACCCTGATGTTAGGAAAGATTGAAGACAAGAGGAAAAGGAGGTGGCAAAGCATGAGATGGTTAGATAGCATCACCAACTTAATGGCCATGAATTTGAGCAAACTCCAGGAGATAGGGGAGGAGGGAGGAGCCTGAGGTGCTGCAGCCCTTAGGGTCACAAAGAGTTGGACATGACTTACCATGACTAAACAACAGAGACACACAGATACAGAGGGAAGATGACCTTGGAAGAATAAAGGCATAGACTGGAGTTATGCTACCACAATCAAAGAATGCTTGGGTCTACCAGAACCTGGAAGAGGCAAGAAAGGATCTTCCCATAGAGGATTTTTAAAGAGCATGGCCCTGACAATACCTTTGATTGTATACTTCTTCCCTCCAGAACAGTAAGAGCATACATGTATTTTGTCTTATGCCACCCATTTGTGATACTTTGTTACAGAGGCCTAGGAAAGAGATACGAATTTGACTGCCTGAAATGGAGCACAGGTATCTTTTTCCTGTTTTTATTTTTTTAATTGTGGTGGCATGCACACTACTTAAAATTTATCGCCCTGACCATTTTAAGTATATGATTCAATGGCCTTACGTACATATACCTTGTGGAACTTTCACTGCCATTATTCTCTTGAACACTTTCATCATGTAAAACTGAAATTATACACATGTTAAACTATAAAACCTCCTTCCTTCCTACTCCTAGCCCATGACAACCACCATTTTACTTTCTGTTTATAAATTTGATTATTCTAGGTAACTCTAGGTGTATTCACACTGCATTTGTCTTTTTTGTGACTAGCTTATTTCAATTAGCATAATGCCCACAAGTCTAACCACATTGTTGTATCTGTGAGAATTCCATGTCTTCTTGAGGTTCAATAGTATTCTACTGTATGTATATACTACACTTTAAAATCCATTCACCAGTCAATGAACACTTGGAGTGCTTCTACCTTTCAGCTATTGTAAACAATGCTGCTATTAACATGGGTGTACAAAGGACTCTTCAAGACCCTGCTGTCAGTTCTTCTGGCCATATACCCAGCAGTGAAATTGCTGGACTTTATGTACACATAGGTATTTTTGTGTTGTGATGAAATATTCATTCTTTTGATTGGTTTGTAGGTACAGAGTTGCATATGTTTGTCATAATTTAATAACACTGTCTATTAAAATAAGCATCTTTCATTTTATATTGTTAGGTAGTTAGAACATGAAAAAGGAGTCCAGAATGGCGGTGGCTAAAAGACAAGGAAGGCAAAAGCCCACAAAGATAGAACAAAGGAAGGTCTGAGGGCCGAAGTGAGGACCTCAGGTAAAACAAACTGCACTCCTGGCTAGCCCAATTTACATAGGGCAGGCCCAGGGGGAGGAGAAAAAGCTTATAAAAAGAGGAGCCAAAACTGGGCTGGGGCCTCTCTTCTTTTCGTGTCTTTTGGGTTGGCATTCCCTCATGCCTCAAGAATGTATTTTCCTTTACTTTCTAAATAAAACTGAGCTGTAACACGGAGCTGTAACACTGGTCCATCTGAGAGCTCTAACCCTGGTCCGTCCTAGGGCTGTAACAATGGTCTGTCTGTCGCTTTAAATCTTTGTGACAAGACAGAACCAAGAAAATTACAAACTCCTCTGACAATATGAATTACAAAGACTTGATTAAGAAACCGAATGGCAACCCCAAATTTGAAGAAGAAATGGGGCAAATGTACTCCCACACATTGCTTGTGTGAGTATAAAATTGTTAATAAAATTTGGGGAAAAAAGTTTTGCTCTTTCTAATTAAACGTTATACTTAAGGCTATTCCATCACCCAGAAACCTCACTTTTAAGTATGTACTTAAAAGAAATGAGTGCACAAATCCACATATATGTTCACAAGAACTTTCTTCGTAAAAATAATTAGAAACAAACTAAATATGGAAAGAGTAAGGAAAACAAATACAGTATCTTCATACCATAAAATATTACCAACAACAAAATATCATTCTTCCAAATATCTTACTATGGCACAAAATGAATTATGTGCAAATGTGGATAAATGTCTAAACATTAAATTGAGAAAAAAATACAAATTATACATTCCTATTCTACAGTTTTGAGGCTTGCCAGGTGGTGCTAGTGCTAAAGAACCAGACTGCCAATGCGGGAGACATTAAGAGTCCTAGTTCAACCCCTGGGCCCAGAAGATCCCCTGGAGGAGGGCAAAGCAACTCACTCCAGTATTCTTGCCTGGAGAATCCCATGGTCAGAAGAGCCTGGCAGGATGCCATCCACGGGGTCGCACAAAAGGTGGAGCCCACTGAAGCAATTTAGCATGAATGCATCCTACAGCTTGGATCATTGTTATTCATGTATAAAATTCATTGAACTGTGCCCTTTTATGCATTTTAAGCTTGGCAAGTAACACCTCAAAAATAAAAATAACATTTTTATAGTATTTTGACATTTTGGAAAATGTTTGTAAAATGCTTTCAGGGAAGCATGCTCACTGCTCCTTTGTGAGCAGAGTGTATTGCTGTTCTTCCTTATGCAGCAGTGGAGGTAATAAAGTTTTATGTGTTTCTTGCATGATTTTTCTGGGATGTCAAGTGTTTATTGCTAATGGAATTTTTCTTTGTACCAAATCTATGTTTGGATTATAACTAAAATAGGTTTTCAAAGTCATTGATTTCAAGAAATTTGCCATGAATTATTTTTGTTTGGCATATTTGCCTGGGGACAATCAGACTCTAATCTGACAGACTTTATCTTTGGGACTTTCTGTCATGCATTTGCAAAAAAAAAAAAAAAAATTAAAAGTGTATAGTAAGACTTCTCAACCAGATAGAGCAACTATTGCCAGGGGCAAGTCATACCTAGTCTATCAGTAACTGAAAAAGAACATGGAGCAACAGACTTTATTTTCTTGGGCTGCAGCCATGAAACTAAAAGACACTTGCTCCTTGGAAGAAAAGCTGTGACCAACCTAGACAGCATTTTAAAAAGCAGAGACGTTATTTTGCCAACAAAGGTCGGTCTAGTCAAGTATGGATGTGAGAGTTGGACTATAAAGAAAGCTGAGCACTGAAGAATTGATGCTTCTGAACTGTGGTGTTAGAAAAGACTCTTTTTTTTTATATATTTTAGTGAAAAAATTATTTTTTTATTTTTTTAAATTTTATTTTATTATTTAACTTTACAATATTGTATTGGTTTTGCCATATATCAACATGAATCTGCCACAGGTATATATGTGTTCCCCATCCTGAACCCTCCTCCCTCCTCCTTCCCCGTACTATCCCTCTGGGTCATCCCAGTGCACCAGCCCCAAGCATCCAGTATCGTGCATCGAACCTGGACTGGCGACTTGTTTCGTGTATGATATTATACATGTTTCAATGTCATTATCCCAAATCATCCCACCCTCTCTCAGAAAAGACTCTTAAGAGTCCCTTGGAGAGCAAGGAAATCAAACCAGTCAATCCTAAAGGAATTTAGTCCTGAATATTCATTAGAAGGACTGATGCTGACACTGAAACTCCAATTCTATGGCCATCTGATGTGAAGAACTGACATTGGAGAAGACCCTGATGCTGGGAAAGATTGAAGGCAGGAGAAGAAGGGGACTACAGAGGATGAGATGGTTGGATTGCATCACCGAATCAATGGACATGAGTTTGAGCAAGCTCCAGTAGTTGATAATGGACAGGGAAGCCTGGCATGCTGCAGTCCATGGGGTCACAAAGAGTCAGACATGACTGAGCAACTGAACTGAACTAAACGGAACTCCCCATCATTTGGGGCTTCCTGGGTGGTGCTAGTGGTAAGTAACCCGCCTGTCAATGCAGCACATATTAGAGATGCAGGTTAGATCTCTTGGTTGGGAAGATCCCCCACATAGCCACTCATTCCAATATTTTTGCCTGGAGGATCCGGTGGAGAGAGAAGCCTGGCAGGCTTAGGTCCATAGGGTTGCAAAGAGTGGGGCAGCACTAAAGTGACTCAATTCACAAGCGCTCCCATCCTTGAAGCACCTGTTGTAGTCCCAGCTCTCTCCCTCTCCCCTATTTCTTTAAGCCAATATGATTGTGCATATTCTATCATAATTTTATCCGCTGCATGTGGAGTGAATCGCAGAGTCCCTTCAGGCAAAAGCTGCTAAAGACAAGATAGCTGCCTTTTGCTGTTCTGTTCTTGCAAATCCCCACTTCTTTCTAGAATGTGCCTGCTTTTATTCACATTACTGTAACTTCAGATTGTTGTTTTTCCTGTAAAATGTATAATAGTTATTTCTTTACAGTATTATTTCTTACAATTTTCAAAAGTCAATATTTTACATTTCTCTCTCTCTCTCTCTCTCTCTCTATATATATATATATATATATTTATATACACACACACACACATATATATGTGACTATGACCCATGGATTTTTAGAGATAATAATTATACAAATCTATGAATAATAACCAGAGAAGGCAATGACACCCCACTCCAGTACTCTTACCTGGAAAATCCCATGGACGGAGCAGCCTGGTAGGCTGCAGTCCATGGGGTCTCGAAGAGTCGGACACGATTGAGCGACTTCACTTTCACCTTTCACTTTCATGCATTGGACACTCCAGTGTTCTTGCCTGGAGAATCCCAGGGATGGCGGAGCCTGGTGGGCTGCCGTCTATGGGGTTGCACAGAGTCGGACACAACTGAGAGAACTTAGTAGTAGTAGTAGTATGAATAATAACATAATTGAAAGCATTCTGTATTTTTTAAATTTAAAAATCTATACTATCTGCTTATTACTTTATAAATGAATATATTTTTAGTTTTCTAGGTGTTTATGCTTAAAATATCTTCTTTTAGTCTTATTACATTTTTTAATAACTGTAGGATATATGTTTCATGGTGCACAATAATTATATTAAGTACATATAAAAATTCAAAAAAATTTTAAGTGTAAAACATATAAAATTTAGATTTCAAATTACAAATTATAAAAATTCATTTTAAAGCTTGATAGAATATAACAAAATGAATTTAACACCTCTATCTTATTTCACATATCATTTTTTTAGTCTCCAATTTCACATCAAGTTCTTTGTAAAATTATACTGAACGAATTTCTTCTTGCCAAAGACATTGTTTGCCAAGTGCTAGATTAAGTCATATTTACTGTTTTGAATAATTCCTGAAAAGGAGGAATTGAATCGGAATGTTGGCTCAAACTTAATTCCATCAGAGTGAAAACTTGGCACTGTAATAAAAACTTAATTTGTTCAATTGTAATTTATCTCTGTCATAAAACGGCACAAAATATTATCCCAGTGCTGCATTTACTAAATGTAAGGCAGTTCTATCCAGATAATTAAGTTGTTGTATGTAATGTCACTAACAAATAAAGAAGCCAAAAAGCAAACTAAATATGCATATGTGGTGTCATTTTGTTTTTAATTTTCAAGGATGAGTAAAGCCTAGATACACTTGTCAGAGGCGTGTTACTACCTGGTTATCAGAAGATTCATTCCTAAACAATCTCCTGACAAACTGACTGGCACAAAATCTGATGAAATGTTTACAAACCTTGCTGATATAAGTTCTATTACCAATCATATGTATTTTATTACATTAACATAATATGTGTAATATCAAGAACTTTCTATTGAGTATTATAATGTCAAATTATATGCTTATTATATATTGATGATATACAATATTTAATATTTGATTTCCTTTATCAGTATTTTGTGTATTTAATCAATTTTTTGGGAAAATTTGAAAATAAAACTAGTTTACAGTACTTTTGTATTCTTCCTATTATAAATTTGCTGTGAATATTTCCCTTGTATCTTTTGTCTAGGATATTTTCTTCCACTGAGACAAGCTGATAAGAAAGCCTGAGTGCTCACCTATTTGGTGTCAACTGGAGTTTAAAATCCCACAAGCCCCTGCCCACATATTGGGGATACTCATCCTGACCTCAGCCCCTAACCCATGTCAATTTCTTTTCCTTGTTCTCTCAAGACATATTGCACTTGCTTGAGGCGCTGTCATACTCTTCCAAGAGACATCAATTATGTAATTAACAAGCATCTACATACATCTTAGGGTGTGTGGCCTTCAGTCTCAAAATCAATGCCAAATTTTGCATGGAGTCCATCTGGCTTTCCAAGTTGTATGTAACAGCATATCCCATGTCATGCCAGCAACACATTGTGCTACAGCCCCTTCTCTGCAGAGTGGCTATTTTTCCATCCCTTGATAGCATTTACACATTTTCAACATAGATCTACCAGTCCTCCCTTTTTCCTTAATGTGTCATGATTATATTTCCTTCAATATTATTGCTAAGCCCTTCAAGGTTCTCTTTTGACACTTCTTTCTTGATCTTTGTCTTTTTATTACCACACTATTTGTTCTGCTTCAAGAAACAGCTTTCTCCATCTTCAAACACTTTTCCCAGTTAACTATGCACACTCTTTTTATGAGGGTGACTTTCCAGTATCTTAACATGTAATGAGTAAAAGCACCTAATGTTTGAAATATGTGGACTCAAAATGACATCTCAAAGGTAAATACCTTTGCAGATTAACTCTACTTATTTTAAGGTGACCACTTCTTGAACACGGAGAACTAACAGCACAGTCAAGAGAGTGCTAATTTCCCTACAAAGCCCTGCTCAACAGATTTCCGGCTTCATTTATGTTTTTAGCTGTGATGTCAGAGAATTTTCCCCATGCAAAGGATTTACCCTATTACACTGGAGATTTTCCTTCACTTTGTTCGTCTTTTGCTGGTACATTAAGCTTGTTTTCTAAGGATACTATTTGTGAAGCAAGTTAGCAAGTTTTTGACACTGACCAAACCCTAAACTCTTAAGCATCTGTACGATTGTTTAAATCACCTTCAGATACACCTTTGAGTTCAACTCCACCTGAACATCCATATGAATACACATTTACACAAAACATGCCGGAGTGTAGACCTAAACCCCCTGCAGGATAACAGCCTCTAGTCAAGCTGCCCTGGAACATGTGACATCACAGAAGCACCTGCACATCCCTGGTGCAGACTCCACTAACAGCAGTCTGAGCCAACATCTCAGGTCTATGGAACTTTCTTACAAAGACTCTGCTCTGGAACACAGGACTGCTTTGCTCAGGCAGAGACCCTCGGGTCTAGGTTCCTTTTTTCATGTTTCATTTGCACCTGCTCCATATTTGGAGACCTGAAGTGGGAAATAAAGAACTATTTCTTGGCATATCCCCAGTGAAACTTCCTAATTCTTGGAAGTGAAACTTCTTCATATGTGGAGATGGACTCCTTTCTAGCTAGGATTCCAAAACAGATGAGTGAAGATAGCAGGCACCAGTTAGAAACCTGAAAATTTAAAAACCTAGTGAAACATGCTGAGATATCCAATCCCTACCTTGACTCAGGAATGAGGATAAGAGTTCCTTGAACAACCTCTAATTGTCCAGAATGCTCCAGAATTGGACAGAGCATAGAGGCTCAGCTTAAAAAGCCTGAGGTCTACCTTCAAGACAAATACCCCATCACACATAACCAGCCACTTCAGAAAAAGGGTTTTTGGTATGCTTTTAACAAATCTATTTTTATGGTTTTCTCCTCTTTCTTGAAATGTTCTGGCATACACAAATGTTTGGGCAGATCTGTCAAGATTTAGTTATCTCAGTTCAGTTCAGTCACTCAGTCATGTCCGACTCTCTGCGACTCCATGAACTGCAGCATGCCAGGCCTCCCTGTCCATCACCAACTCCCGGAGTCTACCCAAACCCATGTCCATCGAGTCAGTGATGCCATACAACCATCTCATCCTCTGTTGTCCCCATCTCCTCCTGCCCTCAATCTTTTCCAACATCAGGGTCTTTTCAAATTGGTCAGCTCTTCGCATCAGGTGCCCAAAGTATTGAAGTTTCAGCTTCAACATCAGTCCTTCCAATGAACACCCAGGACTGATCTCCTTTAGGATGGACTGGTTGGATATCCTTGCAGTCCAAGGGACTATCAAGAGTCTTCTCCAACACTACATTTCAAAAGCATCCATTATACAGCGCTCAACTTTCTTTTATAGTCCAACTCTCACATCCATACATGACCACTCGAAAAACCATAACCTTGACTAGACGCACCTTTGTTGGCAAAGTAATGTCTCTGCTTTTTAATATGCTGTCTAGGCTGTCTGCTACTCAGTTAATGCTAAGAGCCTAGCAAAAGCAAGGAAAGCATAAAAAGAATTTCATAACAAATTGTGTGTTTTCCTCCTGCATGTCTGCTTTTTGTTCTTTCAGATTGTATATTCACTCTTGGCTCTTTTGATTGTACTATGGATTTCTCCAGCCTGGGAAAGGACAAAGAAAATCCTTGGTGTATTTTGTTCTGATACATCTGCTTTTTAGGGGGGGGAGGAGAAAAAATAAGGAAACCAAATACTATTCCTCTGCAAATTACATAATTTTTTTCACCTGGATTATTTAACTGCACTAAAAGAAGGCATCTAAAATGACGCAGCTGTGAATACAACAAGAGGTGGATAACACAAATATATCCAAGAAAAAAAAAGTCAATAATCTTTACTTACCCAGTCTCTTCTTCAAAGCCTATTTAGTGTGTACCATTTCAGAAGCTTACATGAGAAATGAATCATAGTCAAAAGAAATTGCATTGTTACAGGAAGCTTTAGTCAGATATATAGAAATAGATTTCAAAGAAAAATGATGTATTAAAAGACTCTGTGAAGAAAGCTGAGCACCGAAGAATTGATGCTTTTGAACTGTGGTGTTGGAGAAGACACTTGAGAGTCCCTTGGACTGCAAGGAGATCCAGCCAATCCATCCTAAAGGAGATCAGTCCTGGGTTTTCATTGGAAGGACTGATGCTGAGGCTGAAACTCTGATACTTTGGCCACCTCATGCAAAGAGTTGACTCACTGGAAAAGACCCTGATGCCAGGAAGAATTGGGGGCAGGAGGAGAAGGGGACTGCAAAGGTTGAGATGGCTGGATGGCATCACCGACTCGATGCACATGAGTTTGGGTGAACTCCGGGAGTTGGTGATGGACAGGGAGGCCTGGTGTGCTGCAATTTACGGGGTCGCAAAGACTCCGACACGACGGAGCAACTGAACTGAACTGACTTGAATGGAAAGGTATAAATGGCAGAAGAATTGGAACTCTGCTAAAATGCAATAGAAATATTTTTAATGGAATAGCTCATGTGCTAGTAAATAAAACTGACTGTTGCTGTTGTTCAGTATCTCAGTCATGTCCAACTCTTTGCTAACCCATGGATTGCAGCACGCCAGGCTTCCCTGTCCTTCACCATCTCATGGAGCTTGCTCAAACTCATGTCCATTGAGTTGGTGATACCATCCAACCATCTTGTCCTCTGTTTTCCCCTTTCTTCTCCTGCCTTCAATCTTTCCCAGCATCAGGGTCTTTTCTAATGAGTTGGCTCTCTACATCAGGTTGCCTAAGTATTGGAGCTTCAGCTTCAGCATCAGTCCTTCCAATGAATAGGATTGACTGGTTTGATCTCCTTACAGGCCAAGGGACTCTCAAGAGTTTTCTCCAACACTACAATTCAAAAATTGACTGCAAGTGTGATAGGAAGCTCAGACAGTAAAGAATCTGCCTACAGTGCAAGAGACCTGGGTTCAATTCCTGGGTCAGGAAGATCCCCTGGAGAAGGGAATGGCAACCCACTCCAGTATTCCTGCCTGCAGAATCCCATGGACAGAGGATCCTGGCAGGCTACTGTCCATGAGGTTACAAAGAGTCAGACATGACTGAGCAACTAACACTTTCTATTGTGATAATTTTCCTAACTGAAAATGAATATGCCTTTTTTGTTTGTTTGTTTAATATAAATTCATTTATTTTAATTGGAGGCTAATTACTTTACCAGAGAAGGCGATGGCACCCCACTCCAGTACTCTTGCCTGGAAAATCCCATGAATGGAGGAGCCTGGTAGGCTGCAGTCCATGGGGTGGCTAAGAGTCAGATAGGACTAAGCGACTTCACTTTCACCTTTCACTTTCATGCATTGGAGAAGGAAATGGCAACCCACCCCAGTATTCTTGCCTGGAGAATCCCAGGGACAGGGGAGCCTGGTGGGGTGCCGTCTATGGGATTGCACAGAGTTGGACATGACTGAAGTGACTTAGCAGCAGCAGCAGCAATTACTTTACAATATTGTATTGGTTTTGCCATTGAATATGCCCTGGTTTTTTAAATGAAAAGAAAGGAAATTTAGTCCACCCAGAAACAATTTATAATATATGAAAGTTTTCCTATCTTTTTGTAAACATGGCTGAAATTACCCTTTGCATTGGCTAAAGCAAGGGAAAAAGGTTTCTTGACTTCCTACTAAGTACATAAGCCTATTATTACACAGTTTCAGAGAACCATTTCTTATCTAAGACTTGACATTTTTGAAATATATCAGGTTGGCCAAAATGTTCATTCAGATTTTTCCATGTGATCTTATGGATAAGTCTGAACAAACATTCTGGCCAACCCAATAGCAATAATATTTCATTGTTATAAAATTACTAAGATATGTTCTATACATCTTGTCTCTTTTGATTATAGCAAAACCATTACAATATCGTTAAGTAATTAGCCTCCAATTAAAATAAATAAATTTATATTAAAAAAAGACATACTCTAAAAAATTGCAAATCATTTTGCATTGGTACTGAATTTCAGTATACTAATCAATAAGGCATAAAACACTAATAATATTGTACGAAATACAAGGAATCAGTCTTAATATTCAATGGACAGCATTATGATATTTCAATAGCAAATATAATATTTGACTAAATGTATTCTTACAATAGTTTCACCCCTTATATAACACATTGAATAATAACATTTGAAAGAACCTTGCCATATCTTAAAACTTCTCACCCATTGTAGATCTGGTTCACTGATTGATTTCTGAACATTTTCTGAAACTTTTCCCTATCCCACTTTAATACACCTAAAGTATATTAACCTGGTAGCAGTAAAGTTGTCAGAAACAAAATTTTGATCTCAGGCAAACCTAACATGTTAAACACTGCACTATGAAGCTTTCTAACACTGAAACAGAAGAAAACCTAACTTCCCAAAAGTAGTATTTTAAAATAGCATTCAAATTGTTATATACCTATAAAATGCACCTATTAAAATTAGCAAAGTGTCTATGTATTTACCAGATTGCAATAGGTATATGGTAAATCAAAGTCTTCCCCAGGGGCTCAGTGGTAAAGAATCTGCCTGCCAGTACAGGAGACACAGTTCAATCCCTGGGTTGGGAAGATTCCTTGGAAGAGGAAATGGCAACCCACTCTCATTTTTAGATCCGCTCAGGCCTTGGTCACTGAGATGTAAGCAACGATGTAAAACACTCTTTCCCCCTTTTGCTTTATTTCTTCTGTATGCTGCCAGACCTTATTTATGGTAACTGGTCCTGAAGCACCTACTGGGGCCATGAATTGACCTTGAAAATGCAAACCATTTGTAATGTGGACATTTGAGTAACAGGGTAGTGAGAACCAGAGTCTCTGAGGACTTCTTGGACAAGAGATCCTATAATAAGGTCTGAACTGACAGACTCAAAACTTTCGTGAAGAAGAAAAATAATAAGCTGCTACATTTTGAAGCCACTGTTTTTTTATCGTGTGGACATT
Source organism: Bison bison bison (assembly GCF_000754665.1). Taxonomy (NCBI): domain Eukaryota; kingdom Metazoa; phylum Chordata; class Mammalia; order Artiodactyla; family Bovidae; genus Bison; species Bison bison. The sequence continues at coordinate 518,033 of NW_011494922.1, read as the reverse complement.
CTCTGTTACTATCTGATGAGCTCAATTCTTAATGGCAAATGTTACTATAAAAACAAGGAAGTTTAACATGTTGAAAATATTTAAAAGCATAAAACATATGGAGACAATCCAAAGGAGTCACTTTAAGAACATTACCAACAGAGTATGTATCATCCTGGGATACACAGCATGGAAGCACGATTGAGAAAATGGTTGGCTAAATATGAAAATGCAGCTGTTTCTTTCCTGATTTTGAAAAGATATAATCATTGGGAGATTCTGTGACCACTATGACATTTTTTTAAATGGCATTTTTAAAGTAAACTCTTTATTTTGTATTGGAGTATAGCCAAGTGGACAGCAAAGGGATGCAGTCATACATAAACGTGCATCCGTTCTCCCCCAAACTCCCTCCCATCCAGGCGGAAAATGCACTTCTCTGAGGAAAGATTCAAATGAATATACTAATTTCATCATATCACATAATGGTGTGATACAATGTAAATACAGTCTTAAATTTGTAAAGTGCTCAGTCACCTCCAACTCTTTGCTCTATGCCATGGACTGTAGCCCACATTGATTCCTCTGTCCCTGGGATTTTCAGGTAAGAATTCTGTAAGTAGATTACATTTCCTCCTCCAGAAAAACTTCCTGACCCAGAGTTTGAACCCGCATCTCCTGTGTCTGCTGTATTACAGGCATATTATTGACCTCTGAACCCCTGGGGAAGTCCTAAATTTGTATAGCATAATTGTAATAGTTGTAGAAGTAAACCCTAGAAAAACTGAAAACAGAAATCAAAACTTCAATTGACAAAGTATGGTACAGTGAGGCACAAACAACTATTAAATTAGAAAATATAGCTTAAGCTTTGATATTTACAAAAATAAAAAGACTTGAATTGTTAAATCAGGCCCAAATCAATTAGAAAATTTAACTCCAAATTGTTCTAAAATTCAAAAGATATATACAAACACCAGGCTCAAGAAAAATCTGATCTTAAGATCATCAGAGGCAGATCTCCAAAACTATGGATTTGTTCCCACATTAAGAGAATTTTTAGCTTCAGATTTCTCATGTAAGTTCCCGTCTGAGTAATACATTTAGGAGATAGGCTCACCCACAAAAAGGGAAATCTCTTTTGGAAATTTTATTTTCACCATTAAATAGAATAAAACCAGTCTACTCCCTAGTCAGTCATGCTCCATAATCCTTAATTCCCAGTTTTGTTTTCAATATGAAATGTAGGCAGGTCTGAAACATTCTCCATAATGACTCCTCAAGGTCTTTCTGTTTGTGAGTGAGTATGTTGACCTGAGAAAGAATATCATAGGTCACTGGGTCAAAGTGGCCCTTTCTTCCCAGAAGTCCTCAGTACAGAGAATGGGGGAAAAGTCCATAATTATTATGTCTCATTATTTTATTTATCATGTTAGAAAAAGGAAATCAGATGAACTCAACTATTTATAATGGCTAAATGGATTATGTTTTATGAAAATACAAATGATCAATGTTTACCACAGAAAGATCTTGTCAACATCATGAATAATTGTAGTTTGCAATTATAGGAATTTTTGTAAAATGCTGGAGTCCTGGAGAGGAATCTAATCAGCCTTACAAGCTCATCTACAATGGACATATTAGGCTAATTTAGAATTTTCTCAACCTGTGTTTGGCAGAGCTCTTTATTTTCTTAGAAATATATCAGAGTTCCTCTCTTCCATCTCACTAACCAAATCAACTCTGAAGTGAACTGAAAGTATTAGTCAGTCGTGTCTGGCAACCCCATGGGCTATAACCCATCAACCTCCTCTTTTCATGGGATTGTCCAGGCAAGAATACTGGAGTGAGTAGCCCTTTCCTTCTCCACAGGATCTTCCCAACAGAGGGATCAAACCTGGGTCTCCTGCATTGCAGGCAGATTCTTTATCATCTGAGCTCTACTTTGATAAATTTTATTTTGAAGGATTGATGCTGAAACTGAAGCTTCTGTACTTTGGCCACTTGATGCAAAGAGCCAGCTCATTGCAAAAGACCCTGATGCTGGGAAAGATTGAAGGCAAAAGAAGAGGGGGTGGCAGAGGATGAAACAGTTACATAACATCACCAACTCAATGGACGTGAGCAGGGAGCTAGTGGAGGACAGGGAAACCTGGTGCACTGTAGTCCGTGGGGTCACAAAGAGTCGGACATGATTTAGTGACTAAACTACAACAACAGGAAAATTATATAGAAGACAAAATTATTCCAAAGCAAAGTAGAAAAGGAAAACAAAAATATTAAATAGAAAATTAAACCCCTGTTACTTTCACTCAAAATGTGTTTGTTTTTTCTGTATCAGGTCTGAGGAGTACAGCTCCAGGCTTAAAACATATGAGTGTTTTGTGTGTGTGTGTGTGTGTTTAGCCTGAAAACAGGCAATTAAGTAGGCTTTCACTGACAGGCCTCAGCAGGGCTACTGCCTTCCCACATCAAATTTGCAGCACAGCAAGTGCATCACAGTCTTTGAAGGGAGTTTTAGTTAAAACTCAGCTCCTCAGGCCAATTATGCTCTCCACATATTCTCATTTCTACCTCTGGGACCTTCATTTCTAAGTCTTTTTATATGAGGTATTGGGCAGAAGTCCTCTTCAGGGACTTCTGTTGTGACCTCTTTATGGGAAAAAGAGAAGAAATCCTGAAGACAATTTTGCCTCTAACTCAACAACCTTCCCTGTAGGCCCCCAGACCATACAACAGCCTGAACATTTTGCATAGGGGTTTCTCAACAGTGGGGTGATCACTACATCTGCACTAACAGAAGCTTCTATTCACCAATTCATGCATTTTCCTTGTAAGAAAATAGAGCAGGCGAGTCTATTCTTTATCTGGTTTTAGCTCCTGCTTATATGATTAGAGTAAGTGATTAAAAGTGTGATGTTTCACTTTTGGGTTGCTGCCTTTTGTTGAAGTATAGTATATTTATAATGTTGTGTTTTTTTTTTCAGGTACACAGCAAAATAACACATTAGGAGTTTGGGATTAACATATACACACTGTACTGTGCTGTGCTGTGCTTAGTTGCTCAGTCATGTCTGACTCTTTGCAATCCCATAGACTGTAGCTTGCCAGGTATCTCTGTCCATGGAGTTTTCCATGCAATAATACTGGAGTACGTTGACATTCATTTCTCCAAGGGATCTTCCCCAAAAATGATCGAATCCAGGTATCCCACACAGCACATTGCAGGCTGGTTCTTTACCATCTGGGCCATGAGGGAAGCCCAAGAATACTGCAGTGGATAGCCTATTCCTTCTCCAAGGGAACTTCTTCCCTACCCAGGAATTGAACCTGGGTCTCTTGCATTACAGATTCTTTGCCAGCTGAGCTACCAGGGGAGCCCACATTTACAGACTTTGTTATTGTTCAGTTGCTCAGTCATATTCAAATCTTTGTGACAGCATGACCTGCAACATGGCAGGCATCCTTGTCATTCACAATCTCCCAGAGCTTGCTCAACTTCTGTCCATTGAGTTGGTGATGACATCCAACCATCTTGTCCTCTGTCATCCCCTTCTTCTCCTGCCTTCAGTCTTTTGCAGCATCTGTTTCTTTTCTAGTGAATCGACTCTGTGCATCAAGTGGCCAATGCATTATAGCTTCAGCATCAGTCCTTCTAAAGAATATTCAGGAGTGATTTCCTTCAGGATTGACTGATTTGATCTCCTTGCAGTCCAAGGGGCTCTCAACAGTCTTCTTCAACACCACAGTTCAAAAACATCAATTCTTCAGTGCACAGCCTTTGTTACGGTCCAATTCTCATATCCATACATGACTACCGGAGAAACCATAGTTTTGGACCTTGGACGGCAAAGTAATGTTTCTGCTTTTGAATATGCTGTCTAGGTTGGTCAAGGCTTTTCTTCCAAGGAGCAAGCATTTTTTTTTTCTTTTAATTTAATGGCTGCAGCCACCATCTGCAGTGATTTTGGAGTCCAAGAAAAGAAAGTTTGCCACTGTTTCCAATGTTTCCCCATCTATTTGCCATGGAATGATGGGACTGGATGCCTCGATCTTCATTTTATAAGCATTGAGTTTTAAGCCAGGTTTTTCACTCTCCTCTTTCATCTTCATCAAGAAGCTTTTTAGTTCTTTGTTTTGTGCCATAAGGGTGGTGCCATCTGCATATCTGAGGTTATTGATATTTCTTCCCACAGTCTTGATTCCAGCTCATGCTTCATCCAGCCTTGTATTTCACATGATGTCCTGTGCATATAAGTTAAATAAGCAGGGTGACAATATACAGCCTTGACTACTCCTTTTCCAATTTGGAATCAGTCCATCATTCCATGTCCAGTTCTAACTGTTGCTTCTTGACCTGCATGCAGATTTCTCAGGAGACAGGTAAGGCGGTCTGGTATTCCAATCACTTTAAGAATTTTCCAGTTTGTTGTGATCCACACAGTCAAAGACTTTGGTGTAGTCAATGAAGCAGAAATAAATGTTTTTCTGGAATTCTCTTGCTTTTTCTATGATCCAATGTATATTGGCAATGTTATCTCTGGTTCCTCTGCCTTTCCAGCTGGAAGCTAAATCCAGCTTGAACATCTGCAAGTTCTTGGTTCACATACTGTTGAAGCCTGGCTTAGAGAATTTTGAGCATTAATTTGTTTGTATACGAAATGAGTGCAATTGTGCAGTAGTTTAAAAATTGTTTGGCATTGCCCTTCATTGGGATTGGATGAAAACTAAACTTTTCCAGTTCTTTGGTCACAGATGAATTTTCCAAATTTGCTGACATATTGAGTGCAGCACTTTCACAACATCATCTTTTAGGATTTGAAATAGCTTAGTTGGGGTTCCATTACTTCCACTTACTTTGTTTGTAGTGATGCTTCCTAAGGCACTCTGACTTTGTACTCTAGGAAGTCTGGCTCTAGGTGAGTGATCATACCATCGTGGTTATCTGGGTCATGAAGATATTTTTTTGTATAGTTCTTCTGTGTATTCTTGCCACCTCTTCTTAATAGCTTCTGCTAGGTCTATATTGTTTCTGTCCTTTATTGTTCCCCTCTTTACATTAAATACTCCCTTAGTATCTCTAATTTTATCGAAGAGATCTCTAGTCTTTCTCATTCTATTGTTGTCCTCTATTTCTTTACATTGATCACTTAGGAAGGCTTTCTTCTCTCTCCTTGATATTCTTTGGAATAGCATTCAAATGGGTATATGTTTCCTTTTCTCCTTTGCCTCTTGCTTCTCTTTGTTTTTTGGCTATTTGTAAGGCCTCCTCATAAAACCATTTTGCTTTTTTGCATTAGTTTTTCATGCCGATGGTTTGATCACTGCCTCCTGTACAATGTTAAAAACCTCCATGGTTCTTCAGGCACTCTTTCTATCAGATCTAATTCCTTGAATCTATGAGTACATATGCATTCAGTTCAATTAGTCAGTTCAGTCACTCAGTCATGTCTGACTCTTTGTGACTCCATGAATCACAGCATGCCAGGCCTCCCTGTCCATCACCAACTCCTGGAGTTCACTCAAACTCATGTCCATCTAGTCGGTGATGCCATCCAGCCATCTCATCCTCTGTAGTCCCCTTCTCCTCCTGCCCCCAATCCTTCCCAGCATCACAGTCTTTTCCAATGAGTCAACTTTTTGCATCAGGTGGCCAAAGTATTGGAGTTTCAGCTTCAGCATCAGTCCTTCCAATGAACACCCAGGACTGATCTCCTTTATGATGGACTGCTTGGATCTCCTTGCAGTCCAAGGGACTCTCAAGAGCCTTCTCCAGCACCACAGTTCAAAAGCATCAATTTTTTGGCACTCAGCTTTCTTCACAGTCCAACTCTCACATCCATACATGACCACTGGAAAAACCATAGCCTTGACCAGACGGACCTTTGTTGGCAAAGTAATATGTCTGTTTTTGAATATGATATCTAGATTGGTCATAACTTTTCTTCCAAGGAGTAAGTGTCTTTTAATTTCATGGCTGCAATCACCATCTGCAGTGATTTTGGAGCCCAAAAAAATAAAGTCTGACACTGTTTCCACTGTTTCCCCATCTATTTCCTATGCACTACTGTATATAAAATAAATTAACAAAAAGATTTGGTTCTTCAGACACATTAGGAGCTTGAGTTTAGCAGATACAAACCATTATGTATAAAATAGAAAGTCAGTAAGATCCTACTTGTATTATACTCAGTATTTTGTAATGACCGATAAGGGAAAATGATTTGGCTTGTTGCTTTAATCATCTACTCCAATAACTGATGGTTCAGGTCTCTATTCCAGCTCAGCTGAACTCCTGACAGGTTTGTAGGATGAGGAACTACGATTTAGCTGGTTTGAGTCTGCCTGGGCTACAGCTTAATTATACACATTTTACTTATTGTTTGTTTTGAATAACTTAAAGGTCATGTTTTTGATGTCACCCTTTTTTTCTTTGAAGAAGGCAATGGCACCCCACTCCAGTACTCTTGTCTGGAAAATCCCATGGATGGAGGAGCCTGGTAGGCTGCAGTCCATGGGGTCACTAAGAGTCAGACACGACTGAGCAACTTCACTTTCACTTTTCACTTTCATGCATTGGAGAAGGAAATGGCAACACACTCCGGTGTTCTTGCCTGGAGAATCCCAGGGACGGGGGAGCTTGGTGGGCTGCCGTCTATGGGGTCGCACAGAGTCGGACACGACTGAAGCGACTTAGCAGTAGCAGTAGCAGCAATTTTTTCCTTTATTGGTACTTTGTCTCTTACACATCAGAAGATTATAGAAGATTTAACTCTACTCTTCCAGTCTCTTCCGTCCTTTTCCAGCTTGATAGATATACTCTTCCATCATCTGTAAGTGCTCCATGATGAAAACTGACCATGGATCCTTTATAGATTGGTAATGGTTTTGCTGGCCTAATGGGCCATCAAAAGCTTCTTTTCCTCCTCTGGAAAACCTAGTAGAATAGTCAACCTTTGACATGCATGAACTGTCTAGTCAAAAAAAAAAAAAAGCTGTCTAGTCAAAAGAAAAAAAAAAAGCCCATCTAGTCAAAGCTATGGTTTTTCCAGTAGTCATATATCGATGTGAGAATTGAACTATAAAGAAAGCTGAGCACCAAAGAATTGATGCTTTTGAACTGTGGTGTTAGAGAAAATTCTTTAGAGTCCCTTGGACTGCAAGGAGATCCATCCAGTGAATCCTGAAGGAAATCAGTCTTGAATATTCATTGGAAGGTCTTATGCTGAGGCTGAAACTTCAATACTTTGGCCACCTGTTGTCAAGAACTGACCCATTAGAAAAGACCCTGTTGATGGGAAAGATTGAAGACAGAAGGGGTCAACAGAGGAAGAGATGGTTGGACGGCATCGCCAACTTGATAGACATGAGTTTGCATAAGCTCTGGGAGTTGGTGATGGACAGGGAGGCCTGGCATGCTGCAGCCCATGGGGTCACAAAGAGTCAGACACGACTGAGTGACTGAATTGAACTGAACTGCCATGCACAAGCCTCAGAATAAGCTCATATCCTTCAAATGTGCCCAGGGTTGAAAATGTTCAGTGATCTCAGTTCCACTAGGAACAATCCTTTCTCAACTGAAATTTTAGCTCATCTAGTTCTTTATTTCCCCACAGTTCACCATGTCCTTAAAACACAATACAAATATATTTCTTTCTTAATTAGGTTTGTCAAGTTCCTTACATAGAATTGAGGCCTTTCTTCTTCTTCAAAACATGACAAATTCTTCACAAGTAAGCTTTTATGTATCATTTTCTGTGAATTATTTGCAGGTTTTTCTGGTACAGCTAATTACAGTATTTTTGGTGGTGGTGGTGGTGACATTTTTGCTTCATTATTATATTAAGAATGCATTTGGAATCATGAACTTAAAAAGTAAACCATGAATTTGTGTTAATTTGTAAAGGTAAACCATGAGCTCCTAGAGGGAAGGGATTGTGTCTTCTTCATCTTTAGAAACATGTCTATCCCCGTCAAGAATCTGTCCATTACTACTGTTCAACCAATGTTTATTAGATAAACTAAGTCACATGTGAATGCATAAATGAAGTCTCTGAGTGTACAATATTTTAATACCATTTTAGAGGTATTGACATGATCTTTCAGGATTAGATGAGGAGAGAGTTTAAGGAGAATTATGTTGTCTTAAAGGTGAGGTACAATCTTGCTCTTACTTCTGCAATAAAGTTAAAGATCTCTGTGGGTAGGGACTAGTCCTATTTTATTCCTTTCCTCAATTTTCCAAGCAACATTAAATCCATAAGTTGAATAATTTTTTATTAACAACATTGATTTAAACTGTACACATTCTTACCATGATAGCAGGAGAAAATTGGTATATACAGGCACAGCAATTTCTGATTATTCATTTTAGAATTATACCAAAAATCAGAATTCTCATCTAATAGTGGATAAAGAAATAGAGACTTAATTATCTTACTGCCAGGGGATCTTATAGAAGGTCAACAAATTGATCAGTATATTCCTCTTTCAATGATTCTCAGCATGTTGCCCTGAATCTCATTATGCTATCTTTTCATTCAACACACATTTTCATGCCTAAATTCAAATGCAGTGTGAGTGGTAAGCAAAAGGACTTTTCTTTGGGTGTATGTTTTCTCTCTCAGAAGCACACCAGAAGATTTTTCTTTATAGGAGACACAAGTGTATATAGGATATATATATAGTCAAACATATGTTTTTATGGCCATATCTAGTTTGCAAATCCAAACTGGAAAAGCAAGTATTGTCACCCAGAAATACATTTTGTTTTTTTTTTTCACAAGGAAGGATAGAAATGGCTGTTTGATAACTTAATAATATTGTCTGCATGAAGTACACAAGTGTGCTAACTTACTAAAGAATAGAAAATGTTGAGCATGGGTACTGAATACTCTTTATTTAGCAGTTTCTGTATGCAAACCCTGTAAATTGTTTTGCATATGTTATCTGATTTGGATTTCTGACCAGTCAAGATGTTGCTTATAAATGTATTGGCTGGTGCTGACATCCTTTGCTTTTCTTCCTTGCTTCTAGACATCTCTACAAATCTCATCTTTGTCAGTCTCTGGATGGAGTAAAACCGAAGTGGCTCCTTCACGATGTTCCCAGAAAGGCTAGGGGAGCTGGTTACTCACTCTGTTCTCCCATCCCTGGTAAAAGAAACTCTTTGTGAATGAAGAGTTGCTCCTGGTCACTGAGGACTGCTGGCTTGAAGGATGGAGCTATACAGGCATTGTCCCTTCTTGCATGGTTATATTCAGGAATTTTTTGTTCTATCATGTTACTGGAGTTTCTTAACTGGACTATGGAGCTCTCCCAGAAAGTTTCTGTTTGTGGAAAGCTCTCTGTCAACCTACATCTATGGATGGAGGCTGGGGTATTTTACTCTGCCCTCTTGGTGATATTGCTCTCTCCATTTATAAAAATAATTTGATGACAATTTAATTAAATATAATTGACTCATCAAATTATCTGTTAGCCTCCTTTTCTTGTTGTTTTTCAGCTGTGAAGTTGTATTTGACTCTTTGCAACCCCATGGAATGCAGCATACTAGGCTTCCCTGTCCTTCATTATCTCCTGGAGTTTGCTCAAATTCATGTCCATTGAGTTGGTGATGCCATCTACCCATCTCCTCCGTTGCTGCTCCCTGTTCCTTTTGCTTTCAATCTCCTTATCATTTTTTTTTTTGATCTACTGATCTGTTAGAATGATTCAATCTGCTTCTGCAAATAATATGAAAAGATTATCAGTATGAAGTGGATATGGCAGCTGGGACTGCCGTAACATCATTTTTAAATTGATGTCCTCAAGTACACCTTCTGGTTGGCTAACAATAAAATAAGCATTATTGCAAGAGGAACAAAAAGTATTTGTCTCCTGATAGCTGTAAATATATGCTTTTTCCTTCATAGGGACTCTGCTTCCAAGAAGTTGAATGTGTTCTATTTATATCTTTCTCCTGTCTTAGGAATGTGTGCCAGATTTTCTAATTTAGTAGTTGCAGGGCTCTACATAAAATGCAATATTTCACTCCAATAGGGAATAATTAGAGCAGAGTACATGAGTCTATGAGTCTGGCCAAGAGATATTTTTAAATGTTCTAGAGAATTTTAATAACTGGATGAAGAAAATCAGAAATTCTTAATAATATTCTGTATTTTGTTCTATTTCAAGAGAAGTAATACTGACCTGAAATTCAGAATTGTATTGTGCACTGTTTCAAAGGATTGTTCAGAGGTTATCAATATACATCTTATACATAAAAGTGTGAATTATTATTAAGATTTTAAAAATTCATAGAATTCCAGAGTCTACCACCTAATCATATGAGTGATGTTTCTTTTGATATTTCTATAATACTATATAAAGTAAATATAAACAGGCAACAGTATCAACATTTTTTGAGGTTTATTTTTATTCAGGTAGCTTTGGTTGAACACGTTATATGTGTTTCCTGTACAAGACATTGTGAGTCGACACATCACAGCACAGTAGTGCTAGCAGAGTGTGCGTGCTCAGATGTGTTCGACTCTTTGCAGCCCCGTGGACTGAGCCCACCTAGTTCCTCTGTCCATGGAATTCTCCAGGCAAGAATACTGGAGTGGGTTGCCATTTGCTTCTCCAGGGGATCTTCTCAACACAGGGATCAAATGTGCATCTCTTGTGTGGGCAGATCTATTCTTTACTACTGTGCCAGCAGGGAAGCCCCACACCACAGAATGCTCATCACCAAAAATCTAGTTTCCATTCATCACCACACAGTTGACCTTTTTACCCCTTTTGCTCTCCTTTCAACCCCCTGGTAAGGACCAATCTGTTCTCTGTATCTATGTGTTTGCCTTATTTTATTTATTTTTTTGTTTTCTTTATTCCACTCATAGAGTATTTGTCTTTCTCTGATGTATTTTAATCAGAATAATACCCTCAAGTCCAATCTATATTGCAAAGGGTAAGATTTAATGATTTCTTTAGTTGCTGAGTAGATTCCATTGTATACAAATACTGTCGCTTTTTTATTAATGCATCTGTCCATGGGCACCTAGGTTGTTTTCATATCTTGGTTATTGCAAATAATCCTGGGATAAAAATGAAAGTGCATATATCTTTTAGGATTAGAGATTTTGTATTTTTTGGTAAACATCAAAAAGTGGAGTTTTAGATTGTCATGACATATACACACTACTGGGAATGACTACCCAACTCCAGTATTCCTGCCTGGAGAATTCCATGGACTGAGGAGCCTGGCGGACTACAGTCCATGGGGTCATATAGAGTCAGAAAAAACTGAGTAACTACACTATGGTCTACTAATGTTGTACCTGAGTGTTTTTTTTTTTTTAATTTAAATTTATTTATTTTAATTGAAGACTAATTACTTTACAATATTGTATTGGTTCTGCCACACATCTACATGAATCTGCCACGGGCGTACACATGTTCTCCATCCTGAAACCCCCTCCCACCTCCCTCCCCATACCATCCCTCTGGGTCATCCCAGTGGACCAGCCCCAAGGATCCTGTATTGAACCTGGACTGACGATTTGTTTTTTATATGATACTATACATATTTCCATGACATTCCCCCAAACCATCCCACCCTCTCCCAGAGTCCAAAAGACTGTTCTATACATCTGTGTCTCTTTTGCTGTCTCGCATACAGGGTTATCGTTACCATCTTTTTAAATTTCATATATATGCATTAGTATACTGTATTGGTGTTTTTCTTTCTGGCTTACTTCACTCTATATAATAGGCTCCAGTTTCATCCACCTCATTAGAACTGATTCAAATGTATTCTTTTTAATGGCTGAGTAATACTCCATTGTGTATATGTACCACAGCTTTCTTATCCATTCATCTGCTGATGGACATCTAGGTTGCTTCCATGTCCTGGCTATTATAAACAGTGCTGCAATGAACATTGGGTACACGTGTCTCTTTCAATTCTGGTTTCCTCAGTGTGTATGCCCAGCAGTGGGATTGCTGGATCATAAGGCAGTGAGTGTTTTTAACATGTAAATAACAAAATGTACATACATACTAGTATTTATAAAATAGGGAAACATCAAGGACCTACCGCATAGCATAGAGAACTATATTTAATGTCTTGTAATTATAATGGAAAAGACTCTGAAAAGAACCTATATTTATATATAGATATGGATACAGATACATCTGAATTATTTTGTTACATTCTTAAAGTTAGCATGACATTGTAATAAACTATACTTCAGTTTAAATATTGTAGGTTTCTGGTAAACCAAAATAAGTGGAATAGTTGGATCATGTGGTAGTTTTATTCTTAAGTTTTGAGTGAATGTCCATAGCATTTTTCATAATGCACAAGAGTTCCCTTTTGTCCACATCCTTACTAACAACACTTGTCATTTCTTGTCTGTCTTTATGATGACAGTCATTTTGACAAGTGTCAGGTGGTATATCATTGTAGTTTTGATTTGCATTTTCCTAATAATTAGTGAGGTTGAACAGTCTTTCATGTGCCTATTGGCCATCTATATGTCTTTTTTGAAAAAAGAAAAATATCTCTTAAGATCCTCTGTCCATTTTTAAATTGGATTGTTGTTTATATGTTGTTGAGTTATATAAGTCTTATAAATTTTGGCTTAATTCCTTATCAGATATATGATTTACAAATGTCCTCCATCATTCAATAGGTTATCTTTCTTTAATTTACTGATGGTTCTTTTGCAGCAGAAGCTTTTTAGTTTGAGGTAGTAACATTTGTTTATTTTTGCTTTTATTTCCCTTTTCTGAGAAGACATCCAAAAAGGTATTACTAATACTGATGGTGAAATGTGTACTGCTTATGTTTTTTTCTAGGAAATCTTTAATGCAATTTGAGTTAATTTTTGCATATGGTACAAGTGGTCTAGTTTCATTCTTTTGTATGTAGCTGTCCACTTTCCACAACATCATTTATTTAAGAGACTTGCCTTTCTCTGTTGTGTGTTTTTGGCTACTTTGTCACATTTATTTTAATGATGAATAAACTGAAGCTTGTAAATGTTACTGTATTTATTTGCTGTTACATAACTTATTAAAAGTAAAGACAAGATTTGAATCCTAAGACATATTATGCTAAATAAAACACCTCTTTAGAGATAAAGGATATCTAAATTGCTGTTAATAATACTGCGTTGTGCACTTTAAAATGCATTGTCTTCTTTTCCCAATAAAATTCATAAATAAGCTGGATGCCTTAAAATATAAAAAGAAATGGAATCTGGCTATAGGACAACTGAGATAATTTTTTAATCTGACACTGGGATATGACAGTGTACAAAAATGCACACCCCTCTCATTCAAAGATATGAAAAAATACTTGGCTTTAATGCTTAAAAATGTCCCTTCAATGGCATGAAACCAGTAAAGCAATCCTGAGTAATTGCTGCACTCCTGGGTGTAACTGCTTGCAGCTCAGGAGAACCAATTTAACCAAGTTTTTTTAATTTTTTTGAGGAGGGGTGGATTTAGGAGTAAACATGTCCATCAACAGTGTTTCATCACCAGTTTTCACTTGATCTGTCTAAGGATTTCTCATGCTAACAAAAGCTTTTATGATAAGTAACAGCTCTATGAAAAAGCTGGAGCATTTGTAAAATATAATATAAGCCTACCGGCCTGTTAATATGCCAACACAAATTTTATATATTTTATAAATTAGAATGCCACTTTAATTAGCCACACAATTATACACTCACAGAATAATTATGATTTCATGCAAAGAAACAAGGCAGTGATAAACTTAAATGCAAAGAGTTTTGAGAGAAACATTGGATATTCTCCTTTGTCTGCATATGTTAAAACTTGTACGATGAACACTACCTTATTTTTCAGGTTTTCCTATTCAAAATGATTGGGCTTCCCGGGTGGCATTAGTGGTTAAAGAATCTGCCTGCAATTCAGGAGACATAAGAGACTCAAGTTCTATCGCTGGGCAAGGAAGATTGCCTACAGGAGGGCATGGCAACCCACTCCAGCATTCTTGCTTGGAGAATCTCGTGGACAGAGGAGTCTGGCAGGCTCCAGTCTATAGGGTTGCAAAGAGTCAGACATGACTGAAGTGACTTAGCACACATATGTTCAAAATAATTTCATTTATAAAATCCATATTATAAAAATATGTCAATAACTTAAAAAAGTAGAACCATGTTATTAAGCAGTAAACTTAATAATACTCATTATCTGTGCCTATCTATGACCCACGTATTCTACAGAAGCAAAATAAAGTGAACAAAACTAGATAGTTGTATACAGCATAGAACGAGCTTCTGGATCTGCTTTAAGAACTTAATAAAAACCTCAAATTTGCCCTTAGAAATAGGTTATTTAACCTTGGCTAACTCTGGAGCCACAGTCAATGAATCCATACACTGGCTCACTTCTTATCCCAGGCCAGATTATCCTGATGTCTATGCTGCTGCTACTGCTAAATCGTGTCAGTCGTGTCCCATTCTGTGTGACCCCATAGATGGCAGCCCACCAGGCTGCCCTGGGATTCTCCAGGCAAGAACACTGGAGTGGGTTGCCATTTCTTTCTCCACCTGATGTTTATAGCCAATGGACAATTTGAGCTGGTGAAGAAGTTGAGATTTAACCTTACAAAGTCTGAACTCTGTACAGTAAAATAATATAATAAAGAGCAAGTTAATCTTCAGGGCAGAACACAGAAGTCTTTATATATTGGCTACAATATCAAATTGCCAACATCTGTTGAGTCACTGAAAAAGCAAGAGAGTTCCAGAAAAATATTTACTTCTGATTTATTGACTATGCCAAAACCTTTGACTGTGGATCACAACAAACTATGGGAAATTCTTAAAGAGATGGAATACCAGACCAATACCTGTCTCCTGAGAAATCTGTATGCAGGTCAAGAAGCAACCGTTAGAACTGGACATGGATCAACAGACTGATTTCAAATTGGGAAAGGAGTACATTAAAGCTATATATTGTCACCCTGTTTATTTAATTTATATGCAGAGTACATCATGCAAAGTGCTGGGCTGGATGAAGCACAAGCTAAAATCAAGATTGACTTGAGAAATATAAAAAACCTCAGATATACAGATGACACCACCCTTATGGTAGAAATTGAAGAAGAACTAAAGAACCTCTTGATGAAAGTGAAAGAGGAGAGTGAAAAAATTCTCTTAAAACTCAACATTCAGAACACCAAGATCATGGCATCAGGTTCCAACACTTCATGGAAAATAGATGGGGAAACAAAGAGAGACTTTACTTATTTGGGCTCCAAAATTACTGCAGATGATGATTGCAGCTATTAAGTTGAAAGATGCTTGCTCCTTGGAAGAAAAACTATGAACAACCTAAACAGCATATTAAAAAGCAGAGACATTACTTTGTCAATAAAGGTCCATCTAGTCAAAGCTATGGTTTTTCCAGTAGTCACATACGAATGTGAGAATTGGACTATAAATGAAGATGAGCACTGAAGAATTGATGTTTTTGAATTTTGGTGTTGGAGAAGACCCTTGAGAGTCCTGTGGTCAGCAAAGAGACCCAACCAGTTCATCCTAAAGGAAATCAGTCCTGTATATTCACTGGAAGGACTGATGCTGAAGCTGAAACTCCAAAGTGGCCACTTGATGTGAAGTACTGACTCATTTGAAAAGACCCTGGTTCTGGGAAAGATTGAAGGCAAGAGAAGAAGGAGACAACAGAGGATGAGATAGTTGGATGGCATCACTGACTCGATGGACATGAGTTTGGGTAAGTTCTGGGAGTTGGTAATGGACAGGGAAGCCTAGGGTACTGCAGTCCATGGGGTCACAAAGATTCAGACATGACTGAGTGATTGAATTGATCTGAACTGAACAATATAGCTCTCTCTATATACACATTTATATACACTACATAATTATGTATTATACTTGTACTACAAGTACCAATATAGCTGAGTGAGTGAAAGTCCCTCAGTCATGTCTGACTCTTTGCAACCCCATATACTATACAGCCCATGAAATTCTCCAGGCCAGACTACTGAAGTGGGTAGCCTTTCCTTCCTCCAGGGAATAAGCCAATCATATAATAGCCAATCATACAAAAATAAGACTTATAAGGCACTTATATTCATAATTATTATTGTTATAATACTTACTATAAGCCTATAATTTAATAAATATGGAAGTGTTAGTCACTCAGTCATGTCCAAATATTTGCAAATCTATGGACTGTAGTCTGTCAGGCTTCTTTGTCCATGAGCTTCCCAGGGAGGAACACAGGAGTGGGTTGCCATTTCCTTCTCTGGGGGGTATTCTAGACCCAGGGATCAAACCTGGGTCTCCTGCATTATATGTAGATTTTCTACCATCTGAGCCACCAAGAAAGCCCCTAGTTTAATATATACTAGTCATTATTATTTATTTATACATATTTACTCATATGTATATTATATTTATGTTTACGTATAAAATATTTATTTCCAAATAGGAAAAGGAGTTCGTCGAAGCTGTATATTGTCACCCTGTTTATTTAACTTATATGCAGAGTACATCATGAGAAACGCTGGACTGGAAGAAACACAAACTGGAATCAAGATTGCCGGGAGAAATATCAATAACCTCAGATATGCAGATGACACCACCCTTATGGCAGAAAGTGAAGAGGAACTCAAAAGCCTCTTGATGAAAGTGAAAGTGGAGAGTGAAAAAGTTGGCTTAAAGCTCAACATTCAGAAAACGAAGATCATGGCATCCAGTCCCACCACTTCATGGGAAATAGATGGGGAAACAGTGGAAACAGTGTCAGACTTTATTTTTCTGGGCTCCAAAATCACTACAGATGGTGACTTCAGCCATGAAATTTAAAAAGATGCTTACTCCTTGGAAGGAAAGTTATGACCAACCTAGATAGCATATTCAAAAGCAGAGACATTACTTCGCCAACAAAGGTTCGTCTAGTCAAGGCTGTGGTTTTTCCTGTGGTCATGTATGGATGTGAGAGTTGGACTGTGAAGAAGGCTGAGCGCCGAAGAATTGATGCTTTTAAACTGTGGTGTTGGAGAAGACTCTTGAGAGTCCCTTGGACTGCAAGGAGATCCAACCAATCCATTCTGAAGGAGATCAGCCCTGGGATTTCTTTGGAAGGAATGATGCTAAAGCTGAAACTCCAGCACTTTGGCCACCTCATGTGAAGTGTTGACTCATTGGAAAAGACCCTGATGCTTGGAAAGATTGGGGGCAGGAGGATAAGGGGATGACAGAGGATGAGATGGCTGGATGGCATCGCTGACTCGATGGACATGAGTCTCAGTCAACTCCGGGAGTTGGTGATGGACAGGGAGGCCTGGCATGCTGAGATTCATGGGATCACAAAGAGTCGAACACGACTGAGTGACTGATCTGATCTGATGCATTTATTTATATCAATATGTATTTATTTATATATGTTTATATGTGATATATGCCAATATATTGTAGAAGCAAATGGCAACCCACTCCAGTATTCTTGCCTGAGAAATCTTCTGGATGAAACAGCCTGACAGGCTACAGTCCAGTCCATGGGGTTGCAAAAGAGCTGGACAAGACTGAGCACCTAAAACAACAGTATATGCCAGGCTGGATGAAACACAAGCTGAAATCAAGGTTATGGGAAGAACTACTAATAACCTGAGACGGAGATGACACCACCCTTATTGCAGAAAGCAAAAAGGAATTAAAGACCCTCTTAATGAATGTGAAAGAAGAGAGTGAAAAAGCTGGCTTAAAACTCAACTTTCAAAAAATGAAGATCATGACATCTGGCCCCATCACTTCATGGTAAATAGATGGGGAAACAATGGAAACAGTGAGAGATTTTATTTTCTTGGGCTCCAAAATCACTAAAGATGGTCATTGCAGTCATTAAATTAGAAGGTGCTTGCTCCTTGGAAGAAAAGCTATAACCAACCTAGATAACATATTAAAAAGCAGAGCCAATACTTTGCTAACAAAGGTCTATATAGTCAAAGCTATGGTTTTCCCTGTAGTTAGGTATGGATGTGAGAGTTGGACCATCAAGAAAGCTAAGCACTAAAGAATTGATGCCTTTGAACTGTGGTGTTGGAGAAGACTCTTGAGAGTTCCTTGGACCTCAAGGAAATCAAACCAGTAAATCCTAAAGGAAATGAATCCTGAATATTCATTAGAAGTTCTGATGCTGAAGCTGAAGTTCCAATACTTTGGTCAACTGATGCAAAGAACTAACTCACTAAAAAAGTCCCTGATGGTTAGAAAGATTGACGGCAGGAGGAGAAGTGGATGACAGAGAATCAACTGGTTGGATGGAATCACCGACTCAATGGACATGAGTTTGAGCAAACTCCGGAAGATGGTGAAGGACAGGGAAGCCTGGTGTGCTGCAGTCATTGGGGTCTCAAAGACTCGGACATGACTGACCAACTGAACTGACTGATGCCAAGAGCTGACTAATTGGAAAAGACCCTGATGCTGAGAAAGATTGAAGGCAGAAGGAGAAGGGAATGACAGAGAATTAGATGGTTGGATGGCATCACCGACTCAATCGACATGAGTTTGAGCACACTCTGGGATATTGTGAAGGACAAGGAATCCTGGCATGCTGCAGTCATTAAGGTCACAAATAGTTGGACTTGACTGAGAGACTGGACAACAATAGTATATACAATATATAATACAATTTGTAAGTTGATTTCCTAGGCACTGAAAAGAAAGTATTTATTTAAACTATAAGTACCAGAGAAATCTTCTTAGAGACACATTTAGACACACCATTGCACTGACTCTTTGAATACATTATTTAATTAAATATATGTAATAAATATTTATAAATATAAATAAAATATCTATAGATTTCTTGAAATGGTTCAATTAAATATTACCTTGAAATTATTAGTCACATATTTAATTATATTATTTGATATGTCTAAACTTCCCAGGTGGGTCTGTGATAATGAATCTGCCTCCAATAAAGGAGACAGGGGTTCTATACCTGGGTCAGGAAGATACCTTGGAGAAGGAAATGGCAAGCCACTCCAGTATTCTTGCCTGGGAAATCCCATAGATTTCCCAGGAATCACAAAAGTGTCAGACTCAGACATGACTTAATGACTAAACAAACAACAATAATTTGATATGCCTGTTAAAAGAATACTTTGAGGACAGTTTTATGAATATCATATTTTACATTCAGTTACTTTATGAAGACACTTATTTCAAAGAAAAATATATAGATATATGCTTTGTAGCTTAATATGCTATACTAGGAAATTTGCTACTTGCTGATAAATTGAAAATTATTGGATAGAAAGTACACAAGAAATTGGATTTTGGACTTTTTTTTGGTAGATGGTCCATAATGCATCTTATTTTCTCATATACTCATTTCTAAGGTTTTGGAATGTCAACTAACTGTTCTTTGTCTTGCATTTTAACCACTGTGCTGACATAGTACAAACAACTCAACTCTTGGGGACCTTATCACAGGAGATCTATAAATTAAAATAAAAGAAACACCTCAAGAATAATACAGTAATAGAACTGTGTTTATTCCTCCACCAGAGAAATTTCCTATAGTTGAAAGCAGATGAATGTCTTTGAAAATTAGTGTTTGCCCTTTAGTGGAGTTCATATAGGCATTCAATTGTGAATCTATGTTAACACGTTCATATTCATGAAGAATAGAAAAAAAATTACTCAAGTCTTACATTTAGGCTGGTTTAACATTATATGGTCATGGTCACTATTAAAAGTTTTTCTAGTGAATATTTTGCTCATTAAATTATTCTCTTTCTATTCTACTTACAAAAATTATGTGTCAGTAAGTGATAAATTTTTCTCATTTTACTGAACTCATTTTTAAACACATTTACTACAAAATAATCAGTGATATTTAACTGAATTAAATATGGATGCTATCTCTTGGAACAGTAGATGGAATTTATGCCCAAGCTTATACTCACAAAGAGAGCTGGAAGGAGGCCCACCATCCTTTTCATTTATAAAAGAATTCATCAGGACCTGAAATTCTTGGGACCAGAAGTGGTACCAACCTACAGGCTAGGCAGAAGGATCTTCAGGATCCATGAAATAAAGTGATGACTTCAGTTCACTTCAGTTCAGTTCAGTCATCCAGTCATGTCCAACTCTTTGTGACCCCATGAACTGCAGCATACCAGGCTTCCCTGTCCATCACCAACTCTGGAGCTTGCTCAAACTCAAGTCCATTGAGTCAGTGATGCCTTCCAACCATTTCATCTTCTGTTGTTCCCTTCTCCTCCTGCCTTCAATCTTTCCCAGCATCAGGGTCTTTTCCAATGAGTCAATTCTTCACATCAGGTGACCAAAATATTGGAGCTTCATTTTCAGCCTCAGTCCTTCCAATGAATATTCAGTACTGATTTGTTTTAGGATTGACTGGTTTGATCTCCTTTCAGAGAAGTTTAGACTTACTAAACTTAAAACAGTAGTTGGTTTATACTCTTATGATTCTCATGTTTTGTATTAGGTTTGTTGAATACTTATTTTAATAAACACTAACTGAAGAACTAAAACAAAAATAAGAATTTTCTCCTTTATCAAAGAGTTTAATTTTATATATTTCAAATTGAAGAATATAAGTAATGAATGCACGTGAGCTGAGGTTGCCTATTATACATATTTTTCATCTACATTTCTGACAAAGATTCCATTTTCTTATTTCACAGCTTCACATAGAAAAGCAATCACTTATAAATTTTCAAGTGGACCAAATTTGCTTATTCTACCAACAATGTTAAATGCAGAAATGAAAATCAAAGTCCATGTTGAATGTGTTATTTCACCTCTTAAAATATATCTTGTGGTCTTGTCAGATAAGCCATGTTGTAACATCTTTAAAAATAACATGACATGTATTCTGAAATGGAGGCATTTATTCTAAACAGCTCAGATCTGTCTTTGATGTAGTTATAAGCTAAAGGGCATGTGAAGAAGAAAAAAAAGTTGTAACTTACCCTATACCTTAGAGGTGGGGAGATTCAAATGATAAATTATTTACAGGAATTAAAGAAGACACTGCAGGCTCTTGATGCTTATTAAAAGGAAGTGATTTTCAAACATGGTTAAGTTATATTTCAATGCATTCTTTCTTCTATTTAAACTTTATTTTGCAAAGATCAAGGCAAATGAAAAAAAAAATGTTAAAAGTCTTTTTTATCATTCTCCAAAGAAGATACTAGGTTTTCTTATTAATATTTCTTCCCTCATATTGTGCTGAAGCATTAACTTGTAATTATATTATCATGATAAATTACTAAGCAGCTGATAAAAAGTTAGATCCATAATCATCAGTTTCCTTCTGATACTCCTATAAGAAAATTTATTAAAAAAAAAGAAAATTTATTAAAAGTTCATAAGATGGATGGAGTTGTTTGTCAACCATATTAATTTGTTCTATAGCATTAAAGGAAAAACAGATGTGTCTGAGAATTAATCTAGCAAATATATTCAGATCAAGCTGTATCCTTTCTCCAGACAGCAAATTTCACCAGCTACTGGAAAGATCTTGGAGGTAGGAGCTATCTTCATGTGTGATCATTCTCTCAGTCATGTCCGACCCCATGAACTGTAGCCCAGGTTCCTCTGTCCATGTGATTTTCCAAGCAAGAATACTTCAGTGGCTTGCCATCCTCCTTCAGGGGATCTTCCCAACCCAGGAATGAAACCCACATCTCCTGATTTGACAGGTGGATTCTTTACCACTGTACCACCTGTGATCTTCAGGGATGTGCTAATAAAAATCTAACAAATAGCTCTCTGAAAAAGCTCTGAATTTCATATTTGTTTTTTTTTTTTCTTTCAATTTCCATGGGGGGAAAAATGCATCACAATTGATTTCAAACTACCCATACAATGTCACTAGCCTCTGAATTGGAAAGACAGCTTTAATTTAGCCCAATTTACCTTGCAGCATCTGTAAAGTTGTATTCCAAATGGACTGGATGTAACATGCATGGTTCCAGAGGAGACAAGGATCAATAATGAAAAAGTAACTATAGGTAGATTTCTACCTATTTGGGAAAATCTTTCCAAGAAGAACAGACTGCCTCTTCTGACTAATGGGCATTGGAGTATCAATACTTCAGCTCCTTGTCTTCCTTTTTGAGACAACTCTGAGGCATAAACTCCACTGTCTAATGTGTTCTTCAGCAGAATTTAACTTCAAGTGCTCTTGGTGGTTACATCCTTCATAGTCACCCTTTATCTATTGCTTTTCCTTCCCAGTGAGTCCTGGGGTCACTTTCCACATACACTGTCTGCACTCTGTAGCTTGTCTTAGTGTCTTAGCAGCTGCTATGGATGCTTTTGAAGCTAGTGTCTTTAGACTAGTTCTCATGGTGTGTAGCCTCTGCATCAACAACAACCCAGCATAAGTGAAAGTAAAATAAATAAATAAAAATGTCAAACAAAAAAGATAATTGACAGAATTGAAGTCTTGAGTATGTTCAACAAGAGGGTGTCAACTAGAAGACATGGAAGATGGATGAATCAAAATAAAAAAGGTGTAAGATGATGGTAGCTTTAACCAGGATCATAGCAGGGGAGGTGAAGAGAAAGAGACTTTTTATTTTGAATTTAGAACAAATAGCACTAGTGTGGATTGAATGTGTTGTCAGAGAGTGAGAAAAAAAATGGAGTGAGGAAGATTGTGTTGACATTTAGAGAGATAAAGGGTCCTGGAGAAGCTTAATTAGAGTAGAAAAGCAAGTATTTGGGTCTGATCTGCAGTTTGACTTCCCAAATTCTCTTTCCAAAAATTTCAGCGATGCTTCAACAGTGATTTTGGCTTTCTCTTTTCCCTGGAATAGGACAAGTAATTTGTTTTTCCTGGGCTTCTTTTCTCATAGCAATGCAAGAATTACTTGGTTCTATTTTATTCTCAGTTACTCATATTTCTTCATCTTCATTGTCATGTAATGCATAAAATTAAACATGGCTGCCAATTCTTAACAATTTTTCCATTAAAAGATGAGTGTACACAATGCGCCTTTAATTTGTCAGGTCTTTGTGTTTGCCTGGACAAATAGCATATGGTAAAATTAACATCATACCAGTCCCAAGGAAACTGGTAGCTTCTACTTCTTGGTTTTTTGAATGCTCCATATGAAAGCCCTGAGCCATCATGTAAGAAATCTTATGACCTTTCAACCACCATTCAGGAGAGTCCTAAGTAAGTCAACTGGTAAGTAGTTTGAGCTAACCTCTGCCTTTCATTCATTCCACCCAAGGTTACAGAGATACAAGGATGCTGTGTGTAGCCCTTCAGACCAGACCAAATGCCTTTGAATACCAGTGAAAGATATCAATCAATGCCACATTGAACTGAAGAACTGTCATCCTAATTCTTGTCTGAATCCCTGACTCACAAAAATGTGAGGTATAATTTTAAAAAGTGGGCTTCGCTGGTGGTTCAGTGTTAAAAAAAAAATCCACCTGCCAATGCAGGAGATGCATTGAATGCATCAATGCCTGGGTTGGGAAGATCCCCTGGAGAAGGAAATGGCAACCCACTTCAGTATTTTTGCCTGGAGAATCCCATGGACAGAAGAGCCTGGTGGATTTCAAGGGTCACAAAGAGTCGGACATGACTTAACAACTAAATGACAACAATGGCAAAAAGTAATTTTGAAGACACTAATATTTAAGGCAGTTTGTTATGTGGCAATACATAACTGGAGCAGATTGAGGGTTTTGGTTTTTTTTTTAACAAATATTTTCCATGGAGTTTTGGCTTTCTTAGCTCAGTAACTTTGGGAAGATTTTAAATTGATTGCTATACTACCACTATCTTCTCAGAATTTCTCTTATTTACTCTAATGTCCTACACAACATTGCTTCTGAGGAAGAAAGCCACTTCATAGCAGTGTGTGTTGCACAGATTTGGATTGTTGTACCAAGACTGATAAATGCTTTGAATCAAATAGTAGCATTTGGTATGGTTTTTCCAAAAGCCAGAATGTATGAATTTGGAAATCAACATTATAAGTAGGAATGAGTCTTCTTATGCCTTAAAAAACCTTTATTTAAAAAGTTATCTTACTTTATATCTCACATTTGATTGGTTTTGATATTTTAATTCCAAGGAACAAAATATTTATTTCAAAGATCAGAATGATTCCTTAAATTAGTGTAACACTGAGCCATTTCAGTATCTTCATGGTACTGAACCAAGAGAAAAGTAAGGGATTATTATATATCTTGATGTGATTAATCCTATCTTTAATAGGCATTGGATTACAGAAGATTATTTTCTCTATGTATAAGAGATCACCATGAGAGGATAAATACAGTTTCTCAGTGTGCTTCTTAGTGTGGTGAGATATATTAGTTTCTTTCTTAGTACATGTATATATAATAAGAAATACTTTGCATATGTATACTTAGCCCACATGTATATATTGTATATATGTTTTGACCTTCTTTGTCCTCTTTGGATCATTTTTATATTTCTGGAACATATTATAGTGAAGGACAGGGAAATCTGGCATGCTGCAGTCTTCCATGGGATCACAAAGAACCAGACATGACTTATTGGCTGAACAACAACAGTAGCATATTTCATATATTGATTGATTACTTTAATCTAAAATTTATTAAAGAAAGTTGCTCAGATATTCATACAACTATTTATAATATTTCCTCCTATAGTGCTGTCAGTGCTCAGTATTATTACAAAAGTTTGGTAGTCTACTGATAAGACTTGAAAGCTTTTCTGTGATTATTTTGGCTGTCCACAAGAAATATTTTTACTAGAGAACAATAACATCCATTAGCAGATTGGTTAAGTCCAGTCATAAGTTCAAATGTTCTTAGTGTTATCTTTATGAGGATATATTTAATCATTATTATGTTATTTTATCCTTATTAATTAATTCTGACTTAAGCCTTTCTGTTTACAACTTATTGTATATGAAATTAATTTTTTGATTTTATTATATTATCATGATTTGAAAATAAATTATGAAATGTTTTAAACTTTATCCTCTTCCTATTTATTTTTAATTGATTCCTCAGTATTATGGTACATGACTGGCCTACATCATATAACACAAATTTTTTCTCAATTATAGTAGTGTTTCACTTGGACAGTAGTAAAACACACTCTCCTTGTTTATTTCTCCAATTTAATTAACCATGTTGGCTTACTTGGTCATTTTCTCCTTATCTTTTCAACCTCATAGGATCTGTCTTGTGAAATCTCTATCTACATGTACTCTAAGTGAAATTATCACAGAAATGGAGTATAAATGTTTCATAATTTTAAATATCAACTGATGATTATTTCAATACATATAGATCCATCAGATGTTTCCCTAAATTCTAGTATTATAAAAATAAATTACTTACTTGCCATCCCTTGAGTACTTCATAAAATCTCTAAACAATTTGTTATTCTATGAAAAGAATTGTTTTCATTATATGTTTAATAGATATTGACTTGTAGAAAATTATTTTTCTCTTTCTATGAGAACTGACCATAGAGTTTTGTCTGTCCTGATCTTTCTAATTACTAAATTGCTATTCTTTATTATTTTCATATTTCAAAAGTATATATCACTTAAAATATCACATATTTCAAAATTATATATATATATGTATATGTATATCATTCTAATTGATGGTCCTTTAAGATTATCTATCACCCGTCTCTCTCTCTCTTTTTTTTTTTAGCATAAGACGCATTCAACCCATTAGCATATACTTTTATCCAGCCTTCAAATATTTATGATAATCTGACCTCTTCTGGATTCTCCTGCTTTTACTGAAAGGTGTGACATAAATTCAAATATTCCAAAATATCGGAAGTGAGAAAATGTTCTGAAAAGTAAACAATTAGTGGTTTTTCATTGTAATCACATTGAAATTCAGCAAACTTTGAAATTAATGTAGCCATAGTACCTGAATTTATAAATCTTTCAAGGGACTTTTGATTCTTTATGAAAATATGAAGAAACTACGATATTTTAAAAAGAAAACCTAACGGAAAAAAGTAGAGTTGTTAATAAAGTTTTCAGCTCTCTAAAACATTATGCAAAAATCTGAACTTTAAACATGCTTTAATTCAGTTGTCTTTTATGTATTTCTGTTGCAAATATCCAAATTAAATTTACATCCCTTGGCTTCCTTGGTGGTTCAGCTATAAAGAATCAACCTGCCAGTGCAAGAGACACAGGTTCAATCCCTGGGTAGGGAAGATTCACTGGAGAAGGTAATAGCATCTCATTCCAGTATTCTCACCTGGGAAATTCCATGGCCAGAGGAGACTGGTGGGCTATAGTTCATGGGTTGCAAAAGAGTCAGACATGACATAACAATTAAACCACCACAATACTATCATAAAAAAACAAACATTTTTAAAAAAAAAATAATTTCTCCTATACACTAAAAATGAGAAAATAGAAAGGGAAATTAAGGAAACAATTCCATTCACCATTGCAATGAAAAGAATAAAATACTTAGGAATATATCTACCTAAAGAAACTAAAGACCTATATATAGAAAACTATAAAACACTGGTGAAAGAAATCAAAGAGGACACTAATAGATGGAGAAATATACCATTTTCATGGATTGCAAGAATCAGTATAGTGAAAATGAGTATACTACCCAAAGCAATTTATAGATTCAATGCAATCCCTATCAAGCTACCAACGGTATTCTTCACAGAGCTAGAACAAATAATTTCACAATTTGTATGGAAATACAAAAAACCTCGAATAGCCAAAACTATCTTGAGAAAGAAGAATGGAACTGGAGGAATCAACCTGCCTGACTTCAGGCTCTACTACAAAGCCACAGTTATCAAGACAGTATGGTACTGGCACAAAAACAGAAATATTGATCAATGGAACAAAAGAGAAAGCCCAGAGATAAATCCACGCACATATGGACACCTTATCTTTGACAAAGGAGGCAAGAATATACAATGGATTAAAGACAGTGTCTTTAACAAGTGGTGCTGGGAAAACTGGTCAACCACTTGTAAAAGAATGAAACTAGAACACTTTCTAACACCATACACAAAAATAAACTCAAAATGGATTAAAGATCTAAACATAAGACCAGAAACTATAAAACTCCTAGAGGAGAACATAGGCAAAACACTCTCTGACATACATCATAGCAGGATCCTCTATGACCCACCTCCCAGAATATTGGAAATAAAAGCAAAAATAAACAAATGGGACCTAATTAAACTTAAAAGCTTCTGCACAACAAAGGAAACTATAAGCAAGGTGAAAAGACAGCCTTCAGAATGGGAGAAAATAATAGCAAATGAAGCAACTGACAAACAACTAATCTCAAAAATATACAAGCAACTCCTACAGCTTAATTCCAGAAAAATAAATGACCCAATCAAAAAATGGGCCAAAGAACTAAATAGACATTTCTCCAAAGAAGACATACAGATGGCTAACAAACATATGAAAAGATGCTCAACATCACTCATTATCAGAGAAATGCAAATAAAAACCACTATGAGGTACCATTTCACGCCAGTCAGAATGGCTGCGATCCAAAAGTCTACAAGCAATAAATACTGGAGAAGGTGTGGAGAAAAGGGAACCCTCTTATACTGTTGGTGGGAATGCAAACTAATACAGCCACTATGGAGAACAGTGTGGAGATTCCTTAAAAAAATGGAAACAGGACTGCCTTATGATCCAGCAATCCCACTGCTGGGCATACACACTGAGGAAACCAGAAGGGAAAGAGACACTTGTACCCCAATGTTCATCGCAGCACTGTTTATAATAGCCAGGACATAGAAGCAACCTAGATGTCCATCAGCAGATGAATGGACAAGAAAGCTGTGGTACATATATACAATGGAGTATTACTCAGCCATTAAAAAGAATACATTTGAATCAGTTCTAATGAGATGGATGAAACTGGAGCCTATTATACAGAGTGAAGTAAGCCAGAAAGAAAAACACCAATACAGTATACTAACGCATATATATGGAATTTAGAAATATGGTAACAATAACCCTGTTTACAAGACACCAAAAGAGACACAGATGTATAGAATAGTCTTTTGGACTCTGTGGGAGAGGGAGAGGGTGGGATGATTTGGGAGAATGGCATTGAAATATGTATAATATCATATATGAAACGAGTCACCAGTCCAGGTTCAATGCACAATACTAGATGCTTGGGGCTGGTGCAATGGGATGACCCAGAGGGATGGTATGGGGAGGGAGGAGGGAGGAGATTTCAGGATGGGGAACACATGTATACCTGTGGTGGATTCATTTCAATATATGGAAAAACCAATACAATATTGTAAAGTTTAAAAATAAAATAAAATTTAAAAAATAATACTTTCTCTTAGTTTTTAAACTATTTTGTAATAGATTAAAATATCAGACTAATTATTTAAAATAAACAATTTTAAATACCATATAATAACAATATTTTCAAATGTAAAGATTAAGGTAGTATTAAGTATTCTTTAAAATTATATATAAGAATTCACTCTCTGTCAAGTAAGTCATACTATTCTATGTGTAATATGATTTCAATGATCTAGTTATGAATTAAGACTTAAAAAACAGTTTTCTTATTTGTATAGAAGTTATATGAAGTCCAGGTTCGATGCACGATACTGGATGCTTGGGGCTGGTGCACTGGGACAACCCAGAGGGAGGGTATGGGGAGGGAGGATGGTTCAGGATGGGGAACACAGGTATACCTGTGGCAGATTCATTTCGATATTTGGCAAAACTAATACAATATTGTAAAGTTTAAAAATAAAATTTGGGAGAATGGCATTGAAACGTGTAAAATATCATGTAAGAAACGAGTTGCCAGTCCAGGTTCGATGCACTATACTGGATGCTTGGGGCTAGTGCACTGGGACGACCCAGGGGGATGGTATGGGGAGGGAGGAGGGGGGAGGGTTCGGGATGGGGAGCACATGTATACCTGTGGCGGATTCATTTTGATATTTGGCAAAACTAATACAGTTATGTAAAGTTTAAGAATAAAATAAAATTAGAAAAAAAAATAAATAAAAACTAATTAGTGTTAAGGTCAAAAAAATAATAATAAAAATAAAATTAAATTAAAAAAAAGAAGTTATATGATTACAATTAAGTAGCTGATATATATGTATGCTAACATTCAATATTTTAACAAATCTTGATATTAGTTTTATTTTTATTTTAATTGGAGGCTAATTACTTTACAATATTGTATTGGTTTTCAGTTCAGTTCAGTTGTTCAGTCATGTCTGACTCTTTACAACCCCATTAACTGCAGCACAGGGCCTCCCTGTCCATCACCAACTCCCAGAGTCCACTCAAACCCACGTCCTTCGAGTCGGTGATGCCATCCAACAGTCTCATCTTCTGTTGTCCCCTTCTCCTCCTGCCCTCAATCTTTCCCAGCATCAGGGTCTTTTCAAATGAGTCAGCTCTTCAAATCAGGTGGCCAAAATACTGGAGTTTCAGCTTCAACATCAGTCCTTCCAATGAACACCCAGGACTGATCTCCTTTAGGATGGACTGGTTGGATGTCCTTGCAGTCAAGGGTCTCTCAAGAGTCTTCTCCAACACCACAGTTCAAAAGCATCAGTTATTCGGCCTTAAGCTTTCTTTATAGTCCAACTCTCACATCCATACACGACCAGTGGAAAAACCGTAGCCTTGACTAGATGGACCTTTGTTGGTGAAGTGATGTCTCTGCTTTTATTTTATTTTATTTTTTAACTTTACAATATTGTATTGGTTTTGCCATATATCAACATGAATCTGTCACATGGTGTCTAGGTTGGTCATAACTTTCCTTCCAAGGAGTAAGCGTCTTTTAATTTGATTGCTGCAATCACCATCTTCAGTGATTTTGGAGCCCCCAAAACTAAAGTCTGACACTGTTTCCACTGTTTCCCCATCTATTTCCCATGAAGTGATGGGACCAGATGCCATGATCTTTGTTTTCTGAATGTTGAGCTTTAAGCCAACTTTTTCACTCTCCTCTTTCATTTTCATCAAGAGGCTCTTTAGTTCCTCTTCACTTTCTGCCATAAGGGTGGTGTGATCTGCATATGTGAGATTATTTATATTTCTTCCAACAATCTTGATTCCAGCTTGTGCTTCTTCCAGCTCAGCGTTTCTCATGATGCACTCTGCATAGAAGTTAAATAAGCAGGGTGACAATATATGGCCTTAATGTATTCCTTTTCCTATTTGGAACCAGTCTGTTGTTCCATGTCCAGTTGTAACTGTTGCTTCCTGACCTGCATACAAATTTCTCAAGGGGCAGGTCAGGTGGTCTGGTATTCCCATCTCTTGAAGAATTTTCCCCAGTTTATTGTAATCCACACAGTCAAAGGCTTTGGCATAGTCAATGAAGCAGAAATAGATGTTTTTTCTGGAACTCTCTTGCTTTTTTGATGATCCAGCATATGTTGGCAATTTGATACTGATTTAAATATTTTAAAGTAATGGTTGGTTTCATTAAAGAATGTGTTTGCAACTGAGATTAAAAATAAGAAAAGATAAGTAATTTTTGAAATTATTCAGAAAAAATTATCATTCAAACTGCACCAAGTTGAAGAAAACCAAAACAAATATAATGAAAAGTGTTTAATCTTCTGTCTCAAAATTTATGAATTCAAATTATTTGTAATTTCTTGTAACCTCCCTGTAGAGAAACTGAAAACTGCTTTCCTGTTTCAATAACTCTATGTTAGGAATGTTCTTAACACTGTAGCTAAAGTGACATGTAGAATATGGATGATTTTTCTGTGACATCTCAAGTTATTGACTACCAGTATCTGGTAGGTAATTTAATCCCTTCGGTAATCATAAGAGATTGGCAAACTATTTAATATTATTCCTATTCCTTATGAAGTAGAAACATGAAGCTTAAATAGCAAAATAACTTTGCTTAAGTGATCACTTTTTTTTTCTTTTTTTTTCAATTCATTAAGCTCTTTTTTAAAATGTAATCAAAGATATGGAAGAATTATGATTATCTCTAGGGACAACAAAGTCATGTTGAAACATAATGGTTCTTCAATAGATGCTGGGTTGACATCTGAATGCTAAGTTCACTAACTGTGATGCTGAGCAAGTCTCTGGGCTTAGTTATCTTATTTGTAAAACTGAAATATTAATGTTTTGTACCTCATATACTTATTGTGGTTATTTAGTGTAACAATATATGCAAAGTGCTTAAAAGACAGCTTGTTTCAAAGTATGAATCTTATAGCTACCATAAATGATAGCTATATAGTGTCAAGCGTAGAGCATGCAATGGGGTATTGTTAATGATAATTCTGTAAAGGTAGATAAGAGCCAGATCATCAATTACTTAAACACTACTTTAGGAAGGGTGGAATGCATAGGAGAGTACTGATTATTTTAAGGAAATGATCTAATTCTTACTGTAGAAGCATTATCTCAGTAGTAGTGAGAATCTAGATCACAGAAAAATGAGACAAAGTAAAGGAAAATATATAGGGATATATGCTATTAGAGAAATTAAAGAAATTTACAAGCTAGCAGTCATGAAAACAGAAAATTTTGGAAATTAGAAAATAAGCATAATTTGGAGATCTGTTGGATTTGTATGATGTAAGATCATGGACTTTAATACTGCAATACTTTTAGATTGCAGTATTAGATAGTCATTTAAGATCATGTTTGCCCCATCACAAGAACACAGAAATGATGAATCTGTCATTTTCCCTAAGAAGTAAAACACTAAGGGGCCCGTAGTGTGTTATCCTGTAGAATGATTCTGATGCCTTTAAATGTTTTTCCTTACAGTGTGGTTACTACTCAACCCATATATTAAAATAAATTATCAAAAACAGACAAGAGTGTAAGTTTTGTATTAAGACAGATGATGACTGCAGCCATGAAATTAAAAGAGGCTTATTCCTTGGAAGAAAAGTTATGACCAACTTCAGTTCAGTTCAGTCACTCAGTCATGTCGGACTCTTTGTGACCCCATGAACTGGAGCATGTCTGGGCTCCCTGTCCATCACAAACTCCCGGAGTCCACCCAAACCCATGTCCATTGAGTCAGTGACGCTATCCAACCATCTCATCCTCTGTCGTCCCCTTCTCCTCCTGCCCTCAATCTTTCCCAGCATCAAAAAGGGTCTTTTTCAATGAGTCAGCTCTTCGCATGAGGTGGCCAAAGTATTGGAGTTTCAGCTTCTACATCAGTCCTTCCGATGAACACCCAGGACTGATCTCCTTTAGGATGACCAACTTAGACAGCATATTAAAAAGAAGACACATGGCTTTGCTAACAAAGGTCATCTAGTGCAAGCTATGGTTTTTCCAGTAGTAGTGTATGGATGTGAGAATTGGACTATAAAGAAAGCTGAGTGCCGAAGAATTGATGCTTTTGAACTTTAGTATTGAAGAAGACTCTTGAGAGTCCCTTGGACTGCAAGGACATTCAACCAGTCCATCCTAAAGGAAATCAGTCTTGAATATTCTTTGGAAGGACTAATGCTGAAGCTGAAACTCCAATACTTTGGCCACCTGATGCGAAGAATTGACTTATTTGAAAAGACCCTGATTCTGGGAAAGATTGAAGGCAGGAGGAGAAAGGGATGACAGAGGATGAGATGGTTGGATGGCATCACCGACTCAGTGGATATGAGTTTGAGTAAACTCCGGGAGTTGGTGATGAATAGGGAGGCTTGGCATGCTGCAGTCCATGGGGTCACAAAGAGTTGGACATGACCAAGCAACTGAACTGAACTGATTTAATCAAGTTTTTCTGAGTGAAGAAAGAATATGCTAACAATACAACAACAAATGAGGATCTAGTTGGAATGTGTCATTGCAATTTCTACATTTCTAGAGGATGTGTTATTCTAATGTTTGCAGTGAACTTGCCATCTGTTTTTCCTGGATAGCACTAATGTTCATGACAGTGCATATTACTACAGGTCAGTATCTAAAATTATATTATGTGAAATATTATTCTTGCATCGTTCACCTCTTTGTTGGAGTATATCCTCTGGAGAGGTAGATGTTTCTGCACTAGATCTTATTCTCTCTCATAAATCAAAAGAAATAATTCATGAGATGTTATCCATTTTTCCTGAACCTTTTGCATTTTCTTGTGCTGCTCAGGTTTTCTGTGATAATAAAAGCTTGAAAATCTCAGTGACTTATACAAAAGATTTATTTATTAATCGCAGTCCATAGCAGCTGCTGTGGCTTTACTGCTGTGACTATGGGTGTGCTTAACTTGGCTTGGCTCTTGTCCATGTGTCTCTAATGCCAAAATCCATGAGGAAGTTGCAGTCCTTTCCTGGGGAGGTCTGCTCTGTGCTTGCAGGGAAAGAGAAATCAAATGTAGTCATATAGGATGCAATATTTTGACTGGCTTTTTTTGTTCAGAAACATATTTTTGAGATTAAGTGTATCATTGTGTGCCTCAGTGGTTCATATCCTTATATCAATGGGTAGTATTCCAAATATATCTAAGTTTGTTTATTTATTGACATGTTGATGGGCATGGGAATTGTTTCCAAAATTTGACATTTAGGAATAAAGCTTCTCTGATCATTTATGTAAACTAATTTATATGGAATTAAATTTTATTTTCTTTGGGAGGAGTGGAAAGGCAGAGTAATGTGAATAATGCATGTCTGACTTTATAAAAAAAAAATGGCCAAATTGTTTTTCAAAGTTGAAATACTTTCAGTCTCCACTTGCTTGTTCCATGTGTTTACCAGCTCTTTATATTCAGTTCAGTTCAGTCACTCAGTCGTGTCTGACTCTTTGCGACCCCATGGACTGCAGCACACCAGGCTTCCCTGTTCATTACCAAAACCTGGAGCTTACTCAAACTCATGTCCATCACACTGGTGATGCCATCCAAACATCTTATCCTCTGTTGTCTCCTTCTCCTCCCACCTTCAATCTTTCTCAACATCAGGGTCTTTTCCAAAGAGTCAGCTCTTTGCATCAGGTGTCCAAAGTATTGGAGTTTCATCTTCAGTATCAGTCCTTTCTATGAACACTCAGGACTGATCTACTTTAGGATGGACTGGTTGGATCTCCTTGCAGTCCAAGGGACTCTCAAGAGTCTTCTCCAACACCACAGTTCTAAAGCATCAATTCTTTCTTCACAGTCCAACTCTCGCGTCCATACATGACCACTGGAAAAACCATAGCCTTGACTAGATGGACCTTTGTTGGCAAAGTAATGTCTCTGCTTTTGAATATGCTATCTAGGTTGGTCATAACTTTCCTTCCAAGGAGTAAGCGTCTTTTAATTTCATGGCTGCAGTCACCATCTGCAGTGATTTTGGAGCCCCAAAAAATAGTCAGACACTGTTTCCACTGTTTCCCCATCTATTTCCCATGAAGTGATGGGACCAGATGCCATGATCTTCGTTTTCTGAATATTGAGCTTTGAGACTTTTTCACTCTCCTCTTTCACTTTCATCAAGAGGCTTTTTAGTTCCTCTTCATTTTATGCCATAAGGGTGGTGTCTTCTGCATATATGAGGTGATTGGTATTTCTCTTGGGAATCTTGATTCCAGTTTGTGCTTCTTCCAGCCCAGCATTTCATATGGTATATTCTGCATATAAATTAAATAAGCAGGGTGACAATATACAGCCTTGATGTATTCCTTTTCCTATTTGGAACCAGTCTGTTGTTCTATGTCCAGTTCTAACTGTTGCTTCTTGACCTGCATACAGATTTTTTAGGAGGCAGGTCAGATGGTCTGCCATTCCCATTCTTTCAGAATTTTCCACAGTTTGATGTGATTCACACAGCCAAAGGCTTTGGCATAGTCAATAAAGCAAAAGTAAAACTTAATAAAGTAAATGAATAGAGTAAAGAAAGTTGAAAAAGTAAATAAGTAAATAAAGTCAATACATAAATAAATAAGTAAGGCAAATAAAGTAAACAAAATAAAAGTAAAACTTTTACTTTTGCTTTTGATATTATCCATCTTTAATTTTAGCCATTTTATATATATTAATATGTTAGTATAAAATATTTCAATTTTCAATTTTCTGAGGTTGAATGCCTGTTTGCATGTTTATTGGACATTCATAAAGTATCATTTGTAAAATGCATGATCAAATATCTTAATTATTTTTGCCTTTTTGCTTTTATTTCTAATAATTTTAAAGATTCTTACCATTTTGTGTGTACAAGGCCTTGTCACATTTATGTAATCTAAAATAATTTTTCAGTTATTTGTATTTTTAAGTTTTATTTTCCTGGTGTTTCCAGGTGTGTGTGTGTGTGTGTGTGTGTGTGTGTGTGTTTTAAATGAGTTATTTATTTATTTATTTATTTTTATTATTTTTTTTCACTTCTGTTTTTTTTATCTTATTTTATTTTATTTTATTCTTAAACTTTACATAATTGTATTAGTTTTGCCAAATATCAAAATCAATCTGCCACAGGTATACATGTGTTCCCCATCCTGAACCCTCCTCCCTCCTCCCTCCCCATACCATCCCTCTGGGTCGTCCCAATGCACTAGCCCTAAACATCCAGCATCGTGCAT
>NW_011494922.1:481310-482400 GCF_000754665.1 Bison bison bison | reverse complement strand
TATACTGTCTAATCTTCCTGATAATCATATACAGTGTGACTATCAAGCCCATTTTTTAAAGTGAACTATAGTTGATTCACAATATTATGTTATTTTCAGATGTCCAACCCCATTTTATTTTTTTATTTTTATTTTTTTTAATTTTATTTTTAAACTTTACTAATATTGTATTAGTTTTGTCCAAATATCGAAATAGAATCCGCCACAGGTATGCCTGTGTTCCCCACTCCTGAACCCTCCTCCCTCCTCCCTCCCCACTACCCTCCCTCCTGGGTCGCCCCACGTGCACCAGCCCCAACGCATCCAGTATCGTGCATTGAACCTGGACTGGCGACTCGTTTCATACATGATATTATACATGTTTCAATGCCCTTCTCCCAAATCTCCCCACCCTCTCCCTCTCCCACAGAGTCCATAAGACTGATCTATACATCAGTGTCTCTTTTGCTGTCTCGTACACAGGGTTATTGTTACCATCTTTCTAAATTCCATATATATGTGTTAGTATACTGTATTGGTGTTTTTCCTTCTGGCTTACTTCACTCTGTATAATAGGCTCCAGTTTCATCCACCTCATTAGAACTGATTCAAATGTATTCCTTTCAATGGCTGAGTAATACTCCATTGTGTATATGTACCACAGCTTTCTTATGCATTCATCAGCTGATGGACATCTAGGTTGCTTCCATGTCCTGGCTATTATAAACAGTGCTGCGATGAACATTGGGGTACATGTGTCTCTTTCCCTTCTGGTTTCCTCAGTGTGTATGCCCACCAGTGGGATTGCTGGATCATAAGGCAGTTCTGTTTCCAGTTTTTTAAGGAATCTCCATACTGTTCTCCAAAGTGGCTGTACTAGTTTGCATTCCCACTAACAGTGTAAGAGGGTTCCCTTTTCTCCACACCCTCTCTAGCATTTATTGCTTGTAGACTTTTGGATCGCAGCCATTCTGACTCGCGTGAAATGGTACCTCATAGTGGTTTTTATTTGCATTTCTCTGATAATGAGTGATGTTGAGCATCTTTTCATGTGTTTGTTAGCCATCTGTATGTCTTCTTTGGAGAAATGTCTATTTAGTTCTTTGGCCCA
>NW_011494922.1:476124-479820 GCF_000754665.1 Bison bison bison | reverse complement strand
TGCATCTATGTTCATCAGTGATATTGGCCTGTAGTTTTCTTTTTCTGTGGCATCTTTGTCAGGTTTTGGTATTAGGGTGATGTGGCCTCATAGAATGAGTTTGGAAGTTTACCTTCTTCTGCAATTTTCTGGAAGAGTTTGAGCAGGATAGGTGTTAGCTCTTCTCTAAATTTTTGGTAGAATTCAGCTGTGAAGCTGTCTGGACCTGGGCTTTTGTTTGCTGGAAGATTTTTGATTACAGTTTCAATTTCCATGCTTTGTGATGGGTCTGTTAAGATTTTCTATTTCTTTCTGGTCCAGTTTTGGAAAGTTGTACTTTTCTAAGAATTTGTCAATTTTTCCCACGTTGTCCATTTTATTGGCATATAATCATTGATAGTAGTCTCTTATGATCCTTTGTATTTCTGTGTTGTCTGTTGTGATCTCTCCCTTTTCATTTGTAATTTTATTGATTTGATTTTTCTCCCTTTGTTTCTTGATGAGTCTGGCTAATGGTTTGTCAATTTTATTTATCCTTTCAAAGAACCAGCGTTTGGCTTTGTTGATTTTTGCTATGGTCTCTTTTGTTTCTTTTGCATTTATTTCTGCTCTAATTTTTAAGATTTCTTTCCTTCTACTAACCCTGGGGTCCTTCATTTCTTCCTTTTCTAGTTGCTTTATGTGTAGAGTTAGGTTATTTATTTGACTTTTTTCTTGTTTCTTGAGGTATGCCTGTATTGCTATGAACTTTCCCCTTAGCACTGCTTTTAAAGTGTCCCATAGGTTTTGGGTTGTTGTGTTTTCATTTTCGTTCGTTTCTATGCAAATTTTGATTTCTTTTTTGATTTCTTCTGTGATTTGTTGGTTATTCAGCAGCGTGTTGTTCAGCCTCCATATGTTGGAATTTTTAATAGTTTTTCTCCTGTAATTGAGATCTAATCTTACTGCATTGTGGTCAGAAAAGATGCTTGGAATGATTTATATTTTTTTGAATTTACCAAGGCTAGATTTATGGCCCATGATGTGATCTGTCCTGGAGAAGGTTCCATGTGCACTTGAGAAAAAGGTGAAATTCATTGTTTTGGGATGAAATGTCCTATAGATATCAATTAGGTCTAACTGGTCTATTGTATCATTTAAAGTTTGTGTTTCCTTGTTCATTTTCTGTTTAGTTGATCTATCCATAGGTGTGAGTTGGGTATTAAAGTCTCCCACTATTATTGTGTTATTGTTAATTTCTCCTTTCATACTTGTTAGCATTTGTCTTACATATTGCAGCGCTCCTGTGTTGGGTGCATATATATTTGTAATTGTTATATCTTCTTCTTGGATTGATCCTTTGATCATACCTTCTTTGTCTCTTTTCACAGCCTTTGTTTTAAAGTCTATTTTATCTGATATAAGTATTGCTATTCCTGCTTTCTTTTGGTCCCTACTTGCATGGAAAATCTTTTTCCAGCCCTTCACTTTCAGTCTGTATGTGTCCCCTGTTTTGAGGTGGGTCTCTTGTAGATAACATATGTAGGGGCCTTGTTTTTGTATCCATTTACCCAGTCTTTGTCTTTTGGTTGGGGCATTCAACCCACTTACGTTTAAGGTAATTTCTGATAAGTATGATCCCGCTGCCATTTACTTTATTGTTTTGGGTTCAATTTTATACACCATTTTTGTGTTTCCTGTCTAGAGAATATCCTTTAGTATTTGTTGGAGAGCTGGTTTGTTGGTGCTGAATTCTCTCAGCTTTTGCTTGTCTGAAAAGCTTTTGATTTCTCCTTCATATTTGAATGATATCCTTGCTGGGTACAATAATCTGGGCTATAGGTTATTTTCTTTCATCACTTTAAGTATGTCTTGCCATTCCCTCCTGGCTTGAAGAGTTTCTATTGAAAGATCAGCTGTTATCCTTATGGGAATTCCCTTGTGTGTTATTTGTTGTTTTTCCCTTGCTGCTTTTAATATTTGTTCTTTGTGTTTGATCTTTGTGAATTTGATTAATATGTGTCTTGGGGTGTTTCGCCTTGGGTTTATCCTGTTTGGGATTCTCTGGGTTTCTTGGACTTGGGTGATTATTTCCTTCCCCATTTTAGGGAAGTTTTCGAATATTATCTCTTCAAGTATTTTCTCATGGTCTTTCTTTTTGTCTTCTTCTTCTGGGACCCCTATGATTCGAATGTTGTAGCATTTAATATTGTCCTGGAGGTCTCTGAGATTGTCCTCATTTCTTTTAATTTGTTTTTCTTTTATCCTCTCTGATTCATTTATTTCTACCATTCTATCTTCTAATTCACTAATCCTATCTTCTGCCTCTGTTGTTCTACTATTTGTTGCCTCAGGGAAGATATTTTGCTGATTTATTTATTAACTTGTATTGGCACATGTTTTTTATCTTCTATAAAAAACTTTTTGCTTCCCCCCAAATTATGGAGATTTTTTTCCCTGTATTTTCTCCAAGGACTCTTACATTTTAGTTTGGATTCTCAGATGCATTGTTCATTTCAACTAAATTTTCATTTATAGCATAAAGTTATTTTTGAATTTCATTTCTGTGTTGCTTTTCAGTGGTTCCCACACAAGCTCTTGAAATGAATGTCATTTCCCCCATTGAATTATCTTAGTCCCTGTAACAAACGACCTGGTGAGAAAAAGTGAAAAAAAAAAAAAAAAGGAATAATTAAAAGAAAATCAAATAAGGGTGCAAAGAATTGCATTAAGGGACTATCCCTGGGAGAGCTTAGTAGTCAGAAGGATTGCAGGAAGCAAGAATGAAGGGATACAATACTCACTTGTTCAAAATTTAAAACGAGGAACTAGAATAAAATATACATAAAGATTGTGATTAAGGATACAGATCGAATATGTTTCTCTCCATAAATATTGAAGGTATACTTCGACAAGTGACTAATTAACTTTGCCAACACCATCCCAGAATTAACTGATCTTTATAAAAAGGTAACTGAAGCCAGAATGGGTGATCTCTAAGAGGATTTTCTGTTGACTCTTCACTTGATACACCTGTAAAACAAACCTTGAAGATGATGCAGTATAATGGAGGTGTGTCCAATGGAGATGACAATAAGATTGAGATCATTACATCCAGAGAAATGGCAGCTGCACGTCTCCAGGTGTATCTGTGGTACCTGGAGGAAAAAGAGATAATCCAGAAATATTCCTTAAAACTAATAATTCAGGAAATACTTTAAATGCATTAAATAAATTGATTTCAGTGATTCTATCATAGTAGTCATCATTCATATAATCATGGGAACACCAAAAAAAAAAGAGATTAATGTCATGTAAAAAAAGTATAATATGTACATATTTCCGGAAGTAAATATCATGTAGAAAACAACAAAGAGGTAACTCCATTGATTCAGTTACCAACATACATGATTTAGCATCACATAAGCTTGAATTAGCAAGTCATATTTTCCCACTGCAGTGCACTGCCACTGTTAATACATGCTGAGTGTTTTAAATAGCTATGTAATATGATTTATTTCTCATGAAGTTCCAAGACATTGGGTGTTATGATGATATACTTATGAAATCCCTGAGGTTCACAGGGATTAAACAGTTGTATGCATTTGCTGCTGCTAAGTCACTTAAGTTGTGTCCGACTCTGTGGGACGCCATAGACGGCAGCCCACCAGGCTCCCCCGTCCCTGGGATTCTCCAGGCAAAAACACTGGAGTGTGTTGCCATTTCCTTCTCCAAAGC